>NC_080758.1:33528329-33835023 GCF_020826845.1 Diceros bicornis minor | reverse complement strand
GGAAAGAAAATATGAGACATGAGGTTTAAGATGTATTTGTGCTGAAAATGTTTCTAACATGGATGATTAAGGGCTAGAAGTGGGTGCAAATACAGAATTGAATTTCCACCTTTACAAGGACACCTCTAGGATTGCAGAGATACCCATATATTTTTCACAAAAGAATATGCTGGATGAGATATGAAAATCCTCCCTGTTACCAAACATCTAAAAATACTGGGTAAAATATTCTTAAAAATCTTTGAAAATTCATGACTGAGCTGAAATAAAGCAAAGAAAGTCCTTAGAGACCAAAAGCAAAATGAGAGGAGGCATTCCAAGAGGTAAGTGAATCCTGAGTGGGTGTCTAGACCCAGCACATCAGCTTTAATGGCCACGTAGGCTTCAGGACACAAAGTCTAGTGTCATGGCAGGATGGGGTGCTTGAAAGGACATCACTGGGTAAAGCCGAGAGCCCTGAAGTTAGACCCTCAGAGAAAAGATGAACTAGAAAAAAAAAATGCCTTGCAAAGGGGTGCACTAAGAAAATTTATTTGTCTTGGCTTTGGCTCTGGGTGGAGAGAAAAAAAAGAAATGTCCTGAGATTTAACCATGAGCCAGACCTCACATATGTTTGTGGCCTGAATTGAGACTATTTTTGTGGTCTAAAAACCTCCAAGCCAGGTATTTATTTTAATATGGTTCCAGATTGATGTGTCTTCCTATGTCTACAGAAAGCAAATGCAAATCCTCTTTAGAGGAATATGCTCTCAACTCAAATCTCAAAAGAAACTCTATACATCAAGTTCCATTGAACATGAGCTCACAATAAAAACAATACTCACAAAATACATGTTGAAACAAGGCACCTTTACTGAGAGGGAGAAAACAAAAAGAACAGCACCAGACTGAGACTCACAGAAATTTTAGATATTGGAATTCATGGACACAGAATATAAAACAAATGTGCTTAATATGTTAAAGAAATAAAATAGGAAATAGAAAGTGTAAGGAACAAGAGACTATAAAAATGCACAGGTAAATTAGAAAAAGAAGGAAAAATTATGTAGAAAAATGAAAAATTATAATAATAGATTTTTATACCTCAGTAGATGGGTAAAACAGATTAGACACTGCTGGAAAGAGAGTTAGAAAATGGAAATATTGAAGATATTACTCAGAATTTAGAACATAGAGACAGAGATGGAGAAAACAAAGCAAAAAAAAAATTGAGATATATAAGTCACAGTGAGGTGGTCTAACATGCATCTAATTGGAATTGCACAAAAAAATAATAGAGAGAATGGAGGAAAGGCCATGCGTGATGAGTTAATGGGTGAGAATTTCCTAGAACTAATGAAAGCATGAATTCTCAAATTTAGCAATCACAATGTTTTGCAAGCAAAATAAATAAAAAGAATTCTATGACTAGGCACAAGATAAAACTACAGATCATCAAAGGTAAAAATAAAAATCCTAAAACCATCCAGGAAGAAAAGACAGATTACCTATAAATGAGTGATGATTAAGTTGACTATTGATGTCTCAATGGTGGCAATGTAAGTAAGAAGGCAGTGGAATAATACCGTCGAAGTTCTAAGAGAAAAGAACTTCCAACCTAGGGCCACTCAGGAAATGGTGAGGAAATTAAGACATCAGTCTCTTAACTGGCCAGATCAGCAAAATGATAAATGTCATAGCCAGATTACCCTTATATCCAAAGTTCATTCTCTGAAAGTGCTTAAAATGGACAATCTTCATATCACCTCATATTATGGAGATTTTGTCTGAAGGCAGAGGAATGAGCTACACAGAATTTTCATGTTTTCTATTCCTTTGGTGAGGTGAGTCTGTTTAATTCAAGGCTGGTCCAGCCATCCTTGAAACAGTATACCAATGCCAGACTTTGATCCCACATCACACGTGATCATCTTAAAAGTGTAGTTCATGTCTATCCTACATTTTGTTTCTGAAAGTTTCAGTCTGTAATAAGCCAATTATGCAAAATCATTCAACTTCAAAGTTGTTCTAGTTGGTTTTATAAAAATTATAGATGCTCTTAATGTTTATCAGATGTCATTTTCTCTGTAATCAACTATTTCCATTTGCTTTTCAAATAATTACTAATTTTGTCTTGCTAACTCAGCTCATGCCTGCTGTTCCAGTGCCCTCAGCACTGCAATACTAGTTGTGCAGCCATTGGCCTACAGACCAAGATATCTGACCCAAACACTCTTTAGAAAAAAGGGAAATTAATTATTTCTATGCTCTCTTGATATTCACTCTCTTTGAAGAGATCTCATGAAAGAAGCTATATAGCTTAGTTTTAAGAAAGTAGTTAAACTTTCTTTCAGCCAATAAACTATGCCAATCATAAGAAGATAAACAGAGTCAGAGGTTATGACTCACAAGTTATTACTGGTAACCTTTACTGCCTTATTGATATTCTGGAATTTTCTGTTACCTAAGGTCCTCCTTAAATTTGTTTCATTTCAAATATAAATAATACAGTTTTCTTGCATAAATCTAGAAAAGAATAAAAATTTGTAGGGGACTATGAAGAAGAAAAATGACCTAATTGTACTGGTTATTCCAGGTGACCAAATATTTTTGACCTCTGAGCTGCAAAACCTCAAATGCATTTGAAACTTCAGCTCCTAAAAGCATCCCAAAAAACCCATGCACACAATAAATCTTTCATGCACATTTCTGTTTTTCTATATCTTGATCTGGGTAGTGGTTAATTCGGTATATACATATGTAAAAATCCACCAAGCTGTAACACATAAGATTTGTGTACTTTATTGTAGGAAAATTGTATCTCAATTAAAAAATATCTACACACACACACTCCCTGTCTTCAATAAGTCTTAGAGGTGGTATTGAAATTAAGTTTTTAAGAAAAGATTCCAAGATGGTTCTAATGTTCAGTTAGGCTGGTAACCACCACCCTAAGGCAGCTGGAAATGTCTTGATTAGAATAGACATTCAGCCAACATTTGTTTCAATGAATGGATGGATGAATGAACCAACAAACTAATATCTATGTTATTCATGGTTGTAGGTACACCATTGACAAAGGCCAGGAAAAGCCCTAAGAATATTAAAAAAAAAAAAAAAAGCCAGATAATGTTCTAAGCATTTTAAATGACATTAACTCTCACAACGACTCTGTGAGGTAAGTTGACTGTTTTGGTCTTTAGTTGCAGCCAACATAAATCACTTTGTTACTTAAAGCAGAAAGAGAGGTATTAAGAAGTATTACACAGTTCACATCATTGTTGGGAGAGCTGCAGAAACAGACGATAGGCTGAGCCTTTAAGAATTATTCCTCAAATCACTAAGCAGAACTGGACAGCCAAAGGGGCTGCTGGCTCTCTCACTATTAGGAACCTAAAGAATTAGGAAGCTGCTGCTCCAAATCAATACTGTTTCTGCTACAACCTGGGTGTTTCCCAATCAGGAAGCTGCCTGTTGAATCAGGAAGCTATCATTACAGTGTCAAAACCATGCTGCTTCTGCCATTATCCACACCAGCTAAAAATGAATGTCCCATGTGCCATCTCTCTTCCCATGTAATCTAGGTCTGAATTCAAAGGTTGATGGGGATGCATTTTATTAGCAGATCTAACTCACATCCAGAACACTAGCTGCAAGAGATTCTGGAAATAGAAACCTCCACCCTCTATAAGGCAAGAAATCATGCTAGGAGGAGGTTGGAATGGGCATCGAATGGGCTAACTGACTGACTCACAGATCATGAAACCAAGGCGTAGAGATTAAGAAACTTGGCCAAAGGCATACGGCTAGTAAGTGGCAGGGCCAGGATTCAAACTCAGGAAGTATGGCCCCAAAGACTCACAAGGCATATAAGAGCATAATAACAGAGTGCACAGGCAAGCTCATGGATGTGAGTCTCCAGTCCTGACATACAAACTTTTGTGCTCATGACGAGCAATTTCCAATTTACTGTACTCATTAATCCTGACATCATCTCTTTACGTCTTGTAGTGTCTCATCTTTGAAATTCAAAAATATATAATTAATTTATTTGATCACTTTATTTTTGGTCTAGAAAGTGTTCTCAAGTGTTTTGGGGTGGCAGGGGTTTGTGGGAGGTGGAGAAAACTGAAGAAGTTTCTAATGCCAAATAGTGACTGACGACATCCATACCCAATAACTACCTCCAACTCCAGCTCCTCACATTAGTTCCATGGTACAAATTAAAAGCACATTTAAAAGTATCCTGATGTTATTTTAGGGCTTTCTAATGGAACATCTTACTGATTCCACTTTCATCAAAAAGTTTGGGAAATCATACGGTATTTGACCTTCTCCCTCTGACTTATTTCACTTTGTATTATACCCTCAATGTCCATCCATGTTGTCACAAATGCCTGGATTTCATCGTTTCTCATGGCTGAGTAGTATTCCATTGTGTATATATACCACATCTTCTTTATCCATTCGTCCCTTGATGGGCACTTAGGTTGCTTCCAAGTCTTGGCTATTGTGAATAACGCTGCAATGAACACAGGGTACAATGATGTACACCTGAAATTTTTACAATGTTATAAACCAATGTTACTGCAATAAACAAAAAATTTATTAAAAAAAAATAAATAAATAAATAAACATAACAACAACAACAAAAAAGTTTGGGAAACGATTGTATGCAACAGAATGATGGTTATTTAGCCTCTTTGGAAAGCTGACCATTTTACGGCTCTTATGGACTGAAAACCTTGAGACTAAAGCTTGTGGTGTATTCTCTGTTACCTAAAACTGCATTTCCACACATCCTTAGTACAGTTCAGTCTGTCAGTCTGCCTATCTGCCTGCCTATCTATCTATCTACCTACCTACCTACCCACCTACCTACCTATCTACCTACCTATCTCTATCCATCTATCCATCTGTCCACCCACCCACCCATCAATCTCTCTATGAGAATGACCCAGATAGCAGAATAAAAACATTAAACTGTATCCAAAATAAATATATCAGTAAGGACAGAAGAAGGCTGAGAGGAGTGAGAAGGGCCAGTTTCAAATCATAGGATGAAAATGTTGAAAGTTCTCCACAAAGGAGAATGTGTCAGCTATTTTTAAAAGACTATAATTTTGAACAGAGATCCTTCGTGTGGTGGGGGAAAGAAAATGCTTCCTTTGACGTGACAAGTTATAAACTGCTAATCTGCCAGTTTCAGAAGGGTAAATATTTGCTGAAGATTAAGTACATGGCAAAGGTACGTCATTAAATCTAAAGTAATTAAAAACTCAATTTAGTATCACGTGCATCGATTCCATTTTTAATGAGCAGATAGCCTCAACAACCATTTACGAGCCGTAGTTCAATCTATCTCCATGGTGTAGAAGGAAATGATAAATGTCTTCAGCGTGACTTCCAACAAAGCGAGTCTGAGTTAATTACTCCGTGTGCAAGTGAAAATGGATTTGGTTAAATAAAGGAGCCTACCAGCCAAGGACATCAACCACATGCCGGCCTCAATTTCATATTAATCAAATGTACATCAAACTGTATCAGTGACATATACACAGCAGAAGGGCTGTTTAAAACTTGTATTTTATCTCCTAACTAATTTTTATGGTTATCAAAGTAATGTATATGCTCAGAGCTTTTAAAAGTCAGATGAGGCTAAAAATCTTAAAATGAACAACAGTAGTTCCCTGGCTCCTCCATCCTCCTTCCCTTTCCTGAGTCTACATTTCCACTTGCTGTTCCTTCTGGTTTTTAAAATCTTATATGTCTAATTAATACGGTCATGTGATAATTTATCAGTTTCAGACATTATGTGTTGATATCCTTAGGCCTCAGGCACATACACTCATATCTGCACTTGCACACAGAGGCTTACCTTCCCCCGTCTCTAAATACAGTTACGTTGATTTCCTATTAAATCAATATTCATATGTATATTATTATAATTATATAAGGTTGATCACTGCTAAATGCACTAAAAATGTTTCCTTTATTATACGATATTATTGTTTCTGTAGTTAATAGCTATTTCTTTTCAGCATTTGCTTGCTTTGTTTTATAACCATCTCTAACTCTACCCACTCCTCCAAGAGCCTCTCAGGGGAATTTTCGATATGTCAAATTTGACAGAATAGACACTCAATTCCCCAGCCCCCCTGGGCACTTCCCCCTGAAAGCCCTCCACCCTTTTGCTCCAATCAGCCTGGCTGTTCTCCAAGCTCCACAGCTGTTGACTTGGGTCTCCCTTTGGTTGCTCTCCTAAATTTCTTGTATTATTTCTGCAATAATTTCCTCTGCCCCATTTTCTGTTTTGCTTTTTGCAGGTTTCTTCTGCTCCATCATTGTCTCTGTTTCTTCCAACCTCTTTATTTCTTATCAGTCTTGGTTTCTATATTTTGTGATGGAAGATTTCCTCAAATATCTGGTGATCTTTGGCTGTGAGTTCAGAATGTAAGTGTGAGGCATTAAAAAGCTAATTGGAAGCTCTTGCCATGGGTAGGGCTTATGGACTGGTGGGCTTCATATGGGGTGACCAAGCTGTGTAGTATTCATTCAGGTTTTCCGGAGATTCATTCTCAAATCTCCTAATTGGTCAGAGAGTGATGAGTGAGGATGCTGTTTTAGACAGAAAGGTCTAGAAAGTCCTAAATGCAATGAGGGAGGAAGCAATGCTAATATCTGGGGCAGGTGGGTTCCAAACAGGAAATGGCAAATGCAGAGTCCCTGTGAGGACCAGCCAGGAGGCCACCGTGGCTACAGCAGAGTGAGCAAGGAGGAGACAGAAGGAACGATGTGCATTTATAATTTATGGAAACGATTTTCACACGGACTTTATCAGAGACATTAAAATATTTAGTGATATTTGTAAAAGTGAATCTGAATCATTTCTACAGTATTTGACATCAGACAAAAAAAAAAAAACCACTACGACTTGCCTTTGGTTAATCAGGCAGGCTAACAGTTATGTGAAATTATCTATCCCTGTTCAACCTTGTAAAGATTCTGAAAAATAAAAAACCTATACCTCATAAACACACTAGAGACTCTCTGAACAAGATATAAATCTGTACACACATCTCTGCTCAATCAAAGGAAGCAGTTCATGTTGTCGAGAAAAATCAAAAGCTTAAAAAAAAACGCAACCAGTTGCCAAGGCAACAAGAAAAAAAGTTAGACAAAAAATACAGTTTCCATCAGAAGCACTGTCATATGCAGAAGCTGAGTATCTTCTGGCCCTGCTATGGAAGTTTTATTTAACCTTCATTTAGTCATTTCTGGAGATGGGGCGTGAATTGAGAATCCCAGCACCGGGGCCTTTGTCAAAGCTGGGCAGTGGGACAACTTGCTAGTAAAAAGCCCTTTCAGAGAGTTGAGAGTTAAAGTAAACCCAGTGGTTCACAGCCTAAGGCAAAAGAACTATTTTCTTTATTTTAAATTATTCTGCAACATTTCCTGGATGACACAATTTTACAGAGAACTTCCATTTATGAGCTAGACACCAAATGGTTACTGAGAGATTAGAAGGTCAAATAACTTGCTGGAGAGTTTCCAGATCCTTCTCCTCGAATTTCTGTAATTTCAAAGAGTGACTCAGAGTTGACTTTAAACACCATCTGTGCTCCTCTACCAGCCACCTTGCTAAAAGCCCTGCCACCCGCAGGCTGCCAACCCTGGTCTTGACTCTCCCCTTGCCAGTTTCCTCCATGTGGAGACTCCACTACTCCTTGGGGATGCCGTGGACATGCCCCTCCTCTATGAAGCCTTCCCAATTCCCCAGGGAGAGCTGGTGGCCCCTACTCCAGGTCCCACGGCGCTCAATATATGGTATCCAGCAGCTCATCCATCCTACTGAAAGTTTGTGCATGGCTGCTTTCTTATCTGACTGTGACTTCCTAGAGGCAGGGACCCTGGCCTAACTATAGTGGGACGCCAGTGCCGGGTACAGGGCTGAGGTAAAACTAATGAATGAGACAGAATGAATTAATGTACTGCTCTAGCTTTTGATGTTGAAGGACTATCCCAAATCACCATCAACATAACTAGTGGGAAGAATCTGGAAAGCTGGAGATGGGTAGAGAGAGGCAACTGTGTCTAGTCCCAGCTCAGGCCCTAGCCGGCTGTGTGACTACTGCACCTCTCTCATTTTCCAAACTATGTCTACAGAACACCACCTGTGCCCTGAGAGATGGTAGCAGGTGTTCCACGAAAAAGGGAACTCGATTTTTCAGTAATTTCAAGATGGTGGGGGGTTAAAAACATTAACCAGGTCTTTTTACCATAGATCTTTGCACAATGGCAACTCACCCACAGCACTGTAGGATGGAATGAAGCCATCCTCAGGCAGACGAAGTGGTACTGAGTGCTTGATAAATGCTAACTGCTGTTTTCATTTGCATCCACCTATACTCTGTAGTTTTTTTTCATAATGACAATAGATTACTTTTAATTCAAAAAAATAAAGCTATTTTACTAAAAGAATTAGTCAAATTAGAATGCAGCCCAGCTGGATGAGTTTGTAATTTTTTTCCTCTATTATTATAGAAATTATCCCTTTCCTAGTTCTTCCTCTGCATAAAAGTTACACACTGTTAATTTCTCTATCAAAAAAATTTTTTTTAACTTTGAAAAGTTACATTTGAAGAAAAGGACTCACAGGATAGGAGAACCACTCACCTGGAGGCAGGAAGGCTCCACCCTAAACCTTCCTCCTGACAGGCAGCTCTGTTCCCAGCCCCCAGGAGAAGGCTTGGACATGAATGGTGGCTTCCCAAAACTGAGCACTGCCTTCCTGATAATGGTACCATAAACATCACATCTATAAACTCACCAGGAAGCAGATATCTGCATTCCAAGGGTCACAAAGTTGAAGGAAATCAAATGTAAACACATGTGAAATTTTGTCTCCTCAATGCCAAGGACAGCAGGTGCATCTAAGATGAACGGGGTTCCAGAAGAGAGGATTATGGGGCCACTTCAGGTAACTGAACATAGGCCAAGGGTTAGACAAAATGGAAATGATAGAGATATGAATCCAAACTCGATCTCTTTTCTCTTTTCTGGACAGCTATTCTCTTTCTGTCTCTCTCTCTCTCTGTCACACACACAGACACACACACACAGAGCAGGGGACTCACTTTCGATGGACTCTGCTCAGAACAATCATTTATAGTGACACAGTTAAGTAGAGGCCTAGAGATAATGCAAATGTCACACAGCCCCCAACCAGAGTGGAGCCCAACAAACAAAACAGCATACCCATCAAGGTATTTTAAAGGTCAAGAGAAACCAGCTGTCAGTGTGACAGGGGTGATTTTTCTTCTCACCAATGAATAACCTCATTTAAACAAGTATCATTTAAACACTTCAGGAGTCTAAGGAGAAACTAGGGATAAAGCTCAGAGGAGTCTGGAGGGAAAAAACTAAAGAAAGTCAAGAAGGAGAGAAGCATAGGAGTCTATTTTAGGAGGAGAAAGCAAGAGCACAAACACTGTACTGCGTGTGCACCCAGGAGCACGGCAGATCTGGGGCTCCAGGCTGTGACAAGGAGGACAGACACGTGAGCCACACAGCACTGGTGTGGGGAAGGCGATTAGCATGTGGTTCCAGAAACATAAAGAACAGCGCAGCCTTGGACGACTGCCTAGAAATCTCCACCTGGAGAGGCAAATCTTCTGTTAAGATTCTCAGGCAGCGAATCAGGATTAATGGGATTGTAAGGTCTAAAAGACGTTCAAGTCTAAGACATCTACAAGACCTCATCCTGCTTTCAGGATGAGACTGAGGACGATAACATTAGTAAGCAGAATGGTTCTATCCTGGAAGAGCTCCAAGTCTTTCCTGTGATTTGGAGTATAATGTATCCACCAGCCAAGCTAATCTCAAACATTTAAGTGGTGGATAGGAGAAGCTTGAGTTACACATCATGTTGGACTATTCTATAGCAAGGCACGAAAGCCCAGCTCTTAATCTAAATTACACCTTCACATACAGACAATAAAGAAAACTGAGCAGCTACACGCGCAGTTTCTACTCTACCCAAGAATCCTTTAAAAATGTGGAGAAGTTTCTCTCTTAGACTTACTTCCATTATCCTTAAGAAATGAAAAAACTGGCGAGGGGAGGGAGAAGGACAGGGAGCATGAAAGCAATGGCACTATAAGAAAAGCAAAAGAAAATATAGCAAAACAGAAAACGAGTTTCTCTCTGAGTGGAAGGATCATGGGTGTTTATCTTTTTCTTCTTTACACTTTTTCGTATTTCCCAATCTTCTGCAACAAACATGTAAACAAGAAAATTTTTCAAGAGAGAGATACCAAAGGGATTAGAGAAATCGAATTGAGACAATCCAAAGGAAGCCATTAAAACTATTGCCACTTAAAAGCAAACGCTTGCTCTTCCTCAGGCAGGGCCTCTGTTCCTCTTC
Source organism: Diceros bicornis minor (assembly GCF_020826845.1). Lineage (NCBI taxonomy): Eukaryota > Metazoa > Chordata > Mammalia > Perissodactyla > Rhinocerotidae > Diceros > Diceros bicornis. The sequence continues at coordinate 33,824,618 of NC_080758.1, read as the reverse complement.
CCATTTCTTCAAGGACAACAGTCATTTGTCAAATATTTATTAAATGTCCACCAAATGCCAGGCCCAGGATGGAGAAATGAAAGGTAGGGCTATTCGTCTCGACAAACTTGCAGTCGAGAAAGACTCAAAAGAAGTAAAACACCTAGAGCACTATTAACTGTTAAACCACGATCTTTTGATGACAGCTGTTACCAGGGCTGATAGAGAACAGAGGTCAGAGTTGCCATATGGATTCCACTGAGCTGGGAAACCAGAGCTGGCCCCTAAAGGAAATGGGAATTTGGATAAGCTCCCATGATTCTCCACAAAAAGATCACGGCTAGGTTGAAGCGTCACAGTAGTTTCTCTTGGTAGACCATATGGTTCAGCTTAAAGACAGTGCAGCACTCGTGTGCCCTTGAACCTTCTGTCAAAGCGTCACCATAAACTTCTGCCTTTTCTGATGAGTCAGCCTGAAAATTATAGCAATGTCCTATTTGCAAATTGATATATTTTTAACTTTTCATTAAATTATAATATGCATATAGGAAAGTGCCTAACTCGCAGCCCTATTAATTTCACAAACTGAACACATCCAGGATAACCAGCACCCGGATCAAGAAACAGAACAGCACCAGGACCCCAGAGCCCGTCTTGTGCCCTCTTCCAGTGACTACTCTTCCCAGGGTTACTGTCATTCTGACTTCTGACACCTAGATTGCTTTGTCTTTTTTATGCTGTACACAAATGGAAGTATACAGTAGGTGCTCTTGGGTACCTGACTTCTTTCACTCAACCTTATGTTTGTGAGACTCATTCATGATGTTGTGTAGAGTAGCAGTTGGTTCATTTTCAACGGTGTATAGTGTTCCATTGTATGAATACATGACCATTTATTTACCCATTCTACTGATGATGTGCATTTGGGCATTTCTAGTTAGGGCTGTTACTGTTAGCGCTGCTATGACTATTTCAGTGCATGTCTTTCCATGAACATATGGATGCATTTCTGTTGGGTATGTATCTGGGAGTGGAATCGCTGGGTTGTGGCGTAGACAAGTGTTCAGCTTTTAGGGATATTCCAAATAGGTGGCATAGCTAATCTGAGAACTGAGGGCCTATCTCTGCTTTTGCCTGTTCCTAGCTCTAATGATGGAGTCCCATATCCGGCTTGGCCCAAATCTCATCTTCTATCATCCAAGATTGAGAGCCCCCAAACCATTCTATTTTCATTTCCTTTAAAAATATTACCTTCGTAGATATTGCCTATGCTTATTTTTTTCCTAAAGAAGAGGCTGTTAATCAAGAAGGGCAGAAGAAATTATACTGTAGTTAAAGGCAAATTATATTATAAAGGACAAGCTGTCTAGTAAAACACAACATATAATTATAATTATCTTCAAAATAAATCAAATTATCCATATAAACCCAAACACTCACCGGTAAATTAATGAAAAATATGACAATGTCGAGCTTTTAATTGCTTCTATTGCAAAATCTCCAAACCCAAACTTTGGTTATCAGGCAGAAAAGAGGCAATTAGTTTGCAACAGATGTGTCAGTAAAAACCTGTTACAACGTGGCCCCAGAATTAATATTCTCCAGTTTATGAAGCCCATCTGTCCAATTTTTTCAGATTTTCACTTTAGACAATCATATTTAGACAGGCACTCCAAACTAATTGCTTTTTGCTCTTTTTTTTTTTTTTGGTCAGGATCTTTTTCTAATATCTCCAGAATATAAGTTTCATAAGAGCCCCATTATCTCAAACTCCAAGTTTAATTTCCTTTCCAGAACATTTTTTTCAGAATATTAACCCTCAGAAAAACGGCAGATGAAAAGATTATTGAGCAATGGCAGGGCTTAAATAAATTAAGGCTTTCAGGCTGTGTTGCTACTTCCTGTTTCCAAAAAGTAATCTTTTTTAAGGTTATTAAACATCATTGGTGACCTTTAAAAAGAACTCCCTGAAGTCATTCATTCATAATAAAATCTGGTTAGACGATTACAATACTGAATAATATAAAATGATGCCAATTTTCAATTATAAGACCTGGTAGTGCCTAATACACATTTTTAAAAATTACTGAACAGGTTTGAAATGGTCCAAATAACAATCAAATATATTTCACTTGGCACCATCAGATTAAGAAACTACAAATAAACACAATTAGGAAAGAGAAATGAGAAAAAGAATAATTTCAGAAAAACAGTAATTCTCCAAATACTATATTCGCTATGGAGATTGAAGGAAAAGGGGATTTGTTCTTGGTACAAGACCTGCTCCCACACAAGTGGAAAGGGTGGTTGCTCTGCTGATGGGAGAGTGGGGTCATAAAGAGATGACTCCTTCAAGTAGTAAGGAATGACTTGAGTGGCATGGAAAGGAACTTTATGGGCCCTTCCATGGCACCTAGAATCCCCACTCTGCTGGCCTCCTGAGGTTATAACATGTCACAGAGCATTGTGACCAATATGTTTATTCTTCAACAAATATTTGTGAAGGATCTATTATGTACCATACACTGTTCTAAGGTCTGGACATTCTGTGATGAGCAACACAGATATGGTCCCCGCCCTCACGGACCATAAAGATCTAGAAGAGGTGGTACAACAAGGAATAAATAACTCCACAGATAAATTCTAATAAGTTCTTCACAAACATTTGTTGAATGAATGAACATATTGGTCACAATGCTCCATAACATGTCATGACCTCAGGAGGCCAGCAGAGTGAGGATTCTAGGTGCCATGGAAGGGCCCATGAAGTTCCTTTCCGTGCCCTTCAAGTCATTCCTTACTGCTTGAAGGGGTCATTTCTTTATGACCCCAGAGAACATGACAGCAACTAAATCTGGATATGGGGGGAGGGGTCAGGGGGTGACTTGTTTATGCACCACATGTGATATAGTTAACCAAAGTTAAATATGCTGAATCCATTGTTGATAACTAACACCATCTTTAGCCAGGTAAGTGATATTTATTGCATCTTTCCATTAGTCATTTCAATACAACTAATTTTTTCGAGCACTCATTTCTATTTTCAACCACTTAGAGGCCGCACAAAGGAATGCAGAGATGAGTATGGTGTGGTCTCAGATCCTCAAAGAGTGGATGATCTAGTCTACAGAGGAAGCAGGCCCACAAACATCCCTCCAGACCACAACATGAAACGTACCATAATGAAGATGTAACGGAATCTAACTGGAGGCAGGAGAAGATTGCAGAGAACAAGAGTATTTGGGCTGGATCCTATGAATATGTAGCACTTCTCCAGGCCTAGAAGGGAAGGGCACTCCCAGGAAAGGGAACGGGCATGAAAAGTTGAAAAGAGATGTAAAGGTCATGGTGTGTTTGATGAGCATCCTGCAGACTGCCTGAGTGGCAGGGGAGGAGACGAGAGAGGTATGGGGGCAGAGACAGGAGGGCCTATGGGTGTGGGCCAGACCGCAAGGCACCATGTCTCAAGGCAGGGAGGGGACAGCAGGCCAGGGGGTACTGTGCAGATATTTTCCACCTACCCTCTAGTCTAGATCCACTCTCCACTTGGCTCCATCCTGCTCTGCCCTGGGAGGCTGACTACATGGACTCCATCGAGGAGCACCCTTGCCTTCTGTCTTGGAGTTGGGAATCCTGGGGAGGCCTGGTAGGAGATGCAAGGAGGGAGAAAGGTGAGGTCGGACTAGTTACCTCCCTGGCTCCCTTCCTGGGTCGTTGCCATGGGCTGGCTGCACCCCTCCACCAACCTCACAGCTCCTGTCAGGCAGCCCACTCAACACAGCGCCTGTGAGTGTGCTCTCTACGGGGGTCTAGGCCTGTAGACTACTGTGCTTCCCCCTGTGGTTTCCTCACACCTGCTCACACCTTCGTACATAATCTCTTCTTAAGCTTTCTTCCAATTACGTGGTTGGACTGTGTTATCTGTTCCCCACTAGGACCTGAACTAACACAGTCAGGCAGCAAGGAAATCAACGGGCAGCTAATAAAGGCATTAGAGGCAAACGTAGGGAGGGAGATGCCTGCAGGAGCAGGAGGGGACTGGGGGATGGAAGGTCATGAGGATGGTGAAGAGTAGGGTGAGGGGGGAGATGGAATGACAGACTAGCCACAGACCACAGCACTTATGTGAAACTGACTGCATGCCAGGCACTATTCCACAGGCTTTAACATAGCTCATTTGACTCTTAGAGCTTCCTTATGAGGCATCCCATTTAACAGATGAGGAAACTGAGGCACAGAGAGGCTGACTGACTTGCTCAAGGTCCTAAGCTAGAAAGTGGTGAAACTCGGATTCAGACCCAGGGAAGTCTAGTCCCAGAGTCATGTTCTCAACCTCTGTGCTAGACTGACCGCTCTGGCTGGGGCAAAGAAGGGGACTTCAGAATTCAAGGTCTTGGAGGAGGCGAGGCACTGGTGATGACAACTCTTGGGAAGCCCTCTGTGTAGACTGCTGAAGTAAGGCTACTTGGAGAAAATCTTGCTGCCCTATATAAACTCTGCTCAGAGAGAGTACAGAATCTTGCACAGGTATCAGAATGGCAAAAATTCTCAAAAAAAAAAAAGACCATGTCCAAATAAATTACAGTCATTTCTGCTATAAAACCATAATTATGTTCATAAGAAACCTCACATTATCAAAAAACATATCATATAAATAGTTATTTCAATATGGGAAAAGGAGGATTGTGGTTAGAGTTGATAAAATTAGATAATTTTTCCTGTAGGAGCTTCGATAATAAAGAGTTTAATTATATTTTGTTACCATCTAAAAATAATAAATGGCTTGACTGCAGACCAACAAAAGAGAACCAAAAGCAAAACCTGAACAGCAGGGAGAAATAACCTGCAGCCAAGTTCACACCCACTGAAGGTAAAGAGAAGCCCTTGACGCCAGCTGGCCTCCGGTCACTCACAGTGCGGCAATGTGCTCCTGTGCTCTATGTGCAGTCTCTTCATCCTCCAGGCCCAGGGCTCCCTCCCACGGCGCTCACATGACAACCCCTAGTGGTCCAGAAAATGCAAGCTGTGCTTCCTACATAGTCAGATGCATAATAACCGGTTCTGGGAATGAAAACTTATGCCGTAAGGGAGATATTGATCAATAATGTTTGTTTAAGGTCTCTTCCAGCAGATAAGATCATGAAAACAACAGTGCTCTGGAAAGTGCTCTAAGAGTGCCAGAGACATGTAACAACAGCACGGCAAGTCCCGATACTTATTTCAAATGGTATCTCACCATCTTAACTCAGCCTGTCTTCTTCCGGCCAGCAGAGCCACACCAACATGTTCATGTGAATATCAGAAACAACTTCCACGGCAATTACCTTCCTTTCCTTAAGGAGAAAAAGAGGAGGGGAAAATGCTCCCTAGTCAGACTCCTATGTTCTTCATTTGCACTGTGGGCTGCCAAGCATGCCAGCCCAGCCGAGGTTGTAATGAGCAATCCAATAACGAGCTCTTATAAACGCCGGCTGGGGGCCTGCAGCCACATGAAGGGCGTTCAATAATAGCTACTGACTGTATTGACCAGCCTCTGCCTTATTCTATGCTTCCTGAGCATCCTCACGCTGGGTCCCAAGCACAGCAAAGATGGGGCTACAGAGAATGGTCCATTTCTGCAGCTGTTCATCCGACATCAAAGGCAGGTTGCCATGGTTGTGTGTGCACTCAGCTTTTCCACGCAAGAGGCGGTAGCCGGTAGATGACGCTTGTTAACTGGTGATGTTCCGTACATTCATCTTAAAAGGAGCCAAGAAAAGCTGACACTGTTGTGAATATTTATCCTTTAAGGTTCAAATTGCTAATTTGTTTTAAAGGAGTACACCCTCTCTTTGGGGTTTAACAGAAGGAGAGATTCAATAAAGGACTTTGGAAAGGACATGGTTTAGCTAAGTCTATTGTCGATTTTTAAAACTTCCTATTTTCCTGATGCCTCAACATCCCCACAAATAGGCTGTAGGCACCCGCCAGGTGACCAGGTGCACCAGCGTGATAAGGCTGGTCCCTGCTACAAGTTCCCTTTCTGGCCCTCCCCTGAGGTGACCAAGTGACATTCAAATACACCAATAGAAGCTCCTCGCGGCTTTGGCTTGTGTGGGGATTGGGCCTGACCCTAATAAAGGCACTTGCCCATAGGTGCTCACTCTCTCTCCGCTCCCCACCTGCTTGGTGGAGTCTGACCCCTGGGCACTCCTCCCATGTGCCCCACCCCCCGTGGCCTGCCTGCCTCCCTCCTCTAGGACTTGTGAGTATAATAAGTCCTTTCCTTTCATATGCCTCTCTGAGTGTAATTTCTGTGGCTCTGTTGGAATCATCCCTCCAGACCCCACAAGGAGGACTTACTCTCCCATTTATAACTCACTCAACCATCCAGTGGTTTTGAAAAGAAAGTGAAGGCCTCTGATGACCGTGGCAGTCAACGTATTCATATGGGCCACAGGAACTGATCCACAACTTTAGATTTGAAAAGTGCAATCTGAACATTAGGATTTGGAAAAGGCAACCTAAATTTTAGGACCTTCAAATAAAATTGGGAAGACACAACTTTCAATCCACATTGTAGAAAATTGGAGATTTCGTCATAAAATTGTTTCATGGGTACATTTTCCCCTTAAAAATGCAACCTTCATGAGAACTAATGAACCAGCTACACGAACTGGTGTAAATATGGGCCTATTAGGACCAGTTCAACTGACCCCATCTTATCAACAGAGTAATTAAGAGTTATCTTTCAGGAGCTGAGAGTCCTCTCTTGTCCAGTTCAGGCTGGTTGAGACCCCCAATCCATCAAGTGGGTCTGTGCAAATGCCTGATAAGTGACCCTTTTGATGTCAAGGGGCTGAAAACTCCACCCTCAGATCATACTAACACCACCATTTGTGAACATGTGTCCTATGAAAAGCCATGAAGCTTGACTACGCTTGCACAGATCATCAATTACCTCACTCCTCCTCACCTCCAACCATTTATCTCCACACTTCAGATCGCCCTGCCCTTCAACCCATAAATTTTGCCCCAAGCCCTGGATTGAGGAGACAGATCTGAGGGCTTACACCTCCTGTTTCCTCGTAGATTGATCTCACAATAAAACTGTTTCCTTTTCCCAAAAGCTGATGCCATAATAATTGGCCTTTTACATGCATCAGGCAAGAGAACCCCAATTTTGTGTGGTAACATGGGTATCAGGTGCAAATTGTAAAGCAAATATCTATGTATTCTGCTTGGTTAACAAATGTATATTTGTAGATTTTTCATGCAATGGAATTCAATTTGCTCTTTGTAAAAAAACAAAACAATGATATAGGAGAAAATTGCCTTCTGGATAGAAATATAGAATAGCAACGTTTAGGGATTTCACAAATAAAGAATTTAATTCTTCACCCGGGAGAAAAAAAGCAACCTTCATCTTTTAAAGTCAAGGTTGGGAGCTGGCTGCCTGCAGGAAGCGTGCTTGCTGGTCTATTCCTCCATGCTCTGACTGTACAAAGGGCAGCCTGCCCCTGTGGGTGGGGCCTGTGTTATTCAGAACTGCCTGTGGTTCTTCTTGAAATTCCTCAGTTATGGCTGACATGGAGGAAAGGGTACATTCATGTCCTGCTCCATTCTACTGCAGGTAGTAGCTCTGAAAGAGTTCCCCTTTTTTCCCTCACATTGCACTACCTGTCCCCCAAATCTGAGCTCCCCTTCTGTGAGCACACAGCTAGGCTGCATTTGCCAGCCTCCCCCTGCTGCCAGGGTGGCCATATGACTAAGACCATAACAATAGCAGTGGTGAGTGTGTGGAGGGGTGGGTGGAGGGTGGGTGGGAAGAGAGGCAGAAGCCTGGATAGAGTGCTTTGGAGAGAAATTGTGAAGGGAAGAATGGAGAGAGTGGGTATAGCCAAATCAGACATATTTTTCACAGCCCTTTGCTATAAAAAGGAACAGAGAAATGGAGCAGTAGCTCAAGAGCAATACAGAGTCACGAGAAGATTTCTTTTTTTGAGATGGGAGATATTATAGCACGTGTTATGTGGCTAAGAATGAACAAGTCAAGATGGAACAATCAATAATGCAGGAGAAAGGAGGTAATTGGAGGTGTAATGTCTGTGACTGGGACAGAGGAGATGGGGATTGCCTACAAGTGGAGGGACGGGCCTTAAATAGGAGCACAGACAATTCACCCACTCTAACAGATGGGGGCATCTGGGGACCAAGGCAGGTGGTAGGGGGATGAGAAAGTTCTTTTTCTGTTTGAATTTTCTCAGTAAAATAAGAAGCAAGAAGTAAAGTTATGGGCTCATAGGGTGATCCTTAGAAGAGGCAGAAACGACCCTGCTTCCTCTAGACCCGGGCAACAACCAACCTCAGGCTGGACCAGTGGGGGCGCCAAAGTCCACCGGGCCGCCCAGCTCCCAGCCTGAGAACTGCTGAGCCCATTTCTTTTTTTTTTGTTCTCTCTCTCTCTTTTATTTTAATGATTGATTTATTTATTCATTTACCGCCATTGAGGGTTCATATTCATGTTGTGAGCTGCAGTTTGCTGTCAGTTTCAGCAAAACGATATAATGCATAACATTAAATTAATGCTGTTAATTTATTAGTTTTATTGTTGATCGTTTTGGTTTTATAATTGTGTAAGCACCATAAGGCTAAGGCATTTTTTGATCTCAAGCATTCTCACCACACACACACACACACACACACACAGAGTTAACTACATGATGTGATGGGTGTGTTAATTACTTTGATCTTGATAATCACTTCACACTGTACATGCACATCAAATCATCACATTGCACACTTTAAATATATACAATTATATTTGTCATTTATTCCTCAATAAAGCTGTAAAAAAGTGTCGAGCCCATTTCCAAGGAGAGGAAATAGTTGGGAAACTTAGCAGCCAGGAGGGGGCAAAAAAAATTCTCAGAAATCAAGACCAGGCAGAGAAAAACTACTAACCTTTAACCATGCTTAAAAAACTAAAAATCCTTGATCTAGTCACTTGTAATTTTCCTAGTGAACACTTTCTACTCAATGAGAAAATTACACACTAATGTCCTCATAGGAAATATAGGCTAAGGACATTTTCAAATTAATTCATAGGTAAGAAATGTGAATGGCCAATACACATAAAAAAAAATATTGCAGGGGGCCGGCCTGGTGGCATAGTGGTTCAGTTTGTGCGCTCTGCTTCGGCAGCCTGGGGTTCGCAGGTTTGGATGCCAGGCACAGACCTACACACTGCTTATCAAGCCATGCTGTGGTGGCGCCCTACATATAAAATAGAGGAAGATGGGCACGGATGTTAGCTCAGGGCCAGTCTTCCTCAGCAAAAAGAGGAGGATTGGCATGGATATTAGCTCAGGGCTGATCTTCTACACACTGCTTATCAAGCCATGCTGTGGTGGCGCCCTACATATAAAATAGAGGAAGATGGGCGTGGACCTACGCAGTGCTCATCAAGCCATGCTATGGCAGTTGTCCCACATATCAAGTAGAGGAAGATGGGCACGGATGTTGGCCCAGGGCCAATCTTCCTCAGCAAAAAAGAGGAGGATTGGCAACGGATGTTAGCTCAGGGCTGATCTTCCTCACACACAAAAAATATATATTGCATATCATCCATAGAGCCAGCAAGTAGAATGGTGGCTGCCAGGGGCTGCAGGTAGAGGGAAACGGTGAATTAGTGTTTAATGGGTACAAAGTTTCAGTTTGGGAAGACAAAAAATTCTCTAGATGGATGGTGACGATGGCTATACAACAATGCAAATGTACTTAATGCCACTGAACTGTATACTTAAAAATAGTTAAAATGATAAATTTTATGTTATGAGTATTTTACCACAAATAAAAAAAATTTCATTTCATTGGCAAAGAAATGCAAATTAAAACAATGAGATGACACTTCGTACCCATAGTGTATCCTCAGTGAGGACACACAGTGGGCATTGATACTGTGGAATGAGTGAATGCTACCAGGATGCAGGGAGATGAGCCCCCTTCCAGCCTGCTGGTGAAGGATGGGCAGGTGTCATTTTCCTAGAGGGCCACGAGACTCAAATACTTTGACTCTGTAATTTATCTGTCAGGAGTCTATTCTAAAGAAAGAATCAGCCGGCAGGCTCAGAATATCTAACTAAGTGCATGTGTATCAATCCACTGCATGCTGGAAGGCTGGGAGGGCGCCACCAGTGGCTGACAACTTGGAGGAATGTCTGGTAGGTACAAAGCACAATGGGCAAGTTAGAGCATGAAACCCAACAGTACAGGCACCCACACCCCACCCAGCTGAAAGAGGAGGGCACACAAAAAGTGAGTTTCCAAGCAGAAATCTGAAATGATCCTACAATCATTCCAGGAGGAGCTAAAGGAGAAAGAGAGGGGGAAGGGACGGAAAAGGTCTGTCTGGATATTATTTACAGGGGTCAGAACAGTTGAGTCAGGTGCCCTCCAACACACGCCATCCACATGCATCTTCTGAGAGTTGCCAGCTCTGGTGTGTGTGTCAGCAGGATGCAACACAAAACACCTGAGACACTTATGGTCACAGTGGCATTATTTCTAAGAGTAAAAATATTAATAATAGCCAGCAAAAACGGTTAATAAATTATGGCATATCTATATAATGGAAGGTTTTTCAGTCATTAGAAATGATATTTTTGAATTTAAATGATATAAGAAAAGGCTCACAGTATAATGTTTAAAGAAAATTAAGACAAAACTGAATCAGGTCTGTGGATCAGATCATAGTTCTGTATAAATGTTGATTTTCCTGACTTGGATAACTGTACTGTACTTATACAAGAGAGTGTCCCTGTGTTTAGGAAACATACACTGCACTCAAGTATTTACAGGTAAAGAAGCATCATGTCTATGCTTACTCTGAAATGAGTAAGAGAAAAAAATAATAAACAGAGAGAAAATGAGAAAGCAAACATGGTTAAATGTTAACAAGGGGAGAATCTGAGTGGAGAGTATAATTTTTGACAAAAGCAACTAACCCAATAAAAAAAGAGCCAACGATGTGGACAGGTAATTCACATGAGAATAAATAAAGATGCCTGACAAAAGTACAGGGTGATGCTCAAGCTTGCTAATAGTCAGAGAAACGCAAATCAGAACAAGGAGTTCATGTTTTTCACCCATGTCAGCAAGGATGTGGGAAAACAGGCACTTTCAGACACTTTAGCTACAGCCTTTTGGAGTGTTATCAGCAGTTATCTCACAAATTTGGAAATAGGCATGCCCATTGATGCAGCAGTTCCATTTATAGGAACCTGTTCTACAGAGTGAAAAAAGCAGCATGCAAAATTATACACAGAGCATGATACTTAATTGGTTTTTAAAACAAACTCAAAGTAAATCACAAAAGTGGTCACAATAATTAACGATTATCTCCAGGTTTTAAAAAGGAGCCTTTTTCTTCTCAGCATTGCTTTTTAAAAAATATGAAATATTCGAATATCCAGGAAACCTACAAAACTGAATACAGCAAACCTCCATGCAGCCACCAACCAAAGTTAACAAATGTTAACAGTTATGAGGAAATAAATCATTAGATGTATTTGAAGACCATCCCAACTTATTTCCACCCTTTTCCTCCTAGAGTTTCTTCTTTCTTAGTTTCCTTCTGTAAGCTCTTCTATGTTTTCCAGTGATAACCTATTAACCTTATAACAACCACGAGCCTTTTGAAAAGCAGTGTTGAATGTAAATAAGTAAATCGTTTGCACACTGCTCATTGCGTCCTGGGACTTTGGTAACTCCCTCTGACAACGTACTTGTTATGAGAGAAACGGCGGGACTGTCAGGCACCTCTACTTGTATGCCACAGAATAGGCTAGCTGTAGTGCTCTGAGTTGAAATGAAATGCCATTTGGGAACCAGTAGCTTTCACATTTGAATGCCAGGTAACTCTCCAGTGGAATAAAAGCTGGTGAGATGTCAGTCACAACATGACCAGCCCAGAAGGAAGGACTATGCTGATCACCTTTCTTGCTAGTCCAACTGCTTTGTTACTGTTGAGGAATTTAAGGTCCAGAGCAAGCATGTGACTTGCTCAAGATCAGACCCCAAGTCTGATATGGGGGAGAATAAAGGAAGGCTCTACCAGCAGCCTGGCACTGGATCCCTTTCTTTCTCTTTTTGGAAAATGAGGACTAAAAGGTGCCCAGACCATGGCATTGAGAAGGTGTATCCAGGATGTTCCACTGATGTCCTTCCTCAGATTTCCCACACCTTGAGCCTGGCCAGTGCCCCCTTCAGCGGACAAAGGAGAAGGGGCTTTTCCCTTGTACCTGGATCCCTGGCCTTGTCCAGGTTGAGATTTGTTCATCCAAATTTAAAGTCCTCTTGGTGATCTATCCCTTTCTCTCAGGTGTCAGCTCTTCGGCCCTATAGTATGAGAAGGAACTGTCCAATTGGCCTCATTGCTGGGACTTAGGGACATACACACACAGCCCACAGCAATGTGTTTTCACTTTACGTTTCACAAGAAGGTGAACAACGGAAGCAGTAATCATCAGTTCACCTGAGCCAACATGATGAACTTTTAGTTAAATAAAATTTTGCCTGACTAATAGCCCATGTGGTAGCCATCCTCCAAGATGGCCCCCAAGGCTCCTGGTATTCACATCCTTGTGTAGTCTCGTTCCACACTGTACCAGGGTTGGTCTGTGTGACCCATAGAATACAGCAGAAGTGATGGTCTGTCACTTCTGAGACCAGGTTATAAAAAGACACTGTGGCTTCTGTTTTGCTCTCTCTCTTTCTCTCTCTCTCTCTCATGACTCACTCTGGGGGAAGTCAACTGCCACATCCTGAGGACGTCAGCAGCCCTGTGGAGAGGCCCATGGGAAGAACTAAACACTCCAGACAAGAGTAACGTGATCTTCTAGCTCCAGTCAAGGCTTCAGCTTGACTGCAGCCTCATGAAAGACCTTGAGCCAGAACCCAGCTAAGCCACTCCCAGATGTCTGACTCCCAGAACTGTGAGATAATAAATGTTTGTTGTTTTAAGCCACTGAGTTTGGGGCTAATTTGTTATTACTCACAATAGATAACTAAGCTCCCTATCCCTCAATATCCAGTATGCTATTCCAAAGTTTTTACCAAACTATATTTTAGAGGATAAAAAATGTTGGTCACAGACTTCCACATAATTTTAAAGCCCTTTATTTACTATATTTATAATTGATGGATCCGTATTTTTTATTTTCTCCATTGACAAAACTCAGATAGTAAAAGATTTTTCAAAGGACTACAAATCGCTGCCATAACCTCCAATACCCAAGCAAATCGTGTATTTCAAAGGAGGATTGGGAAACTCTTGATTTTATGGGGTTTTAGGGGTCTGCCTTCCTGGTGGGCTCCCCCTGAGCAGCCTGCTGGAAGCCTCTACGTAGCTCTCGACAGCTCCATATCTAGGACAATACTTCAGGCTCTCAGCTACAGCCTGGCTGGCTTTGTTCTGGTTTCTTTCTCCAGAACACTATAAATCAAAGGCCAGGTTAAAGCTTATGCATCAAACCTGGAGACGAAAAGAAGACAAAACCAAAGGAGACATAAATAAAACCTTTCCCCTGGGAGACAGTATGGCAGAGGGCTAAGCTATCATTTAATCTCAGCCTGAAGTAACATTTTCCCTTCTTTATTTTATGATCTTTACCTGGTCTTTCACAACTATTCTTTCTTAAACCTTCCCATGACAAACAACTCTGAGTTTGCCTGGTAAAAATATCACTGTGGGAGGATGTCTTCCAATCTGAACATTTCAGAGGCTGGTTTCTTAGGCTTTCTATCACTCGGTAGTAAATTCCAAGGGGGCAGAGATGCATCCAGTTCACATTTCACCCCAGGAGCTGGCACAGTGCCTGGCACATAGTGGGTGCTCACTGAACATCTGATGAATAAATGCACTGAATTTACTTTCCATCTCTGAAGTCCTTTCAATCAATCAAAGGGTATCGAGTGCCTGTGGGTATAGCAGGTACGAGGAACTCCAAGGGCCATGAAACTTCACATGGCATGTACCTGAAGGACTTAATTGTGTCTTCACTGGACTTTAAGACTTGAAGACTTCACTTCAAGTCTTCATTGCGTATCCGCTGGAACCCAGTAGTTCTTCAGGCATAAACACAGGTTACAAGTTACATGATGTTTTAAATATTCTGTGTAGTTCCTATGGTGCCTGAAATCAATGACATTCCTTGAGTACTTCCTATACGTGATGAAGGCAAAGCAGTTATAAAGGTGAGCATTACAGTTAATAAGCGAAGTTTGGGATTGGAAATAATAGGTAAGGATAAGGGTATAGACGATTTTTATCCTTCTAACATTCTTATTTTCAATTTCTCCTACAATTAGCATGTCTTGGTTTAAAGTCAGAGGAAAATAAATGGTACTCCTGAAGGGGTGGAATGAGGAGGAAGGGGGAAAAATACTAGGCAAGTCAACAGAAATGAGTCAGAGAAAGGCAACCCCTGATGGTAAACTATGATGATTAAATACTTGCCCTTCTGCTGTAAACAACTAGAAAACTGGAAAAATGTATGAAACAACTGTTTTCAGATATTGGACACAGTATAGGACTTTGATCCCTGAGAGAAGGGAAGCAAGTCAGATGTCTGTATGATTGCCCCAACTTTCTGCCTGGAGGCACTTTCTAGACCACAGTGCAGGGAGGGAAATCAAAACAGAGGACAGCAGAGTTCTCACTGAGGAGACAGAGATCAGAGTTTGAGGTGCCTGAAATTTGTGAGGCAGAGTCCTTGACAGAAGGGAGCTACACAAAGAAAGACCTCGAGAAATTGGCACAGGTATTCTTTTGAGTCTTTCGCTGAACGCTAAGCTGTGCTATTTAGGGAGAAACTCCACAAAGCCAGGCAAAGCCAGGGAAGTTGAGCTGAACACCTCCCAGAGCTCACACAGGGCTGGGAGACATGCATGTTCTGATGCCAGAGTGGAGAGACCTTGTTGAACACCTGCGGTATTCAGTAGAGACCCAGAAGGGCCAAACCTTAGTAGTAAGCTAAACTAGCCATCATCTCCCTAACAAGCTTGAAAACAAGCCTTGAAACCATGAAGTTGACCAGCAAGTAACTTAACTGCCTACCCAAACAAACTTCAATACTTTTTAAAGACAGCAAAATCCAGACACTCAACAATGTAATATTATAAAGTCCAGCATCCAGTAAAAATTACTAGACATGAGGGCCAGCCCCGTGGCTTAGCGGTTAAGTGCACGCACTCCGCTGCTAGCGGCCGGGGTTCTGATCCCGGGTGCGCACCAAGGCACTGCTTCTCCGGCCATGCTGAGGCCGTGTCCCACATACAGCAACTAGAAGGATGTGCAGCTATGACATACAACTATCTACTGGGGCTTTGGGGGAAAAATAAATAAATAAAAATTATAAAAAAAAAATTACTAGACATGAGAACACATAGGAAAATGTGATCTATAACCAGGAGAAAAATCAGTCAATAGAAACAGATCTTGAAATGACAGAGATGATGGACTTAGCAGACAAGGACTTGAAAGCAGCTGTTATAAATATCCTCAAGGTTTTAAAGGAAAACATGAACACAATGAGGAAAGAAATAGGAATATTTGTGATAGTTTTTAAGCTGGCCCTTTTATACCGTCAAGCATTTTAGTCATAATATTAGTTCTTGAGGAGAATGTGACATCACAGAAAAAGTATGAACTAGAAATCACCTCAGGAGAACAAGTTCTAGGTCCAGTTCTGCCGCTATCTTGCTATGGTCTTCAGCTCCTCATGTGCATTTTCTAGAGCTTGGTTTCCTCATGTGTGAAATGAAGATGTTGACTTAGCTGATCTCAGTGGCTCAGTTTTCCTATTTTTAGAGTCACACTGCCTCTTGTTACCCACAGACAATGGATCCCTGAAGAAACAGAATTCACTTGTTTACCATTTCACTTGAAATCAACCTTTCCTTTACAGTCAGATTTTATCTGGCAAACCTGGGTTTGCACAGGAGAGCTTTATTATTTCTGAAAAGGAATCTTCAATGATTCTTGAATCTACCTGCCCTGAGAATCCTTCTTTGAAACCAGAAAATTGTCATTCAAGGAAAATGTATCTTTGTGGTGCTACATTGACAATAAAATCACTAAAGAATTAAAAAAAAAAAAGAATGTAGTTAGAGAGTAGAAATTTCTTTTAAACTACTTATATTTGTAGTCAATTCCATGACCAAAAATTCAGGGCCTCAAATTCTACCAGTTATGCTATTACTTTTATATAGAAACAAATTCCTAAGTACAGGAAGAGAAAGGGGCCACGGCACCCCATAAAAGGGACAATACTGAGAAGGGATTTTTCAATGGTTATAGGGAGCTTTATCAACAGTCCTTCTTCTAGAGCAGGGGTTGGAAAACTTTTTCTGTAAAGGGCCCAAGAGTAAATATTTTAGGCTTTGTGAGCCGCATATGTTCTCTGTTGCATATTCTTCTTTGTTTTCTTTTCTTTCTTCCTTTTTTTTTTTAAAAAATAACTCTTTAAAAATATAAAAGCCATTCTTAGCTAGTTAGTGGTATAGGCTTTTTAAAAGATCGTTCCTTGGCAAAATAAAAAGTTGGGCTAATCTATGTTGGTCCTCAAAAAGAAGAAGGAGGAGGAGAGAGAAGAAGAGGGAGAGGAAGAAAAGTCTAGGACTCATGGACATACATTATCTCCCTTAATCCTCACAGCAACACTATAAGTATTAGTAATTTCCATTTTACAGATGAGAAAATTAAGGCTTAGAGGTAAAATAACTTGCCTTGGGTCACATAGCTGGTAAGTGGAGACAGAATTTAATGCTGGTCTCTAGATCCAAAATGCCTGCCATTTTGTCTACCATTCTGTTGCCAGAGAGAGACCCAATTAGTACTAACACCCTTCATATTGGAGATACATTATTTAGGGAACTGGAGCAGAGGGGATTTAAAGCTCCTGAGATTTTTGTCTGTTTTATGAGATTTCACCCTTTGGGGGGCATGTGTTTCCTAATTTGATAAGTAAAGTCCTCAACTCTCAGTGCCACTGGCTGTGGTTCTGCTGTCCTATGACTTGGTGAGATCACAGAAAGAAGATGCTCCCTCAAAGAAGTAAGGGAAGCCAGGAGACATCCATTCTGGAACAAACTGTCACCTAGGGAGCCAGGTGATCTGGGGCATCTCTCTGAGCTGCAGTGTCTTCGTCTGTATTTGAGGAGAATAAGCACTTTTCTGCCTGCCCTCAGGCTACTGTATGGATCAAATACTTGGCACAGATCAGCACTCAGTAAACATCTATTTAAAGAGAGTTGTGTGAATGAACTAATGCTGTATATTACTGCTACAAGAAAACTAAGCGTCTAGAGTGAAATATTATTACTATGTTATCAGAGCTTCTCAGAGTTGGATGGCTAGATTCAAAGTACAGTATCTTAAAAGCCAGGGTGCCTGCAGAGTTGGCCAAGGATTATATGACAGAAGTATGTCTGCTGGTAGGGGGAAACAAAGAATCAATTGATGGCATGTCTAAAAGCATCTGTACCTTTCTACTGCTCATCCTTACCCTACTTAAAAATTATATCTGCAGTGGCAGAATGATTGGATATTTTAACACTTAGAGAGACTGTAGATAACTCAGATGAATGCCCTCATTTCACAAAAAGGTATTAAATGGCTTGCCAAAGGGCCCACAGCAAATTAAAGAGGGAATAGTGAGATATCAGAACTCCTGTTTCCTGATTCCCAACTAATCCAATGCTAATATCACTCCACCATAATATCAATCCCCTTAGTTAGTCAATGTCTAAGGTGGTCCATTATTGAACAATACAGTTTTTGACAAAAGTGCAGCACATGATAAACCAGATACACAAGAGAACTGAAATAACAATGAGACATCAGTATGTGACATCACCACGTAGAGCAGGGTGTCATAGTGACATTCTTGGCCTCCACCCCCTAGATGCCAGTAGCACATCCACAGTTATGACAATCAAAATTGTCTCCAAATATTGCCAAATGTCCCCTGGGGCACAAAATTACCCCTAGTGGAGAACTGCTCGTGTAAATACTTGTTATCTACACAAATGAGGGAGGATGGAAGTGGCTATTATAAGATATGGGATACAGAAGCTAGAAGAAAATTTGTCCTAGGCTGGAGCTAGAGCTGCTGAGGGCCAACTGCACTGGGTTGTTCTTGGTGGCAGAGTGGCAGTCCCCTCGGGAGCAAGCTGGGAAACATGGGCCCACCTCATGGGAGACAGACAGCTTTTCCTACACTACATAGATGCCACTAATCAGACACCTGACCACAGAGCTGTGCCCATATAGGGAAATAGAAATTTAACTGTGAACTCAGAGCAAATGAATTTAATTCTAAGGATCTATTTAAGGAGAGCCATATCTGTTAATGCTATCAAGATTTACTCCAAACAGCAGTTAGTATGCATTTCATGGAATTAAAATGGGTTGTCTATTTTTGTGCAAACATGTACGTTCAGATCCTTTCTACTATTTAGTCATACATCTAGTTCTTTAGTGATTTTTTAAAAGCTGTCATTTTAATCACTTATGAACAGTTTAGCCACCCCCAACATTTCTCACCTCCTCTCATGAGAAATTATTCTTTTTTAGTTCTACCTCTGGAAGTACATTCTAATGATGTATGTGCCACAGCTCTGTATCTGCCACTATGGCAACTCATTAAAAAATGCCACCCCCTTAAATTCCTTCATGGTGTATTAATTTGATGTTCTAAAACACACATTTTACCATGAATTAACTCCTAGCAAATAATAAGATTAACCTAACTAAACTGGCTTCTATAACACTTCCACCATCTGTAAATGGGTTGTACGTTTTCAAGGAGATCTTTTATTAGTCATTAGGCTTCATTATAAATATTCTCTGCTAAAATCTACTAAATCACTAATATTTAACATACAGCAATATAATTCTCAAGATATGATTCAGCTAATGAGAATATTCATTCACTAAATGCACTGAGTAAGACATATACGAGGAAATCCACTACAAGATTGTTTGTGAGAGTAAAAAAGTGGGGAGAACCTAAACATCTATCAACAGACATCATGTTAAATAAATTATTGTCCAACCATACAGTGGAATACTATGCAGCCACTAAAAATCTGTGATCTACATGTACTAACAGGGCAAGATGCCTTGATATAGCATTAAGTGAAAAGAGTAAGATACAAAATGGAATGTATGGTAAAATTCCATTTGTATTTCTAAAAAATAGATACACGTGCTGTTTGTGTGTGTGTAATATATGTGTGTATGTGTATGTAGGTGTATGTATAGCTGTATGTATGTATATGCTTATAATTGCATAGAAAATATCTGGAGAGATACACAAAAGTTATTTATGATTACCTCTAGGGAGAAGCATTGATGAGGGGACCCATGACTTTTACATTTCATTTCATACCCTTCTGTACTATTTATTTTCATAACTTTTTTTTAAACAAAAGGATGATTAATGCCTTCATCACAAGTATCATAACTACCATACATATACCAAAGTGAGGCCTTCCCTCCAAAGAGTAGTAGCAGTAAGTCTACAAGAAGAGCAAAGATGTGCCTGGATTTGTTCTCTCCAGCTCATGGCCTGAAATCACAAATGGCTTCTAGGGAGCATGAATCCTGAAGCCTGACAAAGAAAGGCTATATCCTCAAAAAGGAATAAGAAGTACCTCTTTTCCAGCAATGTTAAAATAATTCTAGGTTGACTTGCCCAATTTGGAACATTCCACAAAAATAGGACTGTAACTTATGAAACTGCTTTGAATAATGCAGTATTTTATATATATATATATATATATATATATATATATGGATAGGTATTATTTTCATTTATATATATATATATCAAAAAGGATGAGTATTATTTTCAGAAATATTTTCAGAAGTTAGGAGTTTACACTGTATTTTTGGATTTTAATTTTTTTTAAACCAAAGTGATATCATTGTGCCAATTTTGAATCAGAATTCAAGCACAAGCAAATGTGGCCAAGAGCTGCCCTCAGCCCAGCACAGGAGAGGCACGCAAGGCAAATGCCGAACAGGAGAGGCTCAGTCCTGCAGGGCTCCCGCTGAAAGCAGCAGGCACTGTGCTGGCACACGGTTGCTAGCCCACTGATTTCTGAACCAGGGTGTTCATGAATAAAACAAGAACTCAAGGCAGAAAACTACAGGTAATGGTTACAAGACCACTCATTTGCCCTCAGGTACTAAAATAAGCCTTGCAGCGGAAAGATACAATGTGTGGCATTCTAGTGGAGAAGGTGATAACAGAGGGCTGGCAACCATCACTGCCACCGCTCTGCCACCTTCCCCCGCCCCGAGTTCCTCAGTTCACATCCCCTGGATACACAGAAACAAAAATCCAAGAGGTAAAGAAGGAATTTTGGTGTCTTAATTGATCAACATATCATGGACAGGCAAGATGATTTCAAAAGTCAACTCGCCCATCATTCTGCAGTGACATGGGGATGAGGAATCTCTCTGTCCCTGGCCAGAAGCAGACGCCAGCAACTTCAACAGCTCCTGGGACAACTCTGTGGGCCTCTGTCCCACTTCTAACAAAATGCTATTGTTTGGTTTCTTCTAGGCCTAAACTTAATTCCTTCAGATCTTGAGAGGTAGTTTATCAAAACTGCAGGCCTGATTGGTAAGAGTGGAAATGGACACAAGGCATTTATTGGCAGATAATCCACTTCTCCACAGTAATATAGGAAAATGATCAGTGCTTCTTAACCATCACAAGGGATGAGATATATGATAGAAGAAAAAGAGACAAGCAAATATTCTAATTTTCAACAGGGAGGAAGAAGGTACAATCCATAAATCCATACATTATGGACTATTAAGCCTGATGCTTAAGCAAGGGTTATAAGTATGGGGATGGGATGGGGCCAGCCCAGTGGCCTAGCGGTTAAGTTTGCGCACTCCGCTTCGGCGGCCCAGGGTTCACAGATTCAGATCCTAGGCACGGACCTACGCACTGCTTATCAAAGCCATGCTGTGGCGGCGTCCCATATAAAGTAGAGGAAGATGGGCACGGATGTTAGCCCAGGGCCAATCTTCCTCAGCAAAAAGAGGAGGATTGGCAACAGATGTTAGCTCAGGGCTAATCCTCCTCCTCAAAAAAAAAATGGGGGTGGGGACTATCATTTGTGATACCTATTATGTGTCCAACTCCATTGGGTAGGTATTATCGCCCCTATAAAACAGACGAAAAAACTGAGGGTCAGAGAAGTTCTTTAACTTGCCTAAGGACACCAAGGAAAAAGTGATAAAGCCCTTCAGAGCCCAAAGGCTGTACTTTCTCCCCATTGAACACAGAAACACAGGTCACCAGGCTCAGCAGTCAGTCCTACCATATTAGGCCCACCTCTGTCTGATCACAAATTTAGCAGAGTTCAAGCCTTTATATTCCTATTTTGGTGTCTGCCCCCAATAATCCACCTTTTGCTCTTTTTAAGAAATTGAAAAATATACCACCTGTATAAAGGCTTAATTTCTTAATTTAGAGAAAACAAAAGGGGGATGGCGGCACTGATTGATAAAGGCGAGTGAGAGGGAAACACAATCATCTTATTGCAGCTTCATGACTGTTAGACCAAGAGTTGGGTGTTAAGGAACAGCTTTCCCAGTTCAAGACAATACTATCTTCAGAGAGAGCAAAAGGGCATTTGGATTAGCGTTGTAAGATTTTTGTTTTTCACTCAGCTGGTCACTGTGGAATGTTGCCAGGATTCCTGCTGCCTGGACTCCACCAAGATTTCCTGGGCAGGGCGAAAAGGTTTTATTTCAACACCAGCACATAGCCCTCTTTTCAGTAAACAAACTGCCAAGGAGTCTTTGAATATGTAGAATCTCTTGGGTTGTTTATTGTTGTTTCTTTTTCCCATGCCTTCAAACACTTTAAGTTTTCCAAGTCAATAGGAAATATCTCATGCAAAATTGGATAAGATCTTGCTTCTTAACACAAATTCCTTTTGGATGCACCAGTACGTGTTTCCATGCAGACACCTTCATCAAGTGCAATTTCTGCAATGGAATTCCTGGGATATGTTAGGCCATAACTGAAATGTTTCTTGTACAGTCACAGATCAGCTGTAAGATACTGGAAGATTGCAGAAGGTGACAGACCCTGAGAAAACAAAACTGGCCTGCAGGGACCATAAAGTCAAGTAAAAAACACACAGGAGACAGCGTAAGATAGATTATTTTTTTCTCGCTCTATGCTAATGTTTTGCATTAATTTTATCGATCCAGCCATAGGAGCAGGCAGCTTCCTCTTTTGATTGAGGAGGCAGGAGATTGGCTACCAACTCCCACACAGCAAGCCCACCACCACCTCTTCTTGTCATTCTTGCTTTGTTCCTTTAAATGTTCAATTCAAGGCTTAGGCTTCTGGGGGCTTTCTCTGAAACCACATATCTCATTTGAAGCCCGTTTTTCTTCTGAGGAAGGCTTTCATTCTTTCTACCAGATTCTTGAAAGAATCTATACTCAAACAAGGTGAAGAACAAATGTCCTTAGGGCTCTCTGGTCTTCAGGAATGTTGTATTGAAACACAACCCCTCTGGAGGTGTGAGTGTTGTGGGCTTACTGACTCTATGCCAAGGACAGCGAGAAGGGAGGTCAGGGCTGGTAATCAAGCCACATGGGAGCCGGAGCAAAATGTAATCCATTTCACTTTGTCTTGGCACTGGCCCAGGCCCTGAGTGTGAGTGACAGAGAATTCTATGATGTAACCATTAGAAGAAACCTCGAGAAGCACTGCTGCATTATAAGGGTGTGGACTGAAGGAGCCACTTAGTTAAGGGGCAGTATTGCACACGGCAGTCACTGACAAAGCTCTGGAGTTAGACTGCCTAGTTCCACCACATCCTGCGTGGCCTCAGTTAAATAACCTAGCGGGGCCTCAGTTTTCTCAACTGTAAAATGGGGATAAAAACAGTCTCTCTCCCTTTGCTTATCGGGATAAGGCCAAGTAAACACTCAATAAATGTCAGCTATCATGATTACCATTTGCAGGTGACTTTATATGCCCTTTATAATCACTTTCTGGTGTGACCTTTGCAGTGAGCACTTCCTGAGGGTGAGAGATTTATTATGATCTCTATCTTAATTCTTCCATTTAAGAACTTGTGGCCACGTGGGTTAAAAGTATATTCTTGGGCTTTGCTACTTAACTATTTCAGAACTTCTATCTTCAAAGGACCAAAGCAAGTGTATCTCCTCCACGTTTTTCTTATATCCCATTTTCTGTAGATATGACACAAGTCTACATTTCTAAGCTCAACAGACGTAATGACAAGGTGGATTTTCCAACCTCTACCACTGATAACACTTACTGGCTAAAAATATCTGTATAGGTAGGATGCTTTGAACTTTTTTCACTGCTTTCATAACTACTCTTTATTTTATTTATACACTTCTTTATTTATTTAAACCCCTACCTCTTCCCATCAAGGACTGAAGGTGGCATCAAGGACACACAAAAGTGACAAGACGGCATAAAATATAGAGCTAAGGAAGAAAAACAAGGAAGAAAGAAAACCAAAATCCCTGGGAATTGGGAAGAAAAAGCCATTATTCCTGGTTCCCAGAGAAGGAAACCAGGGCACAGAGCCACTAAATGCTTTTTGAAGCTATGTAAGTTAAAAGCTAGAAATAACCTGAGACTAAGCCAGCCCTAAAAATGACCTCCTGGGACTCTGGAGTATTGGGACATTGACTTAAAACAAAACAAACCAATTCACAGAAACCACCATCCAGGTCAGCAAAGCTGGGGCAGATAGATGGCACCTCTTTCAGGAGAAGTCCTGGGAGCTAGATGTGGATGGAGCTAGGACAGGAGGTGGTGTTGACAGCAATGATGATGATCAACACCATGGATCAGGTACTTACAAAGTGCCAGGCACCATTCTAAGAACTTTCTCATCATGATCTCATTTAATACTCACCATCGTCCCTTATGACATAGGTACTAGTATTATTCAAGTTTTGCAAATGAGGAAAACGAGGCCCAGAAAGATGAAGTAACATGCCCAAAGTCATAGAGTGAGTGCATGGCAGGTTTGGACCCGGGCAGTCCAACTCCAGAGTTCACTCCTAACCTCTAATGTCTCCAGAGACCCAATGCAGACAGAGGCCACCCATGGGAAAGCTGGGCCTGGAGGACCAGGGCCATCCTTTCACAAAGCTGAGAGGGTGACAAGAGCAGGCACGGTGAGTGGGTCAAGGAAGTTGCAGGGAGAAAGGAGGACTCAGCTAGAAAACAAGGGAAGTCAGGATCTAAATCCCTTTTATTTGGATCCTGGCAGCTTGCTGGGCAGGAGAAGTTCCTTAAAGTGACCTCACAAGGGGTCAGGACACTGACTTGTTTCCAAAACCAACCTTATCTGTGAGATAGAATAACAGGATGATGATGATGATGATGATGATGATGATGATAATTTAAAAAACAGCGTTTGCTTTCTTCCTATGCTTAAGTTTCGAGTCATTATTCAATCAATTAGTATTTACGAGCACACACTATGTAGCAGGCACTGTACAGGACTTTATAGGGAAGACTTTATGTCATTTCCATAGCACATTAAATATTTTTTAAACATTAAAAAAATCTAAATTTTGAAATTGAGCACTCCTAATTCTTCATCTCTGGGATATGAGTGGGCATTAATTTCTCAGGTTATTCCTATTACAGTGCTCCAATAAATTACTGTTTTTTTGTACAGGGTCCCCTCTTCCTCCCTGTAACATCAGGAGCCACTCCTACCTTCCGTAGTCCTTCCCTGTGCTCTCTTCCAACGGTGGCTTCTTCCTTCCATCAAATCCCTTTCACCTTGGCCTTTGAGGGAGTCAGTAAATCTATACGTCAAATATTTCCAATTCTCCCCTCTCCAGGCCACTGACAGGATCACACTTCCTGGCTCCTTTGTGGAAATAGAGCCATTGTGGGCAATGAGTTGTGAGTGAAAGGGATTTCTGATGCTCGTCACTTCCAGGAGGGATCATTTACCTGCCAGTGCAAGGCCCTCCAGAGTTCTCTTTTACCTCTACATGGCAATGGTAACATTTGAGATGGTCTCTGAGTGACTACTCATCCTGACAGCCCAAAATGAACATGCAGAATGAGTGAGAAATAAACTATATAGTTCTAAATCACTTAGATTTGTGGGTTGTTTGTTACCACAGTATAACTTAGCCTTTTCCGACTGACACACTCTTTCAGTGAGGCTCAAAATCTCTGGTCCATAGTGATCACCCCTACTTCTCCAGGAGATAGATAGAGATAGAGATGGAGACAGAGATAGATAGAAATATAGACATACATACATATAGATACAGATATAATTTTTCTAGTCATTTCTTAAGAGTTTGAGGTGGGAGGAAGAGAGTGGAATATGTACCCTACCAGCCACCTTGATCCAATCTCTATATATAAATTATTTAAATACAAAAGTAAATAGAAGTTGCAGCTTTAAGAGCCCTTAGAGCAATCTCACAATTTAAATCTGGAAATATAAAGATAAAAGATTTTTTTTTAATCTATAAGATTAAAGACACAAATGATGTCTTGGAGTATAAAAAGCAATGTGCTCTGTATGAACTTACAAGACCGTATGGGAAGAATCTTTGCTCTGGCTTGGGGTTTCTCAGCCTCTGAACTACTGACATTTTGGGCTGGAAAATTCTTTGTTGTGGGAAGGACTGTCCTGTGCATTGTAGGGTGTTTAGCATCATCTCTGGCCTCTACCCACTAGATGCCAGTAGCACTGCCCATGACCCCAGTTTTGACAACCAAAAATGTCTCTAGGCATTGCCAAATATCCCCTGAGGGACAAAACCACCTTCAGTTGAGAACTGCTGCTCTAGCTATAATCACAGTCAGACTTAAACCTTCTACAGAACTGCATAACAATTTTCTTGTGTAAGAGATTAAATAGTATCATGTTTATGTACTGACACAAGTGTTGTTCCAGTGCCACACAACTGGATCCAAGACAAATCAGTCCAGGTTCTAATGTTTAGGCCAATGATGTCTCACTATCTTTTCCAGAATTACTTCTGGCCCATGAACCTTGAGCCTGTGAGTGTCCTTTTAAAAGACTTAGACTCAGTTAAGGCAAATTTGAAGGAGTGTGGTATTTACCCTATAGTAAGGTGGCGACTCATCAACTCCTACCCACCCAGTGTGCACATGCCATTCCTGCATCAAGAGTGGAGTTGATTCCTTCACCCCTTTGAATCTGAGCTGGCCTGTGACTGCTTTGACCAATAGAATACAACAGAAGTGAGGCAAGCCCTTAAGAGGACTGATAATTTCTGCATTTCTTCTCTTGGAAGGTACACTCTTGGGATTCTCCCTGTTGGAACTCAGCCACCATGTTGTGAGAAGCCAGAGCCACATTGGCTTGGAGAGGCCATGTGTAGGTGCTCCAGCTGATAGCCCAGCTGAGCTTCTAGCTGATGGCTAGCATCAACCGTCAGTCATACAAATGAGCGATCTCCAACATTCCAGACCATTCAAGCTCCCAGGTGACTGCAGCCCTAGGCAACATCACATGGAGCATAAGAACCACTCAGCTGAATCAAGTCAACTCACAAAATTGTGAGATAATAAAATGGTTGTTGTTTCAAACCATAAAGTTTTGGAGAAGTTGGGCAGCAACAGGTAACCAAAATATGACCTCAGATACAACTGCTGTTAGTGACAGAGACTAGAAGGGTCATATGTACATGCAAAACAGGCATATAGCCCAAGCAATAGCCCAGGAAATAGTGAGCAGAGAGGCCTGTGACAATGGCAGAACCTAGGATCACATGGCCAGGAGTGTGAAATTCCTGAACATCCCAGAGATGTCAGTGAAATCAAGTGATTGGATGTTCATGAGTGGCAAAGTTCTTATAATGTGACTTAAACAAATGTAGACATGTCTTCAGTCAAACACTGTTCCCTGTAACATACAATTTTACATGATCATCATCATGGCAGATACTATTGATCGTGGGTCTAGTGTGTGTGAACACTGTGTTGGGTACTTTATATACGTTATCCTTCATCCTCGAAACAGTCTTGGAAGAAAAACATACTTGTCTCTCTTTCACTCCACCCTCTTTCTTTCCCCCACTCCCTTCCTGCTTCCTTCTTTCATCAAGAAGGGTAGTTTAAAAGTTGTTTTTTTTTTTTTAATAATTTTATTTATTTATTTATTTTCCCCCAAAGCCCCAGTAGATAGTTGTATGTCATAGCTGCACATCCTTCTAGTTGCTGTATGTGGGACGCGGCCTCAGCATGGCCGGAGAAGCGGTGCATCAGTGAGCACCCGGGATCCGAACCCGGGCCGCCAGCAGCAAAGCGTGCACACTCAACCGCTAAGCCACGGGGCCGGCCCAAGAAGGGTAGTTTAAAAGTTTTTTAAATCGCATCATACGCTGTTAGATGAAAGAAAGCTTCCTGTCATTACTTTGAGCAAAAATAGAATCCAGAGCTCTGTTTATATTTTTATTCCCAGGGCTTAATATGCTAAAAGAGACTCAATAATCTTTCTTAGTTTCCTAGCTAGTTGCAAACAACTTCAACTTCTCATGCCTTTGAACGTTGAGTTAATATTTCAAAAGTGATACTCAGGTTTACGGTCTAAGACTGGGAGAGACCAAGTATCCTTCAACTCACCTCCCGTGTTCTAACTCACTCTGCAAATATTTACTGAGTGCCTGCCATGTGGGTAAACACCATGTCACCTCCTCAGTAATGAAATCTGGAAACAGATCACAAGTAGAAAGACTCTATCTGGATGGACGTAAACAGTTTCAGGTAAGGGCAAGTGTTGTAGCTATGATCCAGTAGTAGGAAAGACATTTACTTTCCATCATTCTGTAAGATTCCTGGAGATTCAACACCAGGCACAGTAGTCAATACAGATCATGCACTTATTCAGTGTTTACTGGATGAATAAAAAGCATTTTTTATATTTTATTCAGCAATGTGAATGTGTGGAAATAACATAAGACAACTGTGTTCACTGTACGGAATAAGTAAAGTATGATTATCTGATATTATTAGTTCATACTGACCCACAAAATTCACCTGAATGTATAAAAAAATTCTCATTTATAGCGTATAGCCAATTCCAAATTTGTTTTTCCCAATTTCCGAATCCTACTAATTCCTATTTTTGCTCAGGCTGCTATCGTCTTGGATGGTTATAGGAAATTATCACATAATCCATATTCATGAGATCCATGTTTGAGAGGCAGACAGCACATTTCAATCAACCCATTCTTTGAAGAAAGAAATCATGATTAGCCATAGACCTGGCCACAAAGATCAACAATCTTCTCATCGTCACAAAGTAACTCAAATTCAACTTTAGGGAATTAGCTGAGAGTTTACAGGCAGAGATAAAGCAGTGGGAAAGTGTAGGGTATTTCTCAGATATACTGTGAAAGAAAAAACTCTACTGGGACCACCTTAAATCATAATTAAGCGATTACCTGTTTCTTATTATGACTATTTCTCTATACCTTCTTATTAATAATATTAATAATAACTATGGCCAACAGGGCAATTTTAAAAAATAATTTTAAACTCTACAGGTAATTTGAAAGTACTCACAATAAGCAAACTCGGAAGTCTAGTAACAAAGTTAGAAAAATGTTTCCTGTAAGATCTGATTAAATTTTGCATTATTGCTCATCTGCCTCGATAAATGTAAAATAACATGCTAATTTCTATTCCTTAAGTAATACTTTTTAGCATCACCCAGAATGTAATAGCTTCAACAGCTACTCGTTTCATAGAGGATTCCAACATGGGAAGACAAGAATAGAGGCTCCTTCCTGAATAGACAGTCCTTTCTTGAATGAGTTTGGTCACTTCTATTTGTTCTCTACAGCTATGAAACTCACGCTGCCTGATTTTGTCCCCTCCTATTTTAAGTTTGCATATCTTCTTTTCCCAACTAGACCATCATTTCCTTGCCTACAGGATTCATGTGTTCCCACTGTTCCACATCACCCTCAATCTACAGCATGGTGCTTGATGCAAAGAAGACAATCACAAAAACTTTCATTTGACTGGTTAGACCTCTAACAAACACCATATAATACGTTCTCATAGACGTGGCTCTGCTTAAAGCCACCTCATATTAACTGAGATCCTTCATCATAGGATTATTTGTAGAGACTGCATAAGCATCCTCAAATACAAATCAAAGCATTTTGCAAATGAGAAGGCATCTGTTGACAAATACATTTGCAGTGAAGATACTATATGAGAATAGGATTACATAACTTGCCTATAATTATACCCAAAGTTAGCAGAAAATATATATACTAATAGAAAATGCCAGGAAGTAATTCTATAGATACTTTGGGTCAGTGTTAATCAGAATAACTTCTCTGTAAAGGCTCTGTCCCAGTACAAATCACTTTTTTGTCCATTACCGAGCAACGTAAAGAATTAGAAGGCTTGGTCTCTTCCTGAAAGGAATTCAAGAAAGAGATGAAGTCCAGAAACAACCCCAGGGGCACTACTAGTTATAGCAGCAGCAGTAGTAATGACACCTAGTCTTTACTAAGTGTACTAAACTCCAGGAGCCTCGCTCAATCCTCACGACAACCTACGAAGCAGGCAATATTATCATTCCCATCTACAGGTGACGAAACTGAGCAAGGGGAAGTGTAGCAACTTGCCCAAGGCCAGAAAACTAGTAGGTATGGAATCAAGGTCAAACCCAAACTAGTCTGGCTCCAAAACCAAAAATAAGAATAGAGAATATGATTTTTTTTTAAAGAGAGGGCAACATTTAAAACCAGAGGGAAAATAAAACAATTAAATTAATAGCATAAAGATAACTGGCTCCCATTTGGATAATAATAAAGCTATCATGCTGCCTCATACCTTACATCAAAATAAAGATTTCAAAATAAAAAATTAAACCTTAAAAATACCAGGAGGTACTATTTATATAACTTTGGGAGTGAGAATGATTTTCTAAATATTACACCAAAGCAGAAGCACTGATTGATAAAACTGACTATATAAGAATCTAAAATCTCTATACATCAAAAAAACAACATATTTAGTTGTAATTGCCCAAACTTGGAGACAAACTAACGACCATTAACAGGGGGATAGTTAAAAAGATTACAGTGTATTCGTACCTCAGAATACTACGCAGACCTTAAAATGACTGAGGTACTAACAACTAAAGGATGATGTGATAGAGTGTGGTATTTTAAAAGGCAAGTTGCAGAACAATATGTTTTTGCTAGAGATTTTTTGGCTTGTTAAAATCACACAAACGGAGACCAGACTTGAAAAATCCCAGAGCAGACAAAACCAGTTTAGTCATCCAGGCAAAGCTCACTTTAGCTTATTTTGCAAGACAAAGCTAGGCTAACTTGACGTGGGTCACTTCTTGCTCATGCCTCTGAAAATTATAAGCGAAACTTAAATTGTTCCCCAAAACTGACATGAGGTAACCACTTATCAATTCTCTTTCATTTAAGAAAATTCTAATATTGTAACCAATCCCTACGAAGAATTAACAGTCACCCTCCCCACTACATAAGCTGCTTTATAACAATACACCTCTGAGCCTCATTCTGTGTTTTGGTTTGAGTGCTCCGGGTTTGCAAACTTTTTGCTGCGTGCACAATAAACTTTTACTAATTACTACTTCAGTGATTCATCGGTTTTGCTTCTGTTTTTCCTTTTTTTGAACTTTTGACAGGTTAAAAGCTATGCATAAACAACTGTACTAAAATACATACATTTACATGCACAGATTTACCCACACTGGGATATATTTTTGGGTAACCTCCCCCCCAAATACACACAAGACTATTGGTTACCACTAGCAAGCAGAAAGGGGAGAGGGAGACTAGAGAATGTTCTCTTTTTGCTTCCTTTTGGTCTATAGCATTTTACCTTTTTTTAAAGTACATATTACTTTGGTCACTGTAGAGAAAACAAATTTTAATCAGAGAATGCACAACAATTAAAAGGCAAAACTGGGAAAAAATAACTGCAAAAAAAGCTAAAGAGTTAACATTCTTGATGGAAAAGATGAAAATTCTAATAGAAAACAGTCAATTCATAGAGGAAAAAAAAGCACGTCCAAGAAAACACGTTTCTTTATACTGTTATTAGAGAAGTGCAAATTCAAATAAGAAATCTTTTTTTCCCTATAATTAGCAAAGTCTTAAAAATTATAATGCTAGTGTTGAGAAGAGCCTTGGAAAAAATGATTTTCATCCCTTTTCTGGAGGACAAACTAGCAATACGTACCAAAAAATTTTTAATGTGATAAAGAAATTTTTCTTATAGGAATTTAGCTTGAAGAATAATTTAAGAGACATACAAGGGCTTAACCAGAAGGATGTGGAACACAGCCCTTTATAATAGCAAAACATTAGAAACAATGAAAATAATCAAAGATAAGGAACTGTTTATTTGTATGATTTTTAAAGTTGTTTCAGAGAAAAAATAAAACTATTTCAGAGAAACCTAAAGAACAACAAGGAAAAGGTGATCTGGCAAGCATTTTAAAAGAAAAATGTCTAGTATTTTTTGATGCCCAACAGATTTTTTTAATTAAAAGTTTTATTGAGATAATTAAGATTCACATGCAGTGCTAAGAAGTAATGTAGACAAATTCTGTGAACTTTTACTTACTTTCCTGCAATGTACTTCAAAGTATACTATATTGACATTGACAAATCCAACAATCTTACTCAGCTTTCTCCAGTTTTACTTGTACTCATTTATGTGTGTCTATACAATTTTATCACGTGTAGGTTCACCCATCCATGACCAGTCAACATACAAAATATTCCACCACCACAAGGATCCCTCATGTTGCTCTTTTATAACCACACTCACCTCCCTTCTGCCCACCTCAACCCCAAACCCTAGCATCCACTACTCTGTTCTCCAATTTCTAAAACTTTTGTCACTTCAAAAATATTATATAAATGGAATACAGTAGGAAACCTTTGGAATTGGCTTTTCTTTTTCCACGTGGTCTAATTCCCTGGGACCTCTATTCAAGTCGTTGGTGTGTTGATAGTTCACATTCCTCTTTACTGCTGAGTATTCTTCTTTATTCCATGGTATGAATGCACCAATTAGTTTAACCATTCTCCTGTTGAAGGATATCTGGGCTGTTCAGGTTTTTCACTATTATGAATAAATCTTCTATGAACATTCATATACAGGTTTCTGCACAAACGTAAGTTTTCATTTCTTTCAGATAAATGTCCGAGAGTGAAATTGCTGGGTCATATGGTAATTGCATGCTTAGTTTAATAAGAAATTGCCAAACTGTTTTCCAGAGTGGCTGTACCATTTTACATTCCCATCAGCGATGTCTGACTGATACAGTTTCTCTACCTGCTCACCAGCATTTGGCGGTGTCAGTACTTTTTTTGTAGCCATTCTTATAGGTATCATGATGGTTTTAATCTGTATATTCCTGATGGCTAATGATGTTGAACAGTTTTTCATGTGCTTATTTTCCATCTGGATATCCTCTTCAGAGAAATGTCTCTTCATGTCTTTTACCCATTTTCTAATTGGATTGCTTAATTTTTTACTGTTAAGTTTTAAGAGTTCTTTATACACGCTAGACATTAGTTTTTTGTTAGATATCGACTTTGCAAATATTTTCTCCCACTATGTACCTTGTCTTTTCATCCATTTCACGTGGGCTGTCAGAGAGTAAAAGTTTTTCATTTTGATGAGGTCCAATTTATCAATTTTTTGGCTAGTGTATTTTTCAATTCCATTATTTCCATGTTTCTTTTTATAACTTGTATTTCTTTGCTGAGATTTTCTATTTTTTTCATCTGTTTCAAGAGAATTTGTAATTAATTGTTGGACCATTTTTATGGTAGTTGTATTAAAAATCCTTGTCAGATAATTTCAACGTTTGATTCATCTCAATGTTGGCGTCTGTGACTGTTTTTTCATTCGAGCTGTGATTTTCAGTTCTTAGCATCAAGACTGGTGATCTTTGGTTGTATCCTGAGCCTTCTGTCTATTATGTTTAGAGAATCTTGGTCCTATTTAAGTCCTTTATTTTAGCATGCAGCCCCCTGCTTAGGTTTAGCAAGCAGATTGTGACCTACTTTTGTGGACTGTGGTTCCAATGACAGTTTAATTTTCAGAGCCTTTGCTGTTTATTTTGGTCTGTGTGGCTTATCTGGTGGTACTGTTGAGGCTCCTACAGGTCCCTGCTGGGGCTGCCTGAGGGACTGGCCCAGCCTATGAGTGTCTCTTGTTAGGGGAGGGAGATCTCAGGCCCCCTGGGAGGAGGAGGCGTCCCAGGCTGGGCTGCTTGTTGTGGTGGGATCTCCCTTTCCAGGGCCCCCCTGCTGCTCCCCAGCTGCCCCAGTGAATGTGGGTGGAGGAGGGGAGTCTCAGGCCCATGGGGACCAAGGGGTTTCCCAGGCCAGGTCACTTGCTGTATTGACACAATCCCCTTGCTTGTGCCTCCCGGCCGCCTAAGTCTGACTTAGCAGGGGAGGGAAGTCTCAGGTCCAGTGGAGGAGAGTGCTTCCCCTGGCCACTTAGTGTTATGGGTCTCCTATCAGGTCCTCTTTTCTGGGTGCTGGCTAGCCTGGTGATGTTGGATGAACAATCAGTCAATCCTGGGGAGAAAAGAGCCTACCTGGGGCCCTTCTTGTTGCTAGGTTGCAGATCGAGATGCACCAGGTCCTGGTCACCTTCTTCTCTTGGTTGGGAGGACATAAGACACCCTGCCTCTGTGTTGTTCCTTTAGTCCTGGGCCCCAAACCAATTCTTCTTCTTCTCACCCCCACAAAATGTTCTTTCGTTGTCTCTTACATTTCCGGGGTTTATAGCTGTAGTTAGTAGGGAAAAGCAGGAAGAAATGGGTCTATGCCATCTTGTCAGATTAGAAGTCCCAAATGATTTTTAAAATTTCATTAGCCTTTAATGCTACTATAATTCCATCAAATAAAGCATATTTAAATCCTTTGGTCTTATCTTTGCAAAAAAACAAAAACAAAAACAAAAAGCACAACTATAACTTGGCAAATGTGCAAAGAAAAATCAGACATCATTCGTTGTGTTTGTATTCTAGCCTGCAAACCATCAAGCAAGATAAATGAAAAGGCGTCCTCACATTATATAATGCATGTGCAGTAACTAGACCTAACATTGGTGGCCTTAAGACCAGTTAGCTTCTCAGATATCAACTGAGTAAAATAATATCTAACAACTTGAAGTTTTATATCTAGTAGGTGCAAAACTCTGCAAAGAATGAATTCCAAAGGCTTAACACATCTGACACATTTCTTTTTCTTAGTAAGGCTCAGGAATATGTAAGAAGTAGTCACTAGAGGGCAGTAGACTCAAACCCTGCCCCACAGCAAGAGTGTGCCAGGCACATCTCCAGGCTCTAGACCCAGAGCAGCTGCTCAGGTATTACTGGTTAAAAACATGAGATATTATTTTAACCCATTCTCCCCCAAGCTCCACTAAAATGGCATTGGCCTGTGGGTAACTTCTCCATCTTTTTATTTATACTGTGCCTAACATTCCCCAATATTTTCCAAGAGTTCTTTGTAAAAGAAAATTCTAGACCTAACTACTGAATATGTTGCGAAGAAACGGGGCTAAATCTCTGCTTGCTTGTTAGTTTTTAGAGTTTATTTAAATTTTCCACTCAAATTGTATTATTTTGTAGGCAAGAAAAAAAACTCACAATGCCATAAAATGTGATAGGAATACCGTTTTCTTAAGAAAATAGCTTTAAGAAGCAGTCTTTAAAACCATAACCATAGTCTCACGCACTGTAATTACAGAAATATTTGCTGAAAAAGAAATTAAAGAAACAGGTCTACTAGAAATGTACTTCAGATGGGGAAATGTTGTCATACTTTTGGGCTCTCGGTAACATTATATCTCCTCACAGATGTTCATTTCTCTGCTGTTTTCTTATCAAGGAAAAAAGCCCGGGAGCTTTAGAGTTTGGGCTAATCTGAAGACTTTACAAATGAGAGTTAAGCAAATCTGCAAGGCTTATCTAAGAGTATATGCTATTCAACTTAGAAACCTGCGTGTCCTTATAGCACAGTCACGCTCGGCATAACAATGTTTTTGGTCAATGACAGACTGCGTATATGATGGTGGCCCCAAAAGATTAGTAGCATAGAGCCTAGGTGTGTAGTAAACTGTACCATCTGGGTTGGTGTAAGTATACTCTATGATGTTCACACAATGACAAAAATCACCCAACAATGCATTTCTCAGAACATATCCCTATTGTTAAGCAATGCATGACTGCATGCATAAGATCAATCTTGGTTTAAATTTGATGATAAAGGTATAAACTGTGATCTAGGTACTGTGATACTTTATATCTATTTAAAAATATTATCGAATTTCACTTATATGTGTTTTTCATTTATTCATTCAACCAGCCTTTACTGAGCACCTACTAAGTGCCAGGCACTGTCACCTCATTCTCTGCTCACACTCAGAGTCTGGGTTTAGAAAGCGGCAGCTGCACGCACTGTGATTAGACTAGGCAGAGAGTAAAACGTGAACCCTGACAGGCAAGCATCGGGGAGCTGGGAAGGAACTCAAAAGCACTTAATCTTTAAAAGTTTTCTTCCAATAAGCTGGGTTTTTGTAATTTCAAGCATGTTAGCAAAACTCAGCTCTATCAAAAACTCCAGGGAGCTTGCAGGTTGGTAAAAGGCAGCCACTCAGCAGACAAACAGCATGATTTACAACTTCAAAGGCAAAGAGCCAAGAATAAGAAGAGTTTCCGGGCCAAAGGAGAAAATTTTTTCTGGATAGAAAAAGTTAAGGGTTTCATTTATTCCAGCAAACAAAGTTAAAATTCCTGACTTTTCTTCCTTTGGTTTTGACGTAAGAAGTTGGATCCCGCCTGGTGTGAGAAATTTAACTGAGAAGGCAATGCCTTCTCTCAGATTAGTCTGCAGGTTGTTAGAGATTCTTCAACAACAGGAAGATGAGAGGTTGGAAGGGGAGCTCAGCGGGCAGTGGACACAACGCTGGTCAAATGAACCAGAGTCTTACTTGCCCCTGAGAGGGTGCTGATATTGAAGATATGCAGAGTTAGCAGAAAGAAGCTGGCAGAGACCAAAGGAGATTACTGCAAATATTTACGCACTTAGCACTTATACCTGGATGTCTGCATTTCCTTGAAGTTCTGCATTTGAAGTCAGCCTGACTCAGATTTGAGTCTCAGCTTTCCACCATTCTTTGTGTAACCTTTCTGAGGCTCTATTTCCTCACGGATAACATGGAGATCATAATAGTAATTCCTCCTTGGGGTGGCTGTGAGAATCAGAAAGAATAATGCGTGTAACACGCATAACAGTGTCTGGAATGTAATTGTACAATACATGATAAAGTATTAATCCTTCTGTTTTCCTGTAATTGTGTGTAGTCTTCTTTGTCCTACAAATATATAACAATGAATGATACGAGAGATGGTGTATGTCTGACCATTTTAATCAAGTTGTTTTCTCATATTTTAAGAAGACACAGCTGAGCAACAAGTCACGAATGGATGTCCACTTGGAGAAGCCCTTGAGAGAGCTCGGGGTCACAGCTTACAGCTGGACTGAAAAGATAAAGGCCTTTAGGTGTGGCTCCAGACAGGAACACAGCGTGTTTTTCAACTCAGTTGGGACATCGTTTTAAAGCTGTAACTGCAGGCAAAGTACAGAGAAGTAAACAAGTCTCTTCTCCCCTAGCAAGCGTCCTTGACACTCAGAAGTGAGGAGTGACGGGAAGTGACACAGATGGCAAATAACATTCTTGAGCCTTTAAAAATAATTCTACTCTTCAACTATTATCATCTCTAATGACTGTTTAATGTTATCTATGATTTAGCAGTCTAAAATAGAGAACTATATTTTGTTATTTTTTAAAAAGGGATAGAAAAGTCACAGTTAGAAGTAGTCTGTACAGAGGGCCACCAAGGAAATAGGAGTTGCCAAGTTACTATGTGACTTTGGATGAGTTTCTTCATTATGCTGGGGTTCGACTTCCCCTTGTAGAAAATGAGACAACTAGGTGAACTTGGTGGTTTTCAAACCGTTTTTTTGACCCTGGCATCCTTTCTTCCAATGAAGAAGCCCACAATGTAAATAAGCAGATACGATGAGCCAGAGTGGAGAGTGAGTCCAGGGTCCCCATAAGCTCACTACCTCCTCCCAATCCTGACCTTGAAGCTCCTAAAGGGCAGCCTGGAGCACAGTTTGAAAACCACTGGCCCAGAGCCTGTAACATTCTCTAACTCTGTGGGCCTTAGTCATATACACTCCTGGGTTATCCTTCTCTACTTGGGCCACACAATTAGGACACATTGCTGCCTTCCAACAGTGGCAAGCAAAGAGCTCAAAAAACCTGTCCCGGACCTAAAATTAAGTCTAGATGGGGCCCGGCCCAGTGGCAGAGCGGTTAAGTTCGCACGCTCCACTTCTGTGGCCCGGGGTTCGCAGGTTCAGATCCTGGGTGTGAACCTACTCATTGCTCATCAAGCTATGCTGAGGCGGCGTCCCACATAGAGCAACTCGAGGGATGTAGAACTATCACATACAACTATCTACTAGGGCTTTGGGGAGAAAAGGAAAAGAGGAGGAAGATTGGCAACAGAGGTTAGCTGAGGCCCAATCTTTAAAAAAAAAAGAAAGAAACTTCTTTAAAAAAAAAAATTAAGTCTAGATGGCTGAATTTGCATAATTCAATCCAGGAAGTGGTAACAAATGCAGAGATACATTGCCATGCAGAATACTCAAACTTTCCAAATAAAACCCATCAACTTGACATGTGATAGGAAGTTCCAGATTTTGTTCTATGATTTCTTAGAGAATTGGTTCATCAATCTCCTTCCTTCCCTTCCTCACTGTATCTTAGGTCCAGTTTAGAGGGTGCTGGGTCATTAGACACTAGGCTGGATATCAGTTAATGCACCTATACAGAAAATGCCTTTAACATTATTTACTTATCTAAGATATATCCTGAATCCTATTTAAAATTACAACAATACATAAAGAATTCCATAATTATTATATAAATTCTATTTTGAGATTTTGGATTTAAGAGCTTATAATTTCTTATGGAAATAAAATTTTCTAGAATTACAAATAGATACCATATGAATCACGGAAAGAAAAAAAGACATTTATCTACTCTTAAATATTAAATTCCTTGCATGAAATGCCTAAATACACAGGCTATATGCAGGCCTTTGAAGACTGGGATGTTGACAGATTCCAAAAGAAGAATAGGAGGCATTAAACCACTATTTCCTTTAAACTTATTGCTGCCTGTCAGCTAGGTCCTTTAATCATCAAAGACTTATTGTGTCTAACACTCAGCTTGCTATATACATTCAACCAATTTCCCCAATTGCTCGGAGAAGTTCAAGTTTGAGGACAGGACTGAGGTCTCCCACCTCCATATCGTGATGTCTCAACGACAACATTGGAGAAACTCTTTGTCTTGCCTTCAAATGCATCTTGGGTGCTCTCCAGGACAAAGGTGGCTGATGAGATATGCCACACGAGCTACCCAGAGTTTATCACGCCATAGTAGTGCACACAGGACTATGCCTCTTGCAACTTTTGTGACCTTGCTTTTGAAAGGTTTAACCAAGACCATTTGCCATTTCACTGGGTACTTCCATTCTGTTTATTCTACGCTTTTCTTGAGCCCAGTAATAAAAGAGAAAGGAAACAAGTATCTACGAGGCAGGGAGTTCAGTCCATCAACAAGTTATACTTGGGACTAATTGACAGATTCGATTCAGCAGTTTCTGGAGTGGACCGGAGTTGACCAGGGAGGAGGGAGCACATTGCAACGAGGGGAACAATACAGCTGAGGCATTATGGCCTGACTCAGCATAAAAACAGGCCCAACAGGAGTGGCAGGCCCGTGTTAATGAATAGTTAGACACCAGCAGAGGCCTATATTCAGCTGGCATGCACCTGTACCGCCTTGCCAGTTGTTAAAATATTGCGATACTGCTGAATTGGTTGTTAAATATTTTGAACAAATACCCTGGACATCAGATTACACAGAGTCCTGAAAATGAGGTACAGGAGGTTTGGCTGGCGTTGGCAGGAAAGTGGAAGCATACGACGACATCTCAAGGGGATTGAAACAGAGAAAGTGGTGGAAACGGTGTTTCGGGAAGACCGTTTTGGCGGTGTGGGTCTTCCACCTGATCTCACCAGGAAGGGCAGAGGGAGGGAGTTTCGTAATCCCGTGCCTGGCTTAGGTGACAAGTTGTTTGCTCCACCAGCACTTCACGAGAAGTGGTTAGTCGGTCACTTCGGGACAGACGAGCTCTATTTATTTAGACAGATATAGCCCAGCCGCACCTGCCTTTGGATACCCAGACTGAAAGGACGAAGGCTTTGAGGTTTTTCTGACTAATACTCAGATTCTTATCAACCCATTAGTTTCTTGGAAAGTGCTCTTAAGTCTCATGTCCCTAGCCACTAATATCCTCCTCCAGGGCATGAATAGTGATACGGCTGTTGGACATACAAGATAAGGGAGAGAAGTGTCCATCAGGTTTAGCTCCTGGGGACACTCGCATCTGAGCAAGGGCAGGCTTAGTCTAGTGAGTAGTGGGGGTGGAGGTCATAGCCCAGGAATGAGGCCCAACAACTCCTTCAAAAAGCCCGGCT
The DNA here is from genome assembly GCF_020826845.1 of Diceros bicornis minor. NCBI lineage: Eukaryota > Metazoa > Chordata > Mammalia > Perissodactyla > Rhinocerotidae > Diceros > Diceros bicornis. The sequence continues at coordinate 33,784,906 of NC_080758.1, read as the reverse complement.
GAGAAGAGCAGGTGAGTGATAGGCCCTAGCCAGAGGTAGCCACAAGGTGAAATGGGGATCCTTTACAAAAGTTAGGCTTACACCTGGGCCCATGTCCTTATAACCTGGCTTTTGCAGAGGTCCCTGCCGCCTGCTAAAGCGGAGGCCACTCGTCTCTTGCCTGTCACTCTTCCAGGGTTAGAACTGTGACGCTGACTCCAACCTTGAAGTTGGGACCTTGCTACCCACTGATAAGCCACCTGCACAAAGCCTGCCATCCACCTGCATTTCTGAGTACTCTCTGCATTACCTGTTGCAGGGCTGTGCTCTGCTACCAGGAGGCTATTCCACGCCACCATTGTGGGCCCCACACCCCTGTCAACTGTGTGTCTGGATTTTGACTGGAGGTTTTGACACTGGGGTCATTTGACTGAATCCTAATGCTCAGCTCCTGGCTCCTATTTCACCCAGCAGCTGGGGAAGCCAGGTCTTGGGTTCACCCTTAGACCTCCATTCCACTGTAAGCCACCTGCCATACTCCGCCAGTTCTTGAAATAGTCAACTATATTTTGAGCCAAGCACAAGCTACAGGAGTGCAGCCAACCATGAGTGAGTACCAGGATGGGTACAGTCCAATGCTGAGTCACCTTGGATGACTATCCAACTGGAAACCTTTGACTGTATTCACCAATCCCTAGGAGATCGATTCCTAACAATAGCCAACAGCAAACAGGCAAACCAAGAATGCAAGTTGTCTTGGGAACCGGGTGTGTCAAGGACCCGAGATAGAACGGTAGCCATCAGAACACCAACAGGGACCAATGTAAAGGTAGACCGTGTCTCTGAGCAAACAACAGAGTTATCAGAACTAGATTAAAATGTGGGGGAAGTCTGCTGAAGGGCTGTGGGGAGAGAACCCATAATGACAACTACCTATGAACATGCAGTGCAGGGAAGGAAATGACACAACTTATAAATAGAAAATGAAAAACTCAGGCTCCTGGAGCTTTGAGAAACCTGAGGTGGAAGATGGTCAGACAGAGCAAATCAGGCTGAGCAGTTAGGGCGGGAGTTTCCCTCAGAGTTTAGGATGGCCCACCTCAAGTTCGTTGTTTGGTAATGGCACGATCGCCAGTGACAACCTTTCCTAAATTTGCTTTGTAGAAAATCTCTTTTCCACAAAGGCAGCTCTGGAATGATTACAACAAAATTCCATGCCTTCCATGCTGTGTAAACTCCTCCTAGTGATATCAGAATGAAGTTCCCTTTGTGGTGGATAAACTCGAGTGCATTTATTTCCACTTAGCATAAACTATCAGACACGGGGCTAATAATAACAGGAGGGCTGCCTTCCACTTGATCCCAACGTAATCCTTGCTCCCAGCATGGCTGAAAGATATCATTTCACTTAGTTCTTGGGAAGTTCTGGGGGATCTGGTTCATTTTTAAAATAGTCATAATGAGCATTGTGAGTAATAAATGGCATAACATACAAAAGTAGTACAGAATGGTGGAATGCACAGCAAAATAAATTTGTTTTTAAATATTTAAGTCCAAATAAGACAGTATCAAAAACTTAATAGGCCTCCCTAAAATTACACCCTCCCAAAATGAGCTGTTTGCCCTATCAAGCTAACAAACTTGCTCAAATTTATTTCCTGCAGTTGCTTGTCTCAGTGATATCATCCACTTGGTTATCTTCCAGGTTAGAAAAAGAAATTTTTTTTTCAGTAAAAATGTGATCTAAAACACTGCCTTTGGATTCACCCCAGCTCTGCCATTTACTAAGTGACACTGGGCAAGTTTCCTAACTTCTCCAAGCCTCCATTTCCTTACTTATAAAAAAGAGCTGGGGCCGGCGTGGTGGTGAAAGCAGTTGGGTGCACGCGCTCTGCTGCGGCAGCCCGGGGTTTGCCGGTTCAGATCCTGGGCGCGCACCCGATGCACTGCTTGGCAGGCCATGCTGTGGCGGCGTCCCACATAAAGTGGAGGAGGATGGGCACGGATGTTAGCCCAGGGCCAGTCTTCCTCAGCAATAAAAAAAAAAAAAGAGGACGACTGGCAGATGTGAGCACAGGGCTGATCTCCTCACAAAAAAAAAAAAAAGGGCTGATTTCCACTTCTCAAGTTTTGGTAAGAATTAAAAGTGGCAACGTTTGCGAAACACTTAGCTAGGAGCCCAACACCAAACCTGACAGGCAGCAAGTCCTCCATAAATAGGAGTGATCGCTACTAATGTATCTAAGACATTCCAGCATCTAGCTATGCAGAGAAAAATGACCATACACCGAACCCTCTTTGGGGTAACACATGCAAACCAATGTGAGTGTTCTGAACACGTGCTGCAGAGGATAACCAGATGTGGCCACGGGGAAGAAGTGGGAGATGAGACTGGACACTAAGGAGTGGCTCCATCTGGAGCAGTCAAGTGGGAGCAGGGCTGGAGGGGGAGTGTGAGGCTGTGCGGGGTGGGAAACACCCAGAGGATCCTTGGAGGGACGTCACAGAGGCAGCTCCCCTACTCTCTTCCACTCGTCTCTGACCCCTGAAATTAAACTGCTCTTCTAGGTAAAGGCTGGGTACTCTTAATGAAGACCTTCCTGGGAAAGCTAACATTGAAGCTACAGTCAGTCATTTGTCTTTTAGCTTGAGTAAGTTTCAAATTGTTTTTTGAGGGATTTTCACAGGTGACACACGAAGGCCCTGGGCACCTAGGGATAGGGTCGAGGCCCAAGCAGACAGAAAGTGAGAAGAACTGGCTCTCCAAAGGGCGCAGGCATGGAGTGACTCATCTGTGTGGGGTGCACATTACATACCTCTTGTGTTCTCTCTTGACAGAAATGGCCCAGAGTTTACACCACTGCATGATAGTTTATAACTTACTCCACACACGTTAAATGGCTGACAGTTCTGCCATGTCTCCATCAGTTTACACGTTTTGACTGTTCTTCTGGGAGGCAGAGGAAATCTGACCATCTCCTCTTCCAAAACTGATCATGCCATGGGGCTACAATCAGGCTTCACAAAATTTAGTGCTGCCTATGACTCCCACTCCTTAAACATGGAACTTTCCAGTTATCCATAACCAGGCTTAAGCTATGTGTGTACGTGGGGAGGGAGGATGAAAACAGAGATGTTCTATGTTGCTATTAACTTCAGCCCTAAATCCATACAGGCATATCTCTTAATGACATAATAACAGAAGTTGACATTTACTCATTCATTCCTCATACAAGTATTTGTGTGTGTGTGGTGGGGGGGGTGTGAGGAAGATCAGCCCTGAGCTAACATCCATGCCAATCCTCCTCTTTTTGCTGAGGAAGACTGGCCCTGAGCTAACATCCATGCCCATCTTCCTCCACTCTATGTGAGACGCCGCCACAGCATGGCCTGACAAGCAGTGCATCGGTGCACGCCCAGGATCCGAACCCGGGCTGCCAGCAGTGGAGCGCACGCACTTAACCACTACGCCACAGGGGCAGCCCCCTTATACAAGTATTTATTGAGTACCTGCTATCCTGATATTCTGGAATTTGTATTGCAGTGGGGGGAGACAAACGAATAAATTAATCAAATACATAGGGTGCCCGATGCACTAGTGCTGTGAAGAAGAATAAAGCTGGGAAGGATACACCAAGGGAGTGTCAGCAGGAGCTGGCTCGTAGACACAGGAGGCAGGGGTGGGCCTCCTTGAAGGGTGAGAATGTAGGGCAGAGGTGATGCACGCTTGGTGTGGTGGAGGCCCAGCCCAGCGAGGGTGGGGAGAATGGTAGGAGGTGAGGTCAGAGAGGCAGCAGGCCCAGGGGCCAGAGGGGATGGGCGCCAGGTAAGGGCTTTGGCTTTTGCTATGAGTCAGATGAGAAGTCATAGGGGATTTGCACCAAGAACTAACAAGATCTGATTTATATTTTAAAAGGATACTTCTGGTGGTTGTGGTGAGGAGGCATTGTAGGAGGATAAGGGCTGATGTGGAAAAAACTAGTTAGGAGACTGTAACAATAATCCAGAAGACAGATGATAGTAGTTTGGACCAGGGTGGTGACAGTGGAGATGGCAAAAACTGTTTAGATTCTAGATTTATTCTGAAGGTAGAGCTGACAGGATTTGCTGATGGACCGGATGTGAGGTTTAAGAGAAAGAGAGAAGTTGAGGATGACTCCTAGGTTTTTGCCTAAGTGAAGAGAAGGATAGAAGCATTTTCTGAGATGAGAAAGCCTCAAAGAATAGGTATGTGTGTATATGAGGAGAAGGGTCTAGGGAGGGGGTAGAGGAATTAGGAATTTGGTTTAGGATATATCAAATTTAAGAAGTCTAATAGAAATCTAAGCGATGACATCAAGTACACAGATGGTCTAAATGTCAAGCTAGAGATCCAAGCTGGAGAGAGAAATTTGGGATTGAGTGGGGTACTGAGGGCATTTAAGGCTCCAAGACTGGATGTGATCACCTAGGAAGCGAGTGATAATAGAGAAGAGATGTGGTGACTCAGCCCTGGACTCTCCAATATTAAAAAGCTAGAGAGGCTAGAAGGAACTAGCAAAGGAGACAGAACAAATAGTAAAGTAAGAAGAGAACCATGAGAGGCTGTTTCCCAGAAAGCCCAGTGAAGAAAGAATTCAAGGAGAAAGTCAACTATGTAAATACTGCTGATAGATCAAGAAGGATAAGGCTTGAGAAGGGACCACTGGATTTAACAATGTGAGGGTCATCAGTGACCTTGACAACAGCTATTTCCACGGAGTGATGGAGATAGAAGCCAGGTTGGAGGGTTTTAGGAGGAACTGGAAGGAGAGGAATTGGAGACAGCAGGTGTTGATGATTCTGTAGAAGAAAACAGAGAAATGAGACTGCAACTAGAGGGGGATTTGAGGTCAAGGCTGGGCATTTTTTCAAGACGGGAGATATTACAGCATGTTTGTACAATCATGAGAATGACCAATAGAGGGAGAACCAATGACGCAGGAGATTGCCAGAGTGACAACCTTGAGTAGGTGAGAGCAGATGGGATGCAGTGCAGAAGTGAAGGATAAGACAGGGACAGGTCTTCCACGGAAACAGGAGGGAAGGAAGCTGATGGATGTGGAGAGTGACAGTGTGGTCATTCTCTTCTGATTGCTTCTGCTTTCTTGATGAAAGAGGAGACAGGATTATCAGCTGAGACAGAGACTGAAGGAGGTAATGGAGGTTTGCAAAGAGAGAAGATACAACACAGTCATCCAGCAGGGCAAGAGAGTGAACTCACTAGGAAAATGGTGTGTGATGGATGGGCAGCATGAAAGAGGGAGGGAGCTCATGAATTTAGAGGGAGCCTGGTCAGTGGTGGTGTGTTGAGTGGCCCAGGTGCTGAACTCACGAACAGGTGGATTTCCAAGAGCCCACCGTGTGCCAGGCACCGTGCCTCATACACATTCATCCTCCTTATCATTCCCCCACAACAGAGGTGGGTGTTATTATCTCCATTTTGCAAATGAAGAAACCAACACAGAGAGGCCAAGTGATTTGCCTAAGGTCAAACCACAGGAAGGAGAAGAACCAGAATTCAAACCACAGTCTGACCCAGCACCACCACCACCAATACCATGCAAAACAGTTGTCTTAGCCTTTGAGCGCTCCTTCTCATGTTTAGATATTTATAAGGTTTTCTAAAAGAAACTTTTTTGCATGAAATGTCTAGATTTTTAACAAATACTCCAACATAAATATTTCAAGATGCTTCTCGTTTTTAGAACTGTCAACTCAATTCAAATTAATAACAGTTGCTTTCTTATGGACTATTTATCCAATGGGCAATAAAAATAAAAACTGAGTCCACACTGAATTCTCTGGAAGAATAGGGCCGGCCCCGTGGCTTAGTGGTTAAGTGCGCACGCTCCGCTGCTGGCCGCCCGGGTTCGGATCCCGGGCGCGCACCTACGCACTGCTTCTCTGGCCATGCTGAGGCCGCGTCCCACATGCAGCAGCTAGAGGGATGTGCAACTATGACGTGCAACTATCTACTGGGGCTTTGGGGGGAAAAATAAAGTTTAAAAAAAAAAAAAAAGAATAGAACCATTGCTATGAAGTATTTCAACAGGCCAACACTTCTAAAGTTCTGTTCACTCACTCACCTGTTCCAGGAAATGCTGCAATAACCAGAGATGAGGAACAAAATCAGCTTTAGGGATGGAAATTAATGTAAAGGCAGCAGGATGGGAGGGGGAAGAGGGAAGGTTAAATGAACTGAGATTTTGAGTCTAGAAAGGAAAAGGATAAGGAATGACATAATTCTTGCTCAGGAACTAAATTAAACAAGAGGCTGACTGATCCTGACTACTCTGTGTCCTGAAAATCAGAACAGACTCACAAGAGAGTTTAAAAGTATTTTTTTTTCACGGAATTCTTGAAGACAATGACAGGTACACACCATACTTATTGCCAACACTGAATTCATCATCATTAAGGCCTATATTTTCTTAGTACCCAAGTTCTCTTTAAAAATACATATTTGGGGGCTGGCCCCATGGCATAGTGGTTAAGTTCAGCACGTTCCACATCAGCGGCCTGAGTTCGTGGGTTCTGATCCCAGGTGTGGACCTACACCACTCGTCAGCCATGCTGTAGCAGCGACCTACATACAAAATAGAGGAAGACTGGCACAGATGTTAGCTCAGGGACACTCTTCCTCAAGCAAAAACAGAGGAGGAATGGGGGCCAGCCCGGTGACATAGTGGTTATGTTTGCGTGCTCTGCTTTGGCGGCCCAGGCTTTGCAGGTTTGGATCCCGGGTGCGGACCTATGCACCACTTATCAAGCCATGCTGTGGTGGCGTCCCACATATAAAGTAGAGGAGCATGGGCATGGATGTTAGCCCAGGGCCAATCTTCCTTAGCAAAAAGGGGAGGATTGGCAACAGATGTTAGCTCAGGGCTAATCTTCCTCACCAAAAAAAAAAAAAGAGAGAGAGGAAGATTGGCAACAGATATTAGCTCAGGGCTAATCTTCCTCACCAAAAAAAAAAAAGAGAGAGGAGGACTGGCAACAGATGTTAGCTCATCGCTAATCTTCCTCAGCTAAAAAAAACCCCATATTTGGGTTTCTTAATATTAATAATAAAAATGACACAAATATAACAACACAAATAATAAGCACTAAAATAATGATTGACCGAGCACCCATGTGTGACAAACATCATGATAGGTACTTTACATTGCTCCCTGAGTTAAACCTAACTCCATGAGGCAAGCATTCCAATCGCCATTTTGTAGATGATTCTGGAGCTCAGAGGGGTTAAGAAACATGCCTCAAGTCACACAGCCAGTAAGTGGCAGAACTCTGAATCAGGTCTGTGGATGTCCGGGTCTGGATTGGGCAATGAACAGGGAAGAGACGGGAATTACAACCAGAGATGGTCACTAATTACATCAAGGAATTATCATTAAGTTTAAATAATAGACTTTTTGGCAATTCAGTCAAGGAAACTTGTAAAAAAGTTGTTACCTAAATCCAAAGTATACTTCATAAGAGGAATAGTAAAGTCCCTATTACTATTACCTATAACACATAACAGGCCTACATTGTTATTTTCTGAAGTTTTAAAAGAACAAAACAAAACAATTCCACTCTCTCCCTCTTGAACCAAGTGTTTCCCTGCCTTTGAAAGCATCTGGATGGAGATCAAAAAGGGCCTCAGACACGAAAGGCCTCCTCCAGGAAACATCTCCTCGTGGGGTCACACCAGGGAGGCTCTCCTTTGAAGTCTCTCCCCACCTTTTGCTTAGATAAGATGCTTTTCTACCCAAGACAATGAATCATTCCTCAGAGGTCTGCTATTGGAAGAAAGAGAAACAAACTATCACACACCTCTATATGTTAGGGTTTTTTTTAACATTAGTTTGTTTTGAACTTTGCTCCTTACCTGGATCCACTTCAGAAGAGCAAGGAGTAGAAAAGGCTTCCACAGAACTAAAGGCCTCACTGTTGGGCTCCTGGCCAGGTCTCTGCAACACGTAATCTCTTATGTCACAGGTTGATGGCAGGTCCAAAGCATTGCTCTCCTCTGGCTGGCTGCCTGGAGTGGCGTCCTGGGCCGCCATAGTGCTGCCATGGAGAAAATGAAATAATTCAATACAAAAGGCACTGTCTAAGAGGGCCTCCATTAGAGTCACAGCTTGAAAGACAAAGTCCTAACATCTTAAAAATCAAACAACAGTAGAAGCAGAATAATTTGCTTTCCCCTGTTATTGACGGTCTTCCTTGTCCTTCCTTTAGACCTAGTATTTGTTTACCATGTTTCTTCATCATGAGAAACCAATCCTCTCAGCACAGAAGGAAACCACTAATAACTTCAGCTGGAAAATAAGCTCCATGTCTGACATGGGAAAGGTTCAATCATAGAACAGCCACCCGATGAAATATGCAGCACTAGAGTTCCAGGGCTGCAAGAATATTTAATGAGAAAGGAAACTATCATGATAATATTAAATAGAAAAATATTTTAAAACAATAGGTAGAGTTTGATCTAGATTTTATAAAATAAAATATCATGTGTGAGATTTCTGTGTGTGAAATATAAAGATCTATAGCTAGAAAAAACAAGTCTGGAAGGGTATATCCCAAATCAATTTCAGTGGTTATCTGGGTAGTGAGATTACAGGTGATTTGCATTGTCCTCTGTGGCCTACTCAAACATGCATGCAGTCAATTATGTAACATGCCAGGCCTGGTGCCAGGCACTGGGGATACGAAGGTGAATGTGACAAACCCTCCCTCAAGTTGCTCACAGTTTTGGGTGATCCAAACACAGACACATATACATTAACACAACGACAAGGCAGAGAGGAGCCCAGAAAGGGGCAGTAGGCTTTCTGGAGGAGGTCATCCCCAAGGATGGGGCAGGCCAGGCCATGACCAGGGGACAGCATGAACACCAGAAGAACCAGTTTGGGCAACCACAAGTGGCAAGGGGTGTCAGGAGATTAAAGTGAGAGCCAAGGAACTGTCACACATTGGGTAACTGGGGAAGGACAAACCAACTGCAGTCTTGGCTAGATGGCCGCGGGGCCCTCTCCTCTTCCTGAGCCAGATCTGGGAAGGACAGCAGGACCTGGCTGCTATCAGCAACTTGATACACAAACTCTCTAGCTGAGTTCTGGAGACTGCAAGGTGGCTTATTGGGTTCAGTGTTTGGACATTTCTTGTTAAAAAGTAGGCATTCCTGGGGCCGGCCCGGTGGCCTAGTGGTTAAGTTTGGTGTGCTCTGCTTCAGTGGCTCAGGTTTGGCTCCCAAGCGCGGACCTATACCATGCGTCAGCAGCCATGCTGTGGCGGCGACCCACATACAAAATAGAGGAAGACTGGCACAGATGTTAGCTCAGGGTGAATCTTCCTCAGCCAAAAAAAAAATAAAAGTAGGTGTTCCTTACCCCTCCTGGGTCTTTGTCTACCTGTGGGTGCTGGGTTCTCTACCAGAGGGCTCTCTGTAGTGCATCCAGCCCTGCGCACCTCTCTACAAAATCACTGTAGACCTGGGGAGACCCTGGACCCTCTGCTACTCTCTGCTTCATAAGTTGTCATCAATAAATCTTATAGCCAGCACCAGGTGTCATGTGTGCCATGGGCCACCATGTACCATGCAAAAGAGTTACACAGTCAGATCTGCAGATTTGGCAGTTGGATAGCACCGGTGGATCTGCAGGGCCTAAGCCTGGCGGCAGGCAATCTCAGAAGCAACAGGAATTCATTTCACCTGCAGTGGTCCAGGTGCGAGAGCAAGAGCTTGTGAATGAGGGCAGGGCACTCTGGGTCAAAAGCAGGGGGCAGATTAAGAACATATTTAGGAAGGAAATGAGAGTGGAACTTAATAACTGAAAGGACAAAGGGGTTAAAGAGGAACTGAGAGTCAACGAGCAGTGGCAGCTTCGGCGATGGGTTGTATCATTGAGTTAGAGAAGACAGGAGAAAGAGGTTTGGGAGGAGGCAGTATTCCAAATTATGGCATACTATGCAGCTGTTAAAATGACAGTCAGAACTGGAGAGATCTCAAAGACATATGTTTGAATGAAAGATGCAATTTCAGAATAACATGACCAGTATAATAATAAGAATAATTAACATTTATCAAGTGCTTTTTGGACGCCAGGCATTGCGCTAGGAGCTTCATCTGCAACAGCCCTATAAGGCAAGTAATCCTACTATTACCCTCATTTACAGTCAGACCCAGACACAGAGAGAAGTAGAGTAACTTGCCCAAGGAAACCCATCCAGAAAGTACCAAGCTAGGATGAACCCAGCTCCAAGACTTCCCAGCCTCCTGCGTCTGCAAAGCCTCCACACTGCAGCCCAAGCCACCACCTGATCAGGCAAAGATAGGAAGTGTATAAAACAGATCAACAGAGAGGCCTGGCGAGATCCTTCTTGTTTGAGGACACCCGGTCACATGCTGTTGCGGACATTTGCTCAGGCAGAGAGGGAGCCAAGATATCAGCTGATTGCTTCTGAAAGGAGTAGAATGATCAAGGTTCCCAAAGGAGCGAGAACATCCTGTCTTTTCACACATGCTATGTTAGCCAACCAAGCCTGAAGTTTCAGCAAACACTGCAGGCATCTGTGGCTCTTCCTCCTCCTGTCCTGTTACCAAACGCTGCTCCGAGGCTTCTGGAAGGGAACAAAAAGGTCAACAAACGACACTGGCATATCCTGCCTGCCTGACAAGGTGCCTTAAAATCAACCATCAACAGCAGGTGTCATTAGGGATACCAAATGACAGGAATCCTTTTTGATTTCTTTGCACATTGATCTGCTATCTGTCTTTTCTTTTAGAATCACTTATATTAAATGTCAAATACATTCCAAACTGGGCATTCGACCTAAAAGAGAAAAAATGCCTACTGAAAGGCAGAATCCTTTTTATTATAAAGTAAGTATCTGTGCATGTGAAACACATTAGTTGGGACTCAGCAAATTTGTACAGGAGAAAGCAAGTAATAGGGACAGAGGAGACCCTTCTTATGGAGACCCACCTAGGCTGGCAGCTGGAATGCAATGATTATCCTTTGCCCCAAAACTTTTGATATGTGGTTCAACTTCCTTCTCCGGAAGTTTTCATTTTCCTTTCTTAAAAGTGGTTTAATCACACAATCTAAAGATTCTTTTCCAATATGGGAGAGTATAGGACACCCTGGGCTTGCAGGCAGAAGAAGTCTCTAAGCACATAAACATAATCTGCGTCCCAAGAGAAGCAGCGTTCTTCTACTCTACAGAGTCTTAGAGACCTACACATACAAACAATCAGGGTCCAGGTATAAGAAGTGGTTTAGGGCTGGCCCGGTGGCGCAAGCGGTTAAGTGCATGTGCTCTGCTGCAGCGGCCTGGGGTTCACCAGTTCCGATCCCGGTCATGCACCCATGCACTGCTTGGCAAGCCATGCTGTGGCGGTGTCCCATATAAAGTAGAGGAAGATGGGCACGGATGTTAGCCCAGGGCCAGTCTTCCTCGGCAAAAAAAGAGGAGGATTGGCAGATATTAGCACAGGGCTGATCTCCTCACGAAAGAAAAAAAAAAAAGAAGTGGTTTAACTTCATTTACTTTCTTTCAATTAAGTCTCTTTCCTCCTAATATTTTACATGAAAATTTTCAAACATAAAGAAAAGTGGAAAGAATTACACAACGAACATCCATACAGCTACTGCCTAGATTTCATAATTAACATTTTACTATGATTTTTTTAATCAGATAACCATCTATCCAACTCTCTATTCATCCATCAATTTATCTTATTTTTATACATATTTCCATTAAAATTTTAATGTAATAAAAGCTTCTGAGCTGGGGTGTGATATGATCAATTCGCATTTTCAAACGCTTACTCTGTTAGGTGAATGAAGCATGCGTCAGAGGAGTTTAAACCTGAAGCAGGGAACACAGCTAGGAACCTTTGCAGAAATGTCCAGAGATACGCAGGGTCTCTGGAGTTGCAGAGACCCAGGTTTGAACCCCTGCTATCACTTTTTAGCAGTGTCACCTCGGGCAAGTCACTTAACTGCAGTTTCATCATCTATAAAAAATGGCTTGATGACTGTACTTATCTCACAGGATTGTCATAAGAATTACATGAAATTAATGCAAGTAAAATACTTAGTACAGTATCCATGCTTGATAACCGCTAGCTCCAATAAGAAAATAGTAATAAATAAAAAACAAATTACAGGGGCTGGCCCAGTGGTGTAGCAGTTAAGTTTGTGCTCTCCGCTTTGGCGGCCCGGGATTCACAGGTTCGGATCCCGGGCGCAGACCTATGCACTGCTTATCAAGCCATGCTGTGGCAGGCATCCCACAAATAAAATAGAGGAAGATGGGTACAGATGTTGGCCCAGGGCCAATCTTCCTCAGCAAAAACAAGACGAGGATTGGCAACAGATGTTAGCTCAAGGCTAATCTTCCTCATCAAAAAAAAAAAAAAAAAGAAACAAAAACAAATTATAGGATCCTATCTTCCCAGCTTACCTCCAGTCCATTTACCCTTCTATTTCCCACCCAGTAGCCATCTTGCTTCTTTCATCTTTGTCCAGTTCATAATCTTGTTAATACCCTAAACTTCCCTTTCCTGCCCATTCTGTCTTTTCATCACACCTGTTTGGCAAAACCCCAGCCTAGATGAACTCAACTATCTACCCACCCTCCACGTGCCGGATGTGCGAGTCATGTAACAGGGCAGACTGGCTCCCTCTAAACGAATGAGCACCAGCCTGGAACAGGCTATCTGGCCACATGAATCCTTAGATGTTTATCTCATCTCTCCCCCTCTCCTTGATTCTTTCACGGTTTATCCACTTCTTCAACTCAGACCCTTCCCATCACTCACACACGTTCCTCCTCTTTTCAATAGATCGTCTCACTTCCTAATTAACAAAGGAAACAGAATCCAGCAGAGAGGAACTTCCTCAACTTCCCTATCAAACATAGCACAGGCCCCCACATCTGCACACTGATTCACCTCTCCTTACAACAGGGGAGCTGTCCTACCTGTGGCAAAGGCTAACCTCTCCACCTGGGCTTTAGATCCCACTCTCTGGACCTTTCTAGAAGACTTCAGTGATGACAATCCCTTCTGTTGCTTCTGTTCCACTGGATCTTTGCTTAGGCTTTTCAACATGCCCAAATTGCTCCCATTTTCAACAAAACTTGGTGTATAAGAGAATGTCCTTGTTCTTTTGAAATGCTACTCAACCATTTAGTCATAGGCGACATGATGTCTGCACCATACTCTGAAATGGTTCTAAAAATGTATATATATATATATATATATACATTATATACATACATACATACACATTATATACAAATATATGAGAGAATGATAAAGTAAATGGATGGAGCAAGTGTAGACAATTGGTGAATATGGAAAATCTTATTTGGGAGTTCCTTGTACTAGTCTTGCAATTTTTTGAAGATATAAAATTATATCAATATAAAAATTGTCAGGAAAGGAAAAAAAAGCAAAAAGAAAACCTTTGACACCTGCACTCCTCACAGCCAGTCTCTAATCCCCTCCACAAACTTCTCAAGAGTCTCAATTGGCTCACTTCCTCGTCTCTACCAACTCCATCACTCCACCACATAATTTCTAAAAACTCCTTCTTCTGAGGAGTTCCTGCTTTTCAAGAAGCCACTCTCCTGACTGTCCTCCCATCTTTTTGCCTTTTTTCCCTCCTGCCTGCCCTGCTGTTCACCCTCCATCTCCAACTTAGCCCGAGGCTCTCTCCTCTTCTTTCCTCCTCTGTGACATCAATTACTGCCCAGAAATTTCTCTCTAGCCCAGCTCTCCCAACCTCAGGCCCCCTTGTTTTCCATGCTTCAGGCATAACGGCTTTCTTTCAGATTCTCCAATAAGCTCTGCTGCCTCCCACTGCACCTGTTCTTCCTTCTCCTGGATAATTCTTCTAAAAAATGGAAGAGGGAACAGTTCCCAATTTACTCTACAAGTCCAGTATTATCCTGATATTAAAACCAGACAAAGACATCACAAGAGAACTACAGACCAATATTATGAATACAGAAATCCTTGACGGAATACTAGCAAACTGAATCCAGCAACATATAAAAAGGATTATACTCCATGACCAAGTAGAACTTATCCCAGGCATGCAAAGTTGTTTTGACATCAGAAAATCAATCAATGTAATACACTATATTAGTAAAACAAAGGACAAAACCCACAACACACACACACACACACACACACAGCATTTGACAAAGTCAAACATCCATTCGTGATCAAAATACTCAACAAACTAGGAATAGAAAGGAACTTCCTCAATCTGATAAAGGGTGTTTTTCAAAAACCCTTAGCTACCATCATACTTCAAGGTAAAAGACTGAAGGCTTTCCCCCTAAGATCAGGAACAAGACAATGATGTCTGCTCTCATCACTTCTACTCAACATTGTGTTGGAGGTTTTAGCCAGCACCATAGGCAAGAAAATGAAATAAAAGACTTCCAGATTGGAAAGAGAGAAGTAAAACTATTTCTATTAGCAGAAGATGTGATCTTGTATATAGAAAATCCTAAGGAGTCTACTTAAAAAACCAGTAGAGGGGCTGGCCCGGTGGCGCAAGCGGTTAAGTGCACACGCTCCACTGCAGCGGCCTGGGGTTCGCCAGTTCGGATCCCGGGCGCACACCGATGCACTGCTTGGCAAGCCATGCTGTGGCGGCGTCCCATATAAAGTGGAGGAAGATGGGCATGGATGTTAGCCCAGGGCCAGTCTTCCTCAGCAAAAAATGAGGAGGATTGGCAGATGTTAGCACAGGGCTGATCTCCTCAAAAACAAACAAACAAAAAAAAAATCATTAAGCATAAAAAAAAAAAAAAAAAAACCAGTAGAACAATTAAACAAGCTAAATAAGCTTGCAGGATACAAGATCAACATAATAAAATCATATACAAATGATTTTACACTAGCAATAAATAATACAAATATTATGTAATAATAAATAAATATATTTTATTATAGATAAATATTGTTAAATATTTACAAATACTGTGTAAATATTTATATACAGTAGCAATAAACAATAAAGTTGAAATTAAGAACAATTCCATTTATAATAGCATGAAAAAGAATAATATACTTAGGAATACATTTAATAAAAAGTATGTAGGGCATGTACACTGAAAACTACAAAAAATGTTGAAAGAAACTGAAGATCTAAAGGAATAGAAACACATCCTACGTTCATGGAATGGAAGACTTAATGTTTTAAGATGGCAATATTGATCTACAGATCAATGCAATTCTTATCAAAATCTCAACTGGCTTTTTTTTGCAGACATTTGACTAAACTATTTCAAAAATTCATATGGAAATGCAAGGGACCCAGAGAAGCCAAAACAATCTTGAAAAAGAACAAAGTTGAAAGACTCATACCTTCCAATTTCAAAACTTCCTACAAAGCCACAGTAATCAAGACTCTGTAGCAATGGCAAAAGGACAGACATATAGATCAATGGAAAAGAATTGAGAGTCCAAAAGTAAAATCTTACATTTATGGTCAATGGATTTTCCACAGGGTGCCAAGACAATTCCACAGGGAAAGGACAGTCTTCCCAACACTGAGACAACTAGATATCTACACACAAAAACGTAAAATGGTACAGACACATTGAAAAACAGTTTGCCAGTTACTCAAAAGGTTAAACAGAGTTACACTATGACCGAGCAATCCACTCCTAGGTATATATGCTCAAGAGAATAAAAACATACGTCCACACAAACTTTACACAAACGTTCATAACAACTTTATTCAAAATAGACAAAAAGTGGAAACAATCAAAATGTCCGTCCATTGATGAATGGATGAATAAAATGTGGTAGATGCATACATGGAATATTTTTCAGCAATAAAAGAATGAAGTTCTAATGCATGCTACAGCAAGGACAAACTTTGAAAACATTATACTTAGTGAAAGAAGCTAGTGCTAAAAAACAAGACAACAGGGCCCAAATGGAGTTGCTTATACTAAACCCCACAACTGAGATTTAATTTAACCCCAGTTTTGGCTCTCCCAGAAACAGAATCTTAAACCAATCAATCAGGAATCATCTGATCAGCACTAGTTAGGTAACCTGCCTGACAGGCCCTGCTATTCACTAAAGGAAAGTAACCTCACAATAACCAATCTGATTTTTTGCCTAGTGTAACTTCTTTGTTCCCATTCTCTTCTGTCTATAAAAATTATTTGTACAACTCCTTGGAGCTCCTTTCTATCTGCTAGACTGGATGCTACCCAATTGATTTTTGCTCAGATAGACTTAAAAATTTTAATATGCCTCAGTTTTTCTTTTAACACTAGTCAAGAAAGACCACTAGAATTGTATGATTCCATTTATACCAAATGTCCAAATTGACAAAACTATAGTACATTAGTAGACCAGATAAGTAGACTAGTAATTGCCTAGGACTGGAAGGTCATGGTGAATGGAGAGTGACTGCTAATGGGTACAGGGATTTTTTTGGGGGTGATGATAACTAGATTACGGTGATGAATGCACAATTCTGGGAATATATGAAAAGCCACTGAATTTTACACTTTAAATAGGCGAATTTTATAGTATGTGAAGTATATCTCAGCAAAGCTGTTTAAAAAAGAAGAAAAAGAATGAAGCTCATCCAGACATACTGCCTGCAAATTCCAGGTATTCCCCAAACCAGAGGCTGCTGAGGCTGCAAAGGCCGCATATCAGGGTGGAGGAGGGGATGGGAGGGCGGGAAACTGGGAGTGTGCCAGGGGAAGCCGCCACAACTTCCCAACTGTGCGAGAACGATCTGATAGTTACTGAGATCCCCTCCCTACTTCCAAACCCAAGGCACTCCTGAGTCGATCGAGACACCTGGCAGAGAAAACTCGCCAGGTCCTAACGTCACTCACCGCCCCGCAAAAGCAGCTCCCCGGAATCCAGAAGCGGAAGCGCAAGGGCCATATTTGTTATGGGAAAAGCGAGGTTTCAAAGGAAGTCACGGGAACCATCTTTGCTGAGGTCAAGCAAGGGCAATGGAGGGTAGTCGCGGCCATCTTGACTGAGGGCATTTGCGCAGCCAAGGAAGCTTTCCGCACCTGGCTAGTGTGGGCAATTTTCAGAGGCGGCTTATTGAAAAATGAGCTTGGTGGACGCTAAAGGGAGCAGGAAAAATATTGGAAAAAAATTTTTAAATTTAAATGTCTACATTTATAAAAACATAAAAAGGAGACAGATATTAACAAAGAGAATGAAAATATCTTAACATGTTGCATGCAGGTAACAGTACACAACTGCCAGAATTACAGGACCACAGAAAAGAGGCTGAGGGTTATTTCTCCATTTCACCACTTTCTTGAAAGAGTCCCTTACATTCACAGCCTCCTGTGAGGAGGATTGGGATAGGGCCCCATAAATTAGGAGTTCTGCACCTGAGATGAATATTTTAAATAATACTAGCAGAGGTTTGGCCAACCACATGCCAGATACTGTGAGCTTAAGACAGCCTGGGAGATGTAGTGACCTTTTGAAGGCAAATTTAAAGATACAAAGATACAATTAGAAGTAAAACTAACTTTCCTTCACATTCAGACAAACCTACCACAGCAACTGTTACCGCTCAATGTGGGGCCTTCTGCTCACCGCAAGACATGCCAATAGTTAAGAGGCAAGGTGGTAGGAGAAAAAGGACTTTTTTATTACAGCTTGCTAGCAAGAGGGAAGATAGCCAACTAATGTCTGAAAAAAACCATCTTAAGGGGCACAAAGTCTTACAGCAGTTATATAGGCTGGTGGGTTATTGGGGAGGGGGTTAGGAATGTTGACCTTCTGGTGTTACAGACTGGGAGTCGCCACACCAGATCTTTCAGTTTTCATTGATGTTGGCTATTAGCATAGATTCTCTGTTCGGGGGTCATCACATTCCTAAGGAACTCAAAAGAACAAAGTTATCATCTTATCTCAGCTGGGAGGTACATGTACAAGCAGGGGTCGTAAAATCTACAGAGCAGTTAGATCCCCTGGAGGGTGCATATCCAGCTGGGTTAGGTAGTCAGAGGTCATTCAAAGTTACACTAGGGTTTCTTTTCTACAACATGGCTTTCCTTGTGTCAACCTTGTGTTGAGCTGGTATCACAACTGTAAATTTCATTTTCTCTTCCAGCATTGTGCATTGGTTATCAAAGTGTATAATTTTGATTTTCACTTTTTTGATGTAATAGATCTCATAAAAACACTCTTCCAAAGTAACACGATAGATTGTGATTAGAGAAAGTCTGGAATGAAATTAAGTTACTTTCCTATTTGTTTCAGAAAATGACAAACTCAAATATAATTAAATAAAATTAATTATCTGGATTATTATGCAACTATTAAAAATAGTAAAAGATATAGCAAAAGAAAACCCCAGATCATGCATTGTATTCTCAATTTTCATGTCTCTTTAGTTTCTTTTAATCCCCATTTCTCAGACTTTCTGTGTATTTCTTGGAGTTAACATTTTTGAAGGGTACAGGTCGGTTGTTTTGTAGACTGTCCCTCAATTTGAGTTTGTCTGACGCTTCCACCTGGTTCTCAGTGGTGTTGAACATTGTTGATCACTCCCTCCCTCTGGAAAGCTCTTGTCTCTGGGTTTACCTAATACCACTTTCTTCCCATTTTTCTCTTTCCTCTCTCAAAAGTCCATCTAAATCTTCTTTCTCTTCAATGTGGGCCTCTCTCAGGGCCTTGTCTTGAATCTTCTTTTCTCCCCTCTATGCAGATGATTCCCAAACCTCTAAGCCCTGTCTCCTCTTGAAAGTCAAGT
Organism: Diceros bicornis minor; assembly: GCF_020826845.1. Classification (NCBI taxonomy): domain Eukaryota; kingdom Metazoa; phylum Chordata; class Mammalia; order Perissodactyla; family Rhinocerotidae; genus Diceros; species Diceros bicornis. The sequence continues at coordinate 33,766,130 of NC_080758.1, read as the reverse complement.
GAACATATCCTCCAGCCACCTTTAACTCAACCTTCCCCCACCTCCCAGTCAACCTGCTCCAACCCCAGGGGTCTCCTGTCTCAGTGAGTCGGCCCATTTAGTTGCCAAAGCCAGAAACTCTTTCTCCTCCTTTGTCAGCATGTCACATATCCATCAATAATCAAATCCTCTTCTGCTGATTCTTTCTGTTAAAGAAGTATTGACTATCTCTTAATTCTCTCCATCCTCACTGCAACTTTCTGAGTACAGCCTGCCGTTATCTGCGACCTGGATGATAACAGCTTCCCCCAGCTTCCTTGTAGCCAGAGTTTTCTTTTAAAAATAAAGATTGATCACATCACTCCCTTGCCCTCAGGTTAAAACTCAAAGTTTTTAACCAGACTTAGAGGATCCCTACCCCTTACCACCCATCACTATCCCCCAACCTATACACTGACTATTTTCTTTTCCTTAAATACTCCATGCTTGCTCTCTCTTGCCTCTGAGATTTTTACCCATACAATTTCCTCCCTTAGGAACAATCTTCTCTCCTCTTCTTTGGCCTCTCTCATCCTTTATATCTCAGCTTTAGGGAAGTCTTCCAGGAAACCTTCTCTGACTTATCAATATGAGTTAGTTATCCCTCCCAAGAATGCTCACAGTCCTTCCTTTACCCTGATTACCCTCAATTCCTTCGCCCTTTCTGTTTCCCCCTCTAAACTGCAAGTGCCTTGAGGGCAAGTACCATGTCTATTTCATACTTGTGGTCCAGAGTCCAGCCCAGTGACTCACATGTAAGTGCTCAGAAAGCACTGTTATATGCATAAATGGATAAATCTTTTCCCAGGTCTTTTCCATTCCCCACCCCACCCCACTCAACCCTTACACCCTCCAAGGAGTCTCAAAAACATGACTTCTTCCTGAGCAGTTATCAGTGAAACAAGCCTTGGGGCTTCTTGCCATTGTCCCTCTTTCCTTGAAAAATATTTGTTTTTAAACTAATTCTCATTTATTCTCCTGTGGCCTTTCTATGATAAGATTTATCTTTCTGATGGGCTTCCTGGAGCAAATTTCTAAAGTCTGGAGTGACTTTCTTTGATGCATATAGCATCCCTCTGACCATTCTTTCTTACCACTTTCAATTAGTGCACAAGAAATGAAAACTAATTGAAGTCATCAAAACAAAATGGTCAATAATTGGGACCTTAAATCTGCAAAGACAGAAAAATAATGAGTTTATTGCATTCCAAAGTGAAGTATAAATTATTTTGGATCTCCTGCTGTTTTGACATGGATTATATAATGGCTGTATAAAGTAGGTTATGTCACAATCTTATGAAACTCTTATATTTCATGGTTGATTTTTCTGCCATCAGCTAAACCAGCTACTTCAGTCAAACCTCTTTCTACTGAAAGAGGTCCCTCTTTCACTTTAGGTGAAAGACCAAAATAAAATCTCTTTCAAAGTGGGGTAATGTTGTTTGCAATTACCTTATCTCTCCATGTCATTCTGAACCTTGATCTAATTACTCACCCATCTGGGGATTTAGCTTTAAGAAAGAAGAAAGGGGGCCGGCCTGGTGGCTCAAGCGGTTAAGTGCGCGCGCTCTGCTGTGGCGGCCTGGGGTTCACCGGTTGGGATCCCGGGCATGCACTGATGCACCGCTTGTCGAGCCTTACTGTGGCAGCGTCCCATATAAAGTAGAGGACGATGGGCACAGATGTTAACCCAGGGCCAAGTTTCCTCAGAAAAAAGAGGAGGATTGGCATCAGATGTTAGCTCAGGGCTGATCTTCCTTACAAAAAAAAAAAAAAGAAAGAAAGATGAAAGGAGGGGCTGGCCAGGTGGCCTAGTGGTTAAGTTAGCACATTCCACTTTGGAGGCCTGGGGTTCACCAGTTTGTATCCTGGGCACGGACCTACGCACCACTCATCAAGCTATGCTGAGGTGGCGTCCCACGTAGAAGAACTAGAAGGGACCTACAACTAGGATGTACTGGGGCTTTGGGAAGGAAAAAAAAGAGGAAGATTGACAAGAGATGTTAGCTTAGGGCCAATCTTCCTCAAAGAACAAAAAAACAGAAGAACAGAGTTTAAAGAGAAAAAGTTTGAAAAAAAAAAAAAGAAGAAAGGAAACCTTACAAAAGTTCAAGGGTTAAGTAATTGATGAGTCTTAAGGCATCTTGTTGCTTTTCGTTAATGCAATATTCTAAAGCCATAATTAAGCAATAAATTAATAACCAAGGGAAAAATATCAGATAGATTGTAAGCTGTAAGACTGTAAGGTCCATGAAGGTAGAGGTGTTTTATTTGCCAGTGAACACACAGCACTTGGACAGTGTACATTTATAATGAATATAAGTTTGAACCTTAAAATGTAAAGTCAGTACTAGTACCATGGTAAAGACTTTAAAAATACTGCTTGATGGACATTCCATGACATCAGGGAAAAGCATCTGTTTCCTGGCACCTCAAGCCCATGAGGGCTTAACAAATGACGTGCCATTTCCTGATGCTAGGGACTGACACATCTGATCTATGGCCCAGAGCCACCCTGGACTGCCTGCGCTCAATGGCGGAGCAACAGGTGTCCTGAATGTAGGGTCAGGAGGCCGAGCTTCAATCCTAGCGCTCTCACTAACCAGTTATGTACAGGACTGTAGCCCTTTAATCCCTGTGAGCTCTAATTTTCTCATCTGTAAAAAAAAGAACAATAAATGCCTTCCAGGACTGTTTTATGAAAATCTGCTTAATGGAGTAATTGGTGGACTGATGGCCAGCAGTTCTGAATTCACTGTCCCCCCACGTTAATGGTTTGAACAACACCAGATATAATGAAAGTACTACCTGTCAGCAGAAAACAAGTGCTGCTGAAGAGGCTTAGGTAAAGAAACTGGTGAAGCGTCTGAATACTGAAGAAATAATCTGATTCTTACACATTTGCTGGGATGTGATGTCTGAAGTCTCAGTAGTTACTGCAAAGCTTAGAAATCAGCCGGTACAATGTGCTGATGAAGATTTTTACGTGCTTATATTCTTCCTACCTCCAAGAATTATTAAAGGAAGTCAATGAGTATTTTAGTTGGGGACTTTAGACGATATGTAATGTATTATATTCCATTTACTACGGATGCATAATAAATTACGCCAAAACTTAGAGGCTTAAAGCAGTAGTTATCATTTATTATTTCTTATGGTTTGTGTGAGTCAGTTGTTTGGCAATGGCTTAGCCAGATGGTTCTGACTCAGTGTCTTTCATGAGCCTATGTCAGGTGAGGCTGCAGTCCTCTGAATGCTTGATGGAGGCTGGACTTTATTTTCAAGGTGTCTCACACATGGCGAGCAAGTTTGTGTTGGCTCTGGGTGGGAGGCCTGTGTTCTTCATGCTGGCTTCTCCACGGGGCTATTTGAGTGTTCTCCCAGCAAGCTGGCTGGAGTCCCCAGAGCAGGGGTGGCAAACTTTTTTGTAAAGGGCCAGATAGTGAATACTTTAAGCCTGTGAGCCAGCTCCAGTCTTTGTCACGTATTCTTCATCTTTTTTTAAATCACATTTTAAAAATAGAAAAACCTCCCTTAACTCGCAGGTCATACAAAAACAGTCTGTGGGCTGGATTTTGCCCATGAACCCTAATCTGCCAATCTCTGCCCTAGAGTACACAATCTAAGAGACCAAGATGGAAGTTGCCATGTCGTTACAGACCTAGCCTGTGAAGTCACACACTGTCCCTTCCACCACAGCATTCTTTTGGTCACTTAGGGCTTGATTCATTGTGGGAGGGGACTACACACAGGTATGAAGACTATGTCGAAGGCAAGGATCATTGGAGGCCATCCTGGAGGCTGACTGTTACATGGTGCTTTTAAAAATAATAGCAGTGTCTGCTGGTAGGAATGTAAATTGGTGCAGCCACTATGGAAAACAGTGTGGAGGTTTCTCAAAAAATTAAAAATAGAAATACCATACGATCCAGCTAGTCCACTTCTGGGTATTTATCCAAAGAACATGAACACATTAATTTGAAAAGATATATGCACCCCTATGTTCACTGCAGCATTATTCACATTAGCCAAGACTTGGAAACAACAAAAGTGCCCATCAACGGATGAATGGATAAAGAAGATATGGTGTATATATACAATGGAATACTGCTCAACCATAGAAAAAGACAAAATCTTGCTATTTGTGGCAGCAAGGATGGACCTTGAGGATATCATGCTGAGCAAAATAAGTTGGACAGAGAAAGACAATTATTGTATGACTTCACTCATATGTGGAAGGTAAACAAACAGACACATAGATAGGGAGAATAGATTGGTGGTTACCAGAGGGGAAGGGTGAAATGGGTAAAGGGGCACATACGTATGGTTATGGATGGAAACTAGAATTTTGGTGGTGAATATGAGGCAGTCTATATAGAAGCCAAAATAGAACGATGTTACAGCTAAAATTTATATAATGTTATAAACCAATGTGACCTCAATAAAAAAACATAATAGCTGTGTCTGAGGAGCATACTAATTGAGTAACATGATAGATCCCACAGAGAATTGTCCTTACCATTAAATATAAAATATTCTGCTCCTAATTGCTTGATATTCTTCTAAATTATTCCCTGAAAAGGTCTAGAAAAAAGTAAAGAATATAAATAAATAGATTGTGAGGGGACACTCGCTTTTTTATCTTCAAAAACCCCACAACTCCTAACAAAATTATTTTAAAATAGTAGGCATTAAATAAACATTTGTTGAATTAAAAAAAATATATATATATATATAGTAATGTCTAGAAGGCCTCAAAATAGCCCTTCTTTTTTCAATTGCTGCATTCAATTATTTGGCACTCTGTAAGTCAACTATTAAAGATTATTTAATTATCTATCTTTCAGGCTATTCTACTGACTTTATATAGACACAGTATGTGTTTTCTGAGAAAAAAGAGAAATGTAGGAAAAAGTGTGAGTAATACGATAGTCATTAAAATATCTCACTGTCAAAGATGTAGCAATCACTCATTTTTTTTCTTTTTACATATCCACTTGTCTTTTTGACGAATACCTTCTAGTGATGTTCTCAAAGATAATGTCTCAATGCCCAGATCTTAGCAAGTATGCAGAGGACTTGATGGAACTTGCTAAGAACTATTGGCTTCAGCTGACTTTATCAGTAACTTTTGGGTCTCCAAATGATTTTGCTGTCATTATCTTTGACAATGTCCTTTGGAAATAAAGAGATAAGGTAAAACCACCTTCTCACACTCCATACTGGTTAAACCCAGGTTCAGCTACATCGAGCACCAAATTATTGACCTTCTCCCCTCCCCTCACCATGACCTTCTGGAAGCCTGGGTGCAAGAAGGAGACCTGTGCGGGTTCTGGAATGTCCTCGCGCCTGCGTCTCTCATCTTTAGCTGAAGGTCGCATTCCCCACGACTCCTAAAACGTGTCAGTCATTTGAACTCCTCCAGTAAACAGCAAATACACTCACACTAATGAATCACAAAATTTAATATATGTTCCAAAATTTCTTTTGAGTTGTGCAAGTCTTCGTTTTCCAGTCCTGGGAAGTATACGTCTAAATGCTGGCAACTGAGAAAGTCTTTCTAAATATTATACAAAACCTGGTAGGTGTAAGGAAAAGTGTGAGGATCTGACTACATAGAAATGCGAAAGCTGCCAGAAACACAGGCTGGAGCCATATACAAACCAGACAGGAGCTAATATGCATATTATGTAAAGAGTTGGCTCCAGGGGACCTGCTCTGGAAGGATGGACGCAGTCAGTTGTTAGATGGGACGAGCAAAGTTCTCAGACAGTTGCAAGAATGTGCGTAGAAAAATTATGGTCACTATACAGTGGCTATCTCTAGAAAGTAGGATTAGGTGGGGCTGGGTGAAGAGTGAATGCTATCATTTTTTACTTTATAAACCTCTCTATTGGTTGGACCTTTTTTTTTTTTACAATTAGCATATATTTTACTTTTGTAATTTAAAACAATTATAATATGCTAATAATAGCTAAGTTTGGTAGAGTGCTCTAGACTGTGCTAAGGGCATTAATGACATGGATTTCCTTTTTTAATCTTCATAACAATGCTGTGAGTACGGTACTATTAGTATGCCCATTTCACAGATGAGGAAACTGAGGCACAGAGAATGTAGGTAACATGACAGAGCTCACAAATGGCTGGCTAAAAAGATATTAAAATATATAAACTGCAAAGAATGCGATTATTCTAAAAGGAATCACAGAAACTTATTCCCAGCTTTAGAAAATATTTTAAAAGTAAGTTTTAATTAAAAAAGAAATTGAACTGGAGCACATTGAACTCATAAATTATTTTTTAAGAACATTATTAACATAGTTAGAGCAGACACAGCCCTGTACTTGATATCTGTGACCCAAATCCTTTGTGTGTTTTAGAAACATCCCTTGTGTGTGCTATAAAACCCTTCATGTCAGAGTGCCTCCTTGCTGAAGTGGCTTGTTAAAGGCCACGAGAGGGAAAATCACTAAGAAAAGCATAAATGAGGGGAATTGTGTAATTACAAAGTTCGAATGCTCTGAATCGATTGATGTAGAAAATAACACTGTGAAGACATCCCTTTCATTGGGCTTATTACCTTAAATTGGCTCCCTCCTTTGTTGTGGATGGCCAGACAGACTCGTGAGAGAGGCAGAGTGCTCCCTTCCTGTCTGCCATGACACTCCAGGAGTCAGCAGTCTCACAGCTCTGGGGGTCCTGATGTTCCTGTTCTAGGAAAAGAAGGTAATAAAACCTATCCCCCCAAGTACCTGAAGACCATGCGTGAAACATACTTTCCCTTTGTCGTGACGCGATCGTCACGGCTCACTCCCTTTTCTATGAAAGAGAAGCACTTGCCTACCGTCCACCGATAACATCGGGTCATAAATACCCATTATCAGTAAGTCCTCAGAGCAGACTGAAACCCACTAACCTCAGAGGAAGACAATGAGCCAGAAGTGTCTGAGCTTCCGAAGGGCGGAGCCAGCCTCTCAAGAGGGTGAAGTGGGGGGCTACCTACTAGGTCATCTGAACAGCACAAAGTGGAACATCCTGCCCCAAAGTAACTTTTTTCACGCTATGTCCTTGATGGGGTTCAGGGTAGGCCACTCCAAGATGCACCACACCGGTATGCAGATTATTTGGAGCAGAAGACAATAAAGGCTCAGAAGACTGGGAAGAACATTTGGCCTTCCCTCAAATTGCCTAAAAGAATTTAAGATAGAAGGCCTGTTCCAGGAAGGAGCTAATACAACCAGATAACTGTAGTATAATGTAAAATAGATATGATAAGAAAGGCACCAACAAGCCCATCTCATCAAAATTCTGTCTCTTGGGCCACATTCTCTACAGATGGCCCAGTAAACAGTTGTCTAACAAACATCTGCTTTTCCGTCTCCATGTGAACTGCCTTCCTCCCCTTTGAAGTCCCAAACCACTACCCCCAACATGTTCCTTTATCTTTAGTTGAGATGATATTTAAGGTGGCAACTTGGGCGATCATGGCGAGTTGCTCAGTTTTCCTAGGTTTCTCCCATGTATACATGTTATTAAACTTTGTTTTATTTTGTCCTGCTAACCCACCTTTTTATTTGACCAGCCATAAGAACCTTAAGGGAAAGGGCAGGGGGAAGGAGATTCTCCCTCTTCCCCTACATCCTTAAAGTTCCACCATTAGAAATGTATTCTTTTGAATTGTGTAGAGTCCTCCTTCAGAATGAAAATACTTTCACATCAGCTCTCCACATGGGCAGTGAGTTCGAAGTTGGGTCATTGGGAATAACACCGAGAAGGCCCCTCGGCCCTCGAGTCAGGAGATGTGAGGGGCCTGCCTGGGAGAGAGACACAGACCATCTTACCTTGGACCAGCCCTAAGGACTCCAAGGGCTGTAGGCCTTCCAGGTCGTTATGCCCCACATAAACAAGGCCAGGCTGACAATCTACTTTCCAACTGCAAGGAAACTTAAGCTTTGGCTGGGTTCCCTCTGAAGTCACCTCCCCCTCCTCCTGGGAACAGCAGTTTCCCAGCAAACAGCCACTGAGCAAAGCAGACTGGTGACTCCCTGGCATCCTTTCTTTCTTCTGGTTTGAGGCCCTGTAGATCCACAGAGCTGGCTCTGGCAGTGCTTAGATGCAGATACAAGCTTTCCAGACAAGACACCTGAAGACTTTGCCTTCCTCTGAATCCCAGAAGACTGGCTTTTTTATTTTTTCTTTTAAATTATATCATCATTACAGATTTTCTAATCCTTTCCATAGAGATTGAGTCAGGATTCTGCTCTAATTAAGAATCCCAAGGTCCAAAACAGGAATGCCTTTTCCCATTTGCAAAAAGAACTCACTGCATCCACATTCTTTCTCTCGCCAAACAATCTACCATCCCCTAAGCTCCAAAAACACTAAACTAAGGGCCATTCCCTCCAGCCCTCGGCATGAAGAGGTTTTCATAACAGAAAACAATTAATGCATATTTAGTCTGCAGACTGCATGGGGCTGGGGGAGGGCAGCGAAGAAGGAACCAGCACATTGAAAATATTTAGATGTCTACTGCACTCACAGTCATTCAAGAGATAGGCACACCCAATGTACCAGCCCCTTCGAGAATCATCTCAGAGATTAATAGCGTTAGCAAGCATTAGGACTTTGAGCTCTAAGCAAGAGTTTACTCACCCAACCACGCTACAAAAGGCAGTGAGAACATGCTCTGACTTAAGGTGATAAGATAAACTTATTACTAGCCTTCTCTTAACGGTTGTCCCTAACATTCCTCTCAGAATATTCTGAGTTTCTCTGCCTCTCTCTGCGTCTGACATTGCTCACCTGTTTTCCTTGACAAACTTAATGAGTTGGACATAAAATTTTAATATAAGTTAAACTGCTTCTTGCTGAGTGTCCCTTATTTCTTCCCTCCTCTTGGATGTGTAGGAAAAAAGTTCCTTCTATGACAGAGTCGAATTGGAAGGAACTCCTTTCCTCCCAGAAGACAATAGAAAGTCAAATAACTCAGCTTTCAAGGACTGCCAGGGAAAAGTCACTCATGGGCACAATGGCTCCTTTGTAAAGTCACCCTCACCAACGGTGCTCACGCTCACGCAGCAGGGCCTGGTCTCTCAGCTGCATTTCCGGTCAGTGCAGGCTCCTCCCCTCCGCCACGATTATTCCTAAATTTCCCCCCTCCTCCGCTGCTGACTTGCTTCCTAACACTGTTAAACCTCCAACTCTGTCCAGATCCAGACCACCTGCTTCTCTTTCCCTCCATGTAGGACAGAAGCTGCTGACAGTCCTTTTTGTCTTTCTATGCCCTATCCTCTGTCCCGGCACGTTCACAGGACACTCACAGTATTGATCTTCCCTCCTCTCCCTTCTCTACTCCTCTGCTCTGGCCAATTGCTCCCTCTCAACTGCTTCTTCATATCTACATCTAGATATCCATCTCTTTATCTATAATAATAATACATACAATACACATTACAAATATTTCCTCCAAGTTTGTCTTTTGACTTTGTTTATGATGTTTTTTTGTTTGCTTGCTTGCTTATTGTGTTTTTTTGCCATGCAAAAGTTTCTTCTTTTTAGATAATCACATTTATCAATTTTTTCTTTTATTGCATGTAAATTTTGAGTTAGAAATACCTTTCCCTATCCTTAAGATATAAAGGAATACATATATATTTTCTTCTGGAATTTGTGTGGTTTCATTTCTACGTTTAGATAGCCAATCCATTTGGAATTTATTCTTGTACATGATGTGAGGTGGATTCAATTTTATAATTTCCAAATGGCTATTTAGGCATCCCAACACCATTTATTAGTCTTAACCCCAGAGATTTGAGGTGCTACCTTTATCGTATTCTAAATTTCCATATGTATTTGAGTTTACTTATGAGTTTTCTATTTGTTCTATTCCTCTATCTGCTATAAAGGAAAAAAAACCCTCTCTCAATCCCACATCTTTCTCTAGATTTTGTCCTAGCTCTCACCTCCCCTTCACAGTCAAACTTTTCAAAACAGTTGTCAATACTCTGCCTCCATTTCCTTGCCTCCCATTCATTCCTCAATTCCCTCCAGCCTGGCTTTCACCCTCATCATTCCATCAAAATATTTTGAGCTCCAGTCATCGCCATGACACTAAATTCCATGGGCAATTTTCAGGCCTCATCTTATTTGTTCCTTCAAAAGCTTTTGACATTGTTGAACACTCTTTCTTTGAAATGCTCTCTTGATTGGCCTTCAGGTCTCTACCATCTCCTGGTTTTCTTCCTTCTTCTTTAGCCAGTCTGGCCCAGTTTTCCATGCATGCTCATGCTCCCTATCTGGCCATTCAGCCTTGGTGAGTCTCCAGCTCACTTCTTACCGTTCTTCATGTGCTCTCCAGGTGATCTCATCCCTGCCTTTAACTTCAGGTCTAGCCAACCCATAGGTAACTCACAAACACCTATCTCCCACCCAGTTCTGACTTCGAAAGTGAATTTGGACCCATTTTTCAAATCCTCTTTATGACATTTTCAAAGTATTTCAAAGGCATCTCAAAGTCAACATCTTCAAAGCTGGACTCAAGAAAGACCCATTTCATTCTACCCTCGTCCCCAAATATGGCTTGTATTCTTCCTATTTCACTGAATAATATCACCATCCATCAGGTGAAGAAACACAGGTGACAACCTTGACATTTTCTCTTTCCTCGAATCCCAGATCCGAACCATTGCCAAGTCCTCCTGAAGACTTCTCCCATCAACACATTCTCACCCAGGCTATCCTCCCCTTGTAGCTGGATTCCTGCTATGGCCACCAAACTGGTCTCCCTGCTTCCTACTCTTACCTCCACCCCCTACAGTCCACTCTTTGCTCAACAGCAGAGAGGTCTACTTGAAACCGAACCACTTCACTTGCTTCCCATTGCTCTTTTTTTTTTTCCTGTGAGGGAGATCAGCCCTGAGCTAACATCCATGCTAATCCTCCTCTTTTTTTGCTGAGGAAGACCGGCCCTGAGCTAACATCTATTGCCAATCCTCCTTCTTTTTTTCCCTTTTTCTCCCCAAAGCCCCAGTAGATAGTTGTGTGTCATAGTTGCGTGTCATAGTTGCACATCCTTCTAGTTGTTGTATGTGGGACACGGCCTCAGCATGGCTGGAGAAGTGGTGCGTCAGTGCGCACCTGGGATCCGAACCCGGGGCCGCCAGTAACGGAGCACGTGCACTTAACCGCTAAGCCATGGGGCCGACCCATTTTTTTATTTATTTTTTATTTTTTGTGAGGAGATCAGCTCTGTGCTAACATCTGCCAATCCTCCTCTTTTTGCTGAGGAAGACCGGCCCTGGGCTAACATCCGTGCCCATTTTCCTCCACTTTGTATGGGATGCCTCCACAGCATGGCTTGCCAAGCAGTGTGTCGGTGTGTGCCCTGGATCCGAACTGGGGAACCCTGGGCCGCCGCAGCGGAGAGCGCGCACTTAACCGCTTGTGCCACGGGGCCGGCCCCCCCATTGCTCTTAAGATAACCAAAATTGTAACATAGTCTGCAGGAGCCTCTGCCTTCTGGCCCCTACTTACCTCTCCTGTCTCCTCTTACACCATACTTCCTTCCCCTTGCTCTCTAAGCTCCACTAAATGAGCTGATTTTCAGTGCTTCTGGTCTTCTTCCCCAATGGAGGGGCCTCTCTTCATGCTGATGCCTTTGCTAGGCCACCCTCCACCTCCCCTCCCCAGCCCAGCCCCTTCTATGCTCTCCCTAACTAGGACCAATGTTCCCATTACATCTTCTCTGGGTACCATGTACCTCCCCTTGGAAATGTTTTAATCATAGTTAGCATTTTATCTTTACGCAGGAGATTTGTTTTCAATATACATGAGGACAGGACCACGTCAGTCATTTGTTTCCATTTTATCCCAACATCTACTTCTGGGCCTGACACATAGTAAATAAATGAATAAACTTAAATCAACTCCTACTTCTTTCAAAGTCCTTATTTTCTATACTTTAAACTTTTAAATAAATAAGATTTTGTTTTTCGAGGAGATGTTTTTATGAAACATGGGATGACAGCCAAATGTGGAATCTGATATGATAACCAGAATATGGGAAATCGAGAAGCTCTAGTTCAAATTCCAGTCTTACAAGCTATAGTGGTGAATTCAGAAAAAGATTTTAAACATTGCATACTTCCCCAAAGCATCCAAAATATGGCTGCCTCACTTTTATTTTTATTATGTTAGTTGCTTTCATATTCCTCTTGTCCACTGGATTGTCAAATTCTTGATGGAATACCCCACGTCTTACTGGTTTTTGCGCCTCCATGGTGTCCATCACTTCAAAGCACATGGAAGGTATTCAATCAATGTTGAACAAATGAATTAATAAATGTGAATGGCACAGATATTAATAGCACTATGAAAATAATGCAGTACTAAAAATAGTTGAGAGAGAGTTGAGGGGATTTCCACTGCAATTTAATCAGAGGTAAAATATAAGCAGAAGTGCCTCAAATCAAATATAATAAGGCTTTGGTCTGAGATTTGAACAAGGAGAACCGATGTCAGGTCAAACCATGAGGTAGTGTTCAAAAAGACCTTAGAGGAAGCTTAAACAGGGAGTTGAGGAAAACCATAGGCATCTGGAATTGACAGAATATCAGTGTAAGTGAGGCTTTCCAAGAGAGCATTGAGTTTGAACCACTTAGAATTAGCTTCAGTTATACATAACAGAAAACATACTTAACCATGTTGAAAGATTTTTCTTAATGTAAATGAAGTCCAGAGGCAGCTGGTCTAGTACTGATGAATTGGCTCCACGATCATCTGGGACCAAGACTCCTTCTATCTTGTTGCTTTGCCATTTAAACACACGGCTTCTCCCTCATAACCCAAAATAGTTGCTTGGGTTTGTGGGAGATCAAGATTTGGCCACCCTGAAATCTATCTCTTTACCTTGGTTGTTTTCTCTAGCGACATTTGACCTCCCCCACTAACTGCCTAAAGAATTTGACATGGTGACTCCTTCCTGAAACAGGTCTATCATGATGGCTGTAAAGATAATGTAGGATAAATGTTACAATAGGAAAGGCACCAACAAGCCCATCTTATCGGAAGTTCTGTCTCTCTGGCCACATTCTCTGGATGGCCCTGCGAGGAGTTGCCAGACAATCATTTACATTTATAAGGGAAATCTCCACTTGCAAATTATCTCCCTCCCTGTTTTGGGAAGAGGGGGGGATGGCCTCATTTCTAGAGGCTTGTCAATGTGGAAGGTGAGGCCTTAAATCTGCATAATAACCTTACTCTTGTTTATTGTGCTTTAGTGGTAATCTCCTGTAACTGACTCCCCCCACCCCCAACATCCTCCTTTGTCATTGGCTGAACATGGTATTTAAGATGAGAATTTCTGCTATTGTGTTGAGAAACGCAGTGTCCCTGCTTTCTCCCATGTATACATGTTATTAAACTTGGTATTATTTTCTCCTGCTAACCTGTCTTGTTAATTATTTGGCCAGCCATAAGAACCTTAAGGAAAAGGGCAGAGGGAGATTCTTCCTCTTCCCCCCACAGGTTCAAGACACTGTATTTGCAGTTCAGCCAGGGATAAACCAGAAGAGAGAAAGATGGCCATGCCCAGTCTTGTAAGGACATTTACTGACACTCATATCCTATTGGTCAGAACTTGGTCACATGGCCACATCTAGTTTGGTAATCAACATAATCTTTGTTCAGAGAAGCCAGATCCCCAGTTAAAAGTTAGGGAGAATGAATAATGGAGGTCAAATAATGGAGGTCAGTCTCTGCCTCACCGTTTAATCAGGAGAATTGAAAGAGGAGTTTGTGTTGCAGGGCATGAAATTTGGGGAAAATCCGTGGATTGAGCCAGCCTTCACATTTCTAGTCCCTACACACAGACTGCCGAGCACTACACAGCTGCACAGGTAGTGGCAAAATGAGTGATCATGAGCCTCAGGTGGACCTCAGCGCCCCAGTTAATCCCGCGCTGGTGCCTGGACAGCTCTCTCCTCCACTCCCACAGAGGCTGCTCCCAACCTTCACCACTCTTCTGCAGCCGCTGTCCTCCTACCTTTCTGACCTCCGACAACCCAGGGGAAATGGACGCTTCCAAGCATGGGTACCTCACCTTCCCAGCCCTGTATCTACAACCTTACCTCTATCATTCACCCCCACAACGCCCATCCTCTAGTTTTTTGTTTGTTTTCCTTCTTTTTTTTGTTTTATGGTGCCCTTTCTCCTGGTTAAGATAAATCTTGCTTCTCAGGAACCAAGCCCCAAAGATTATTACGATTTTCTTAATATCTTCTCTGTGCTAACACTTTCTAAACATTTTCAAGCCCCCCTATCTTAAAGGGAAAGAAATTTCAGACCTCCCTTGACTGTGTGTTTTCATCTATCCAGCACCATCTCTCTCTATTTGCCTACACAGCCCAAACTCCTAGGAAAAATAGTCTCCTTCCCCTCCTCCCACTTACTCTTCAACACATTGTAATCCTATTGCAGCTTGACCTCTGGCCCCTATTGTGTACTGAAACTGCTGTGGCCAAGACCCCTGATGACCCCCTAATTGCCAAATCCCATGTTCTCCTTTCAGTCTTCATCTTTTCCAACACTTCCTTGGCATATGACACTGTTAATACTTATCTTCTTCTGGAAATTCCTTTCATGGCTTCTTGCGAGCTCTATGCCTCTTCTTTTTCCATTTTACCTTCCCCCTCTCATGGGTATTCCTGTGTTTGCCTCAAGGCAATCGCATTCTTTTCACGGCTTCAAATCCTCCCCACGTGTTAATAACTCCCAAGTCTCTTTCTCCAGCTCCAGATGGAGAAGTTCAGTTATCTCCTGGACGTTTCCACCAGGATATTGATTTGCTCACAATTCTGTGGGGAGCAACTTGGGCTGGGCTCAGGTGGCCAGTTCTGCTGACCTCAACGGAGTTCACTCATGTGGCTGCAGTCACCTAGTGGTTCATCAGGGCTCAATGGTTTTAAAATTGCCTCCCTCACGTATCTGGTGATTGGTGCTGGCTCCTGGCTGGGGCACTTCAGTTCTCCTCCACAGAGCTCACCAGGTTTATGCGTGTCATTGTCTCAACGTTCCAACTGCAGCCAAAGGAGAGCAAGCCTCAACATGCAAGTGATGTTCAGGCCTCTGCTTGGGTCACCCTTGCTAATTTCTCGTTGGGCAAAGCAAGTCACACAGCCAAGCCCCGATTCAAGGGGTGGAGAAATTATTCTACTTCTCCATGACAGGAGCAGCAAAGTCACACAGCAAAGGGTCGTGAATACGATGACGGGAGGAATTATTACAATAGACAGTCTGCTACTATGTTCTTCCCATTCCAAATGTGTTTCTTCTCATGTCTTTCCTATCTTAGGGAATGGTGCCAGTGTTTCCCCAATCACTCAAGCCAGTCATTCTAGTCTACTCCCTCCTTCCTTGCAGCAGATACTGTAGGTTAGAGGACTTAATACGAATTCCCAACCTTTTTCTCTACTATGGAGATATTGATGAGAAACACTTTCTCATACTACTTTGTGGTTATAAATGATCATGCGATGCAGCTCGATAAGCAGAAGTCTGTGAGTGGTTTTCCAAAAACCTTTTCCATCTTATTAAAAGAAACAGACCCTATCTTTCTTATTTCCTCCTTCTGTCACTGAACACAGACAAGATATCTGGAGCTGCAGCAGCCATCTTGTGAACATGAGGTGACAAACATTAAGGAAAGGCCAAGAGAATCACAGAGACACCATCCTTGATATTATTGAATCACTGACCCAAAGACAGCAGTTGCCCTGGTCTAGACTTCTCCTTATGGGAGAAAAATAAACTCCTCTTTGTTTAAGCCACTCTAAATTGGGATTTTTTTGTTACTTGCAGTCAAAAGAATTCCTGACACACCTTCATTCTCTTATCCAATCAGCCATCACATCCTGTAAACTCTACCTCCTGAGGTTTTTCTGACATGTGCTTCCTTCATTCTATCCGTGCTGCCTCTGCCTTAGTTCACATCTCCTTGGAGCTACCTCAGTAACCTCCCAACTGGCTTCCCTGCCTCTCTTCTTTTCTTCAACCTAACCCTATTTATTGCCAGAACTTGAATCATTCAGAGGTTCCCAATTTCGCCTCCTGTAAAGTCTTAATTACTTAAAATGGCCTCCAATGATTTTCTTGATCTGGCCCGTCCATACCTCCACATGATTCACTAGGTGTAGGGTGGAGCCCAAAAATTGGTATTTCTAACAAGCTGAAATCATCTCTGATGATGCTGATGCTGCCAGTAGTGGGCAAATCACTTTGTGAGTAGCACTGGTACAGAGTCCTTTCCTTCAGAGCATTTGCCTCAGTTTGTATGATAGATTCCTTTGCTCCTTAATTCAGTAGTTCTCAAATATTAGTGTGCATCAGAATCCCCTGGAGGGCTTGTTAAAACACAGAAAGCTGGCTTCCACCCCCAGAGTTTCTGATTCAGTAGGTTTAGGGTGGGGCCTAAGAATTTGCATTTCTAACAAGTTCTGAGATGATGCTGATGCTGCCTGTCTGGGCTACACTGTAAGAACCACTGTCTTAATATTGGGTTTCTCAACCTTGTTACCGTTGACATCTTGGGCTAGTTAATTCTTTACTATGGAGGGGTTCTTATGGGATATTTAACAGCATTCCTGGCCTCTACTCACTAGATGCCAGTAGCAAGCTCTCTGGTTGTGACCAAACTGTCTCCAGACATTCCCAAGTGTCCCCTAGGAGATAAAATCATCCCTAGCTGAGAACCACTATCTTGGAGTGACTATTTGATCTTTATCCATCTCTTCTTTAATCTCTAAGTTTCAAAAAGGCAGGAGACTGTTTTTGTATTCCCGATGCCTAAGGTAGGTACTCAACAGATATTTGTTCAACAAATGAATCTAATTCCAACAGAGTTTAAGGCCCTTTAATGCTTCCTTCTCCAATCCCTTTCTTGCATCCTCTCTCCCATCACCAAAAAGCATGAAAAGAAATCTTCCTGCTGCCACCCTACACTGAACAGCAAGAAGAGGATTCCAGGTTTCTATGACGGGGAACATAAGGGCTGGAGACATTCTCCAGTCTCAGACCTTTGTTTAGAGGAGCTGGTCGATTATATTGATTGTCCCGGAGAGGGAAGAGAAAGAGTTTTCCTTTTTCCAGGATAAGGTGGAGAGTTATGGATTCCCTACCCTGGACAGACTCACCCCCACTGTCCCACTGGGAGGAGAAGAGGAGGTGGATCCAGCGCTTGGCCCTGCAAGATTTCCCGGAGGTGACACGACCTCAACAGGAGACATTTACTTGGATGGATGCCTATGGAGGTCGGAGTGGCAGTGGGATCTCGGTGACCAAGCCTGGGGTCACTGAGCTGCTCCATGGCCCACCCAAAGTGTCAGAGCCCAATAGGTAATGACTGCGTCCAGTCTTTTTTTCTGTATTTTTATAATACATCTGTGCTTTAGCAGTGACATTCTGGAAATAATATCTTAAGAAAAAGCACAATTCAATAACGAGAATTTTATGAACCAGGGAGGGTGGTGGAAAGAGGATACTTTTGATCAGGGTACTGCTGCTCTTCAATACCAGCATCATACGGGGAGCTGCCTGGAACACCCACAAATTCAGGTGGCCCAATAATAAAGACAGGGAGGCTGATGATTCAGAACACCGGCAGGCAGCGAGTAGGAGTTAGGGAGCTTGCAGAATTGGTGTCACAGTCTGTTCCTGCTCATGCGTATCTGACTTCCTCCAATGCCACTTATCTCTAAATCTGGGGCAGCTTGGTGAGCTTGCACTGCTCCAGCTAGAGCAATTAGGGAATAAATTGTTCCATTCTGGGTTGTTTTGGACCACAAACACCTTGCTCTATGTGCCAGCCAGGTCTTCGGGCCAGGTTTTGTGGATGCCAGAGGGTAGTTGAAGACTTGTTCATTCACCTGTGAGGAGATTAACAATCATTGTGCTTTCAGGGCTGTGAGAAGGAAATTCGCACAAAAAGTGCAGTGGAGCAGAACTTTTTGGCTTCCTGAGAGTGTGAGTGTAATTTTATGATCCTTTTCAGGATTAATTGGCTCTTTGATAGTATGTTACGTAAATTACTTGAGCTAGCTTGAGAGACGAGGGGGAATTTATACCTGCATGATGCCTATATTGGCATAACTCAGACCAGGAGCTGGATGTAGGAGGGAGACTGGAAGAGGAAGTCACCCCTCTTCTCTGATTCTCTGGCCCATCCTCCTCTCCTCTACCTCTCTCTGTGTCTCCCCTGCACATCCTCCAACACCCTGCCCCATCCTGCACACTGGCGTTCTCTGCTTCTCCTACCAATGGTACACTATGACTTTGCAAAGCTCCTGAGTGCACATGCGAGAGCCCCAGCCTCCCCAGACCCTGACCAATGTCCTCTCTGTTCCAACAGGAGATCCCAGGGAAAGAGAGTCTGATGGGTGCAGGTTGGGTCCAGCCACTTAAGGGTAGTACCAGCAAGGCTGAAGGGCTCATCCAAAAGATGGAGGCAGTTCCCAGATACCATCTGTCTTAGATTGGATTCCCCCAGACACAGACCTTGAATGAAGGATTCCAGTACTAGCTTATTCAGGAAGAACCTGGAAAAACATATACTCCCACCCCTCTTCTCTGATTCTTTCTCCCTTTGGTTACCTTCTGGGGCTTTCTGTATGCCAAACTCTCAAGCCAGAATGTAAAGTCCAGGGAGCCTATTGAATTGGCCTATGTTAGGGCAGGCTTCCAGGGCACAGAACAGGGTGGAGAAGAGTAGCAAGGAAATCTGAAGGGGCAAATGGAAGACATGATTCGGACATTTCTCAAGAGAATCTTGTTACTATATACCCTAACACAGATATGAAAAAAATAAATTATTCCATCTTTTAGTTGTAGGGAATTGTAGCATTTAGCCATGCCCAATTTCACAGTACGACTCATGAAGTTTGAATAGTGTATCAACACTTGGCATTCATCACTGCTTCATACAACCTGGGGTCAGACGCGTCAATAAATTCCTGGACAAGTTTTAAGCATATTTTGATTTACATAAATATGGTCCAGGCCTGTCATAATAAACTTAACCAGTTCAAGTGTCAAATGTAATATGTTTATATTGTTCTCCATGGGAGTAGTTATGTCCTAAGCAAAAGAAATTTGACTTTAGAACAGTGATCTCAGATTTTGTTCTTTACATCTTCATGTGTTACTTCCAGAAGTCACTGTCCAGGGCTTCATTTAAACTCCTGTCACACTGATCCAATTGCAATCCACAAAGATTTGTAGAAATAATTCTTCCCCAAACAGCTTTCACCAAAAAGCCTCGTGTAGTTTCTGAAACAAACAACAACAACAACAAAAATAAGTTGTTTGTATTAGTTTCCTAATGCTGCTGTAACAAATTATCCCAAACTTAGTGGCTTAAAACAAAACAAATTTATTATCTTACAGTTTTGGATGTCAGAAGTCTAAAATGGGTCAACAGGAGTGGTTTCCCTCTGGAGCCTCTAGGGAAGAATCTGTTTCCTCGCGTCTTTCGGCTTCAAGAGGCTGCCTGCCTGCATTTCTTGGCTAGTGGCCCCTTCCTCCACCATCAAAGCCAGCAGTGTATCATCTTCAACTTTCTCTCTCTCTCTCTCCTCTTCTTCCGTCATCATCTCTCCTTCCCTGACTCTGACCCTCCTGCCTCCTGTTACAAGGACCCTTGTGATTACATTGGTCACACCCAGATAATCCAGGATAATCTCTCCATCTCAAGATCTTTCATTTAATCACCTCTGCAAAATCCTTTTTGTCATGTAAGGTAGTATATTCAGAGGTTTCAAGGGATAAGGACACAGATATCCTTGAGGCACCACAATTCTGCCTACCACATTGTTATTAGGGGCATTCCCTTGATACCACGATCTATAAATACCCCAAACTAATGAAGAAGAAGGAGCTCTATCACTCTACACATTTTCGGGTGACGGTAGGAACCCACTGTAGGGTTCAAGGGAGACTCTCAAGTCCACCAGCGGAAATTACAGGAAACACAGTGGGGTGCAAGATCATTGTCTCCCAGCAATTCACCAAAGGTACTTGCCTTTTTGGAGTTGAGACTGAATTTGGGATAGGGTTGGGTGCCAGAGAAAGCAGGACAAGAAAAACGAGGAGAAAAAATTGGGGAAAAGAATTCTCTTTGGGCTAGCTGCAAAGAGTGGCTGCATTGAGCCTTCTAAACATAAAATTTCGTTCTGTAATGGAAAAAATGATGTTAGGTATTAGTGCTACATTAAACCCAAGGATTCATTTGTGAGTTTGGGGCTGATTCTCCAGAGAAAATTCCCACTTCATTAGTACTTAGCTTTGCCAAATTTGTTTTTTCCCAAGCTTTTCCTCCAGGACGCTGTTGATCTGATCGCGCTTCATCTCCTACTCACCGTAACCTCTCTTTGTTAGATTTACTATATTCTCAGGTTGCAAGGAGGGCCTATTATTATCAAAGTATGTATACTTACAAATAATTCTCACTTTCTCTATCTTGACTGTGTGTTAATAAACAATGAGGTTTTTTTTTCTCCATCACCAATCTACAGAGAAAAGGATATTAATTAATTTTATTCAAACAAAGCAAATAGATTCAAAGATGAGATATTTTTATCCTCTACACTACCATATGAGAAAAATTTAAGTATTTTATACCCAATATGGCATCTTGTATTTTCCAAAGATAGCTACAATAATATGTCCCTTCCTCTGTTCTTATAATGTAACTGACACTCCTCTCATCCTCTCATCAAGAGGTGCAGCCTGTATCCCCTCCCCTTTAATCTGGGTGGGCTTGTGACTATGGTGGAAGTGACACTATGTGACTTCCAAGGCTAAATCATAAAAGACAGCACAGCTTCGTCCAGGTGCTCCTGGGATACTCACTCTTAGAACCCAGCCACCTTGTGAGGAAGCCCAAGCAGAGATGTGGAGGGGCCATGTGTTAGTGTTCCAGCAAACAGCCCGGCTGACACTTAGCCAACAGCCAGCACGCACTGCCAGACTTGTGAGTAAGCAAGCCTTCAGATGATGTCAGCCTCAAGCTGTCAAGTCACTCCCTGCCGTTGGAGTCTTCTCAGAGGAGGTCCCAGGCATTGTGGAGCAGAGACAAGATGTCCTCACTGTGCCCTTTCTGAATTCCTGCCCCACTGGATACATAATCACAAAAAAATGCTTGTTGTTTTATGCTACTAATCTAGGAGGAGCATGTGTTGCAGCAACAGTAACTGGAACACTCAGGTAGATGTAAATGTAGAAAGACATGTTCTCACCAGCAAACACGGTAACTTTAACGAGATGCCTAATCTTACCATTTTTTTCCCCAGCTTGTTTCTTAAGAATAACAAATGTTTCAACCCCATTAATCTAATCCAGAGATGGCCTTTTTTTTCCTCCTCCAATACAATTCATCTTTCCCAAACAATTCATGTGGCCAGAGCTCAGTGCTTTAGAGAATTCATGAAACCTCATAGATCCTGGAAACAAATCCCATTTAAAGGGACAGATTTAGTCTTTTTCTTAAAATTTATTTTTGTAAAATCTGGTCAATGAGGCAATAAAGCAAGAAGAAAACCTCTTTTACAAGGGGTGGGGGGGGTGGGGGGGGAGGAGAAGGGCAGAGCCAGATGACAAAGCTGAAGAGTAAAGCTGTAAATGATGATACCCATTCAGTAGAAAAAATTCTCTTCTCTGAAGTTTCCATCCTTAGAATATTAGTGGTTGTAGATCTGTTGGAATGGAACCCTTTTCTGAGCTGGTTTTCTGATCTATTTTTGCTAGGTTAAATCCCCCTTCAACTCTGTCCACTCTTCAAAAATATCTGTAGACTCAGAGTTCGAGGAGTAATAGTTTCCTGAGAAAGTGTTTTGTGAGGTCAGTTATACGGAGAAAGCTATTCATTCTTTCATTTAACAAATATTTGTGTTGGCTCTGTGGAGGGAGGAATGATAAGCAGACGATGGATGAGATTGGCATTTGGGGAGGAGCAGACAAGTGATTTAATCAACCTGGAAATAAAGCCTATGTGATTTAATTAAGTGCTCCGATGCTGACACCAAGTAATTTGTTTATTCCTCTGTATAGTCATGTAAACTTACCTTGTGTTCTTTGAAATTCTTTTAAAGAATGGGAAGTGGAGAATTCGCTTATTTGATAATACCTCTGGAATAATTATATGAGATACTTATCCTTTTTCATGTCAGCTACTTATTCTTTTGAATATCACTTCTTTCTTGATGGATAGCTCAAGAAAACCAAGGCTGGCTTACATGTGTGGATTGATGGATACAGATTGTGATTTTCACAGCACTTTATTAACACTTGACTTCACTTAAAAACACAACTTATGGAAAGAGGAGACTGAGAAAGCATAGATGATTGAAATTCTCTGACATTCTCTAAACCACGGTATTGACACTGTCTGCCTCTTCCCCCCAGCCTATATGACAGACAGCGATTTACAAATAGGCTGAGTACTGTTTCACTGCCTTCTGCTCCCTGAGCTGCTGCTGCTGTTAATCAGCAAGAAAAAGGTGATGGCCTTTTTGATGATGACTAGGGACGTAAATAATCATCCTCGTAACACACTGACATCTTTAAGAATGCTGCAGATAGTATCTTACTGGTTCTATCTCAAGCAGGGGTCAGAACTCCAGAAATATTAGCTCATTTAGTCCTTGTAACAATTATTTGGGGTAGATACTGATATTACATCCCATTTTAAACACAAGGAAACTGAGGCACAGATAGGTTAGTTAGCTTTTCCAAGGTCACAGTGAGTGGTCACAAAAAGTCAGGATTTGAACCCTGAACTCTGTCTCCAGAGACTATGCTGTTAGCCATTACACAATGATGCTATTGAGAGTTTATATCCCTCATTACTTAAAAAGAAAAACCCCAAACAAAAATTCTAAGAGGACAAATTGCTGGTGTATTTGGTCTTTGTTCTAGTCTCACCTACCCACTAATTGATAGTTAAAGTAATAACTCTAGTCTTTTGTAGTTAACTTTGACCCACAGAGCATTAGGACATATTGTTTTGGAGAGCCCGTTCTTGGAAAGGACATGTTTGTGACTAGCAGAAAGCAGGATCTGGTTTGTACATCTTCCAGTGAGACAGTCGGTTTTCAGAAGCTGCCAAGGCCTCTAAAACAAAACCCAGGACAATGCTCATACCAGAAATATGCAGAGGGCAGGAAATGACTAACTTCTCATGATCATCTGAGGAAAACTGGGAGGGCTTAATTGGTCACTCACATGCATTCTATCATTCCACCATATTTCTATTTATAACCTTACATACCACCATCTTCGTGGTTGTTCGTTATTGCTAAGGCCAAGCGGGAGGTTAAAGATAATGATAGGGTAAATTCAGTTCATTTATATTGTCAACATTAGTTGGCTTGTCTGCAGTACTTCCCTTGAAAATCTCCAGCTTCACTTCACCACTCCTTTCCCCTGACACACACACACACACACACACACACACACACACACACACACACAATGTGATAGATTGAGAGAAGAAAATGTCACAGTATATTGCAGCTTCTCCCATCAAGAGATGGATTCAATTTTTTGGTGAAATCTAGGCTTGGCTACGTAACTTGCTTTGTCCAATGGGACATTAGTAAATGGGTTGCAAACAGAGCCTTGAAAAATACATTGCACTGGGACTTACCTTGTTGCTGAGAGCTCTTCTGCCATCATGGGAACAAGCCCAGGCTAGCCTGCTGGATAATGAATGACATGTGGCCAATTCATCCTGTCACCCCAGCTGATATCAAACCAAGTGCCAGACATGTGAGAGAACTGCATCCCCCTACTCCTCCCCACCCGCCAACCAAACAGCCTACCAACCACCAGATAATTGAGTGCGGCCGTCCTAGACCATCCAGTCTCAGCTTAGTAGGCCTGGGCAAACAAAAGGCCCATTTGACCAGCAGAATTGTGAGCAAATAAAATGATTGCTGTTTGTGGATGGTTAATAATACAGCAAAAGTTAACTGACACCCATCTTTACCTACTCACATGGCTATTTGGGAACCTGCTTTTTCTTACGTAATTCTCTCTCCCTCCCTCCCTTTCCTCACTCAGCCATAGTTGATTGGCTCAGGGATAGTGATTGACCCAAGTTTTGCCAGTCAGATTCCATCCCTGGGATTTTTCTTTTTTTTTTTTTTTTTTTGTGAGAGAGATCAGCCCTGAGCTAACATCCGTGCTAATCCTCTTCTTTTTTTTTTTGCTGAGGAAGACCGGCTCTGAGCTAACATCTATTGCTAATCCTCCTCCTCTTTTTTCCCCAAAGCCCCAGTAGATAGTTGTATGTCATAGTTGCACATCCTTCTAGTTGCTGCATGTGGGACGCGGCCTCAGCATGGCGGGAGAAGCAGTGCGTTGGTGCGCCGCCCGGAATCCGAATTCTGGCCGCCAGTAGCAGAGTGTGCGCACTTAACCACTAAGCCACTGGGCTGGCCCGCCCTGGGATTTTTCAAACTGCATCTAAGGAAAAGCATAGTCTCTCTTCAATAGTAGAATTTGTAAGATACGAAACTGGAGATTTGTTCATAGCCAGGTTTCTTACCAGGGAGACAATACAAGTCAGCAGTGAAAAGGAATGAAGTCAGCACAGAGAAGAAAGTAGAAATGAGAGACGGGGAGAAAATGCCCTGTTGGCATTTAAATAGTTAAACATCATCCCTGATACTCCTGCAGTTGGATGAGTTAACTTCCTTGGGTTTCATGAACCAAAAATTTCCATCTTTTCTCTAAGCAGTTTGAGTTCAGTTTCTATTACTACCTCCCAAAAGAATCCTGATTGATATATCCCATTCATTTGCATATGTAACTGTTACTTATGCAATAAACATAAGTTTATTAAGGGATTATTTCCATCCCTATGTTAAGTAGGACTTTAGGGACTGTCTTGGTTATCTATTGCTGTATAACAAATCACCCCAAAATTAGCAGCCGAAACCAACAACCATTTTATTATCTCTCATGGATCTGTTGGTTGACTGGACCAGCTGAGTGGTTCTTCTGCTGGTTTCATTTGGGGACTTTCACGTGGCTATAGTCAGATGGTGTCTGGGGCAGAGTCATCTGGATACTGAAGACTCAATTAGCTGGAACATCCCAAATGGCTTCTTTACTTACGTATCTGGCATCTCGGGGCTCCTCCACCTGGCTTTTATCTCCATATTATCCCGGGCCTGTCCACAGTTTCTCTCTTTCCAGCAGGATAGCTGGACTACTTATATGGTGGCTCAGGGCTCTCCTGAGCGTGTTCTCAGAGGTTAAATCGCTTTATGACAGGCTTGGAAGCCACACAGCATCACTTCCACTACATTCTTTGGTCAAGCCAGGCACAAGGTCATTCTGGTTTCCAGGAGAGGGAATTACACTCTTACCTCTTGATAATAAGAGTAACAAAGAAATTGCAGCCATTTTAACCTACCACAATAACTTTTGGATTTTAACAGTTGTTATTTAAATTTCAGCTTCAAGATGTTTGGTATTTGGAGATTTGGTGTGTAAGAAAACTGAAACCTTAAAAAAAGTTAAAGGCCAATGAAAGTAATTCCCCCTGCAGTCTGGTATTTCCATGTCTATGGATTTTACTCTAGAACTGGCACCTGCTTAAAAAGGTCATTCAGATCTTCTATTAAATATAGCTTTCTCCCAAAAGTGAATTATTTGTGTAATTACATGTTTACTGTTGGCCTCTCTCACTTGACTAGGAAGTTTGAGAAAGCAAGGACCACATCTTGGCACACACTGTCTCCCCTGCCCCAGGAGGAAAGGCATGGTGTCTGCCACATGATGAATGCTCCTTAAATATTTCTCGAATGAATGGGTGCAGTGATTCTTAACCAAAGGTGATTTTGCCCCTAGGGGACAATTAGAAAGGTCTGGAGACATTTTTGGTTGTCACGACTGGATGGAATATTGCTCCTGGCATCCTGAGGGTAAAGGCCAGAGGTGCTGCTAAACAGACTGCAATGCACAGGACAGCCCCTGAGAACAAAGAGTTATCTGGCCCAAAATGTCCATAGTGCTGAGTTTAAGAAATTGTGAATGAATGAATAAGGGAATGAATGAATAAGATGTGAAACCGATTGTGTTGTCATAGCCTAGTCTATTGGGAGTCTATTGAGCCATAGGTTCCCCAATTTTATCTGCATTATCCCGCTTGACTACACCTGGCTTCCAGCCTATACCACTGGTTCCACAGTAGGAGAGGAGCCAGGACTGGAAGCCCATGCCAGCCCTTATCAGTCGCCTCCTCAAGGGTCCTCACTGTCCTCCTTCTGCTCCAACCTCAGAGGGTTATCCTGAGTTGCCTGTGCAGGTGATGTGGTGTACTTACTGGGTATCTTACATTTGCCGCTCCAGGTCCAATCTCAGCCTTTATCCCTTTTGTTCTGCGCCCTAGAAGGCTGACTTCAGTGGACTGCTTCAATGGGCCCCTTCCCTCTGGCTTCCCTTTGGATTCAGTCAAAAAGGATGATGGCAGAAGGAGAGTAAGGCTGGAGAACTTATTTTTCTGGATTCCTCCCTATAGATTGGTTGCATCCTTCTGCTGAAAGCCAGAGCTTCTACCAAGAGGCTTCTGCTCTCTTTAGCTATAACTGCTACTGCCTCTTGATCCTTCAGACCCAGGGGTGTGAGTGGCTCCCCACTCTTACACACTGTACTGCACCATCCATTTTGATTTCCCTTAACCTGCCCACAACTTCGTAAATAGTCTATGAAATTCTCCTCAATTACCCCATTTACATGTGATGTCAGTTTTCTTCCGGGAAATACACTGGGAATCACAAGGTTGCCTATGCTTTACTTCAAGGAAGACCTGCCATCTATAAATACCTGCTGCCTTGTTTCACCCATTGGTTTTGATTATGTTGGATACCAACAACAACCCTAAGCCAGCTGAATGCACCATGCTCCTTTGGATAATGAAAGTCTACAGTATTACCCCATTTTGAGTTGAATCCTACAGTCAATCCTTTTCCTTTCCTTACTACCCACCACTGCATCTCAACACCCCAAGTCCCAGGATTAACCAAAACTAGGTCCTTCCCTTTACCCAAGTGCGTCACGCTGCTGAGGCTGGCAAGCACCAGGGACGAGCTTCCTGCTGAGTTGTGACATGTTGGCCTTGAATGACCCATCCTTTCCTGACCTTTCACCCAGCTCTGAATTCTTGGCACCTGCCTGCTGGCACGAAATCTGCTGCAGCTTTGCCAGGGACGACAGTCTCTTTGGCCCCTGCTCTCCTGCCTCTCTCTGCAGCGTATACATGATGTCATATTTGTTATAGTTACTTTCAAGTCTCTTGTCTTTATAGATCCCCAACATTATCAGATGCTTTCTCTGGCATCTTAGTAAGTTATTCACAGTAATCTCAGAAGGGAAAGAAGAAAAGAACTAATTTCTATAGCTGTGTGTCATATCTTGCTTTAGCAATTACTATGGCTGTGTAAAAAAGTATCTCAAAATTTAGCAATTTAAAACAACCATTTTATTCTGTTTGCAAATACCATGGGTCAGGATTTCAAGTAGAGTGAGAGTGGTTTTTCTCTGCTCTATGATTTCTGGAGTTTCCACTAGGAAGACTTGAAGGCTGATGATGACTTCACAGCAGGGGCTGGAATCGTCCGAAATTCCATTTACTCATCTGTTTGACTTCTGGGCCAGGATGACAGATGAGATGCTGGATCATATGGGAGTTCTATATTTAATTTTTTGAGGAACCTCTATACTGTTTTTCATAGTGGCTGTGCCAATTTTCGTACCCACTAACAGTGCACAAGTGTTCCCTTTTCTTCACATCCTGGCTTGTCATGGCTTGTCTTTTTGATAATAGCCATTCTGACAAGTGTGAGGTGACATCTTGTTGTGGTTTGATTTGCATTTCCCTGATGGTTAGTGATGTTGAGCATCTTTTCATGTACCTGTTGGCCATCTGTATGTCTTCTTTAGAAAAGTGTCTATTCAGATCCTCTGCCCACATTTTAATCAAATTGTTTTGTTTTGTTATTGAGTTGTATGAGTTCTTATATATTTTAGATATTAACCCTTTATCAGATATATGATTTGCAAATATTTTCTCCCATTCAGTAGGTTGCCTTTTCGTTGTTTTGATGGTTTCCTTTGCTGTGCAGAAGCTTTTTAGTTTCTTTGAAGCTTCTTTATGACTGAAGGACAGAAATATCTAAATGGCAAGGTTGATTGACAGGGTAAAAGCCAATAGCAGATTTAACCAAGTAATACTGTTTTTTATCCCAGAGGGCCAGACACATATACACCATGAGAATTTTTCAAAGCTGATGGTATAAATATGGACAGTTATCCATGATTATAAGAAGTGAGAAGCATCTGAGAAAATGAAGTCTAAAGGTAACATATAAAGAAACAAATTTTTATTTTATTTATTTTTTTTTTCTTGTGAGGAGATCAGCCCTGAGCTAACATCCGCCAATCCTCCTCTTTTTTTGCTGAGGAAGACGGCACTGGGATAACATCTGTGCCTATCCTCCTCCACTTTATATGGGACGCCGCCACAGCATGGCTTACCAAGCAGTGCGTCGGTGCCCGCCCGGGATCCGAACCAGCGAACCCCGGGCCGCCGCAGTGGAGCGCGCGCACTTAACCACTTGCGCCACCGGGCCGGCCCCTAAAGAAACAAATTTTTAAAAAGTCTTTGCAGAGTCAACAGCAAAGGAATTCTCTCTCTCCCTGAGTGAGAGATCAGATCAAATGGGGAGAGATTTGAGGAGCTGTGACTATATTCATTTCCCATAGAAATCTGAATTTCTGATAATGTTAAAATATGTGGAAAATCACAATATTTCTCTATATGGTATATCCTATTTGTTTTTTGTTTTAGAGATATAACACAATGGTCTGCTCAATAGTAGTTATGGAAGATTCTTTCTTTTTTTTTTTTTTTTGAGGAAGATTGGCCCTGAGCTAACATCTGTTGCCAGTCTTCCTCTTTTTCTTTTTTCTACCCAAAGCTCCAGTACATAGTTGTACATCCTTGTTGTAGGTCCTTCTAGTTCTTCTATGTGGGAAGCCGCCTCAGCATGGCTTGGTGAGTGGTGAGTAGGTCTGCGTCCAGAATCCAAACCAGCAAACCCTGGGCCACTGAAGCAGAACATGTGAACTTAACCGCTGTGCCACTGGGCCGGGCCCAGTATATCCTATTTGGATTACTTATATTTCTTTTCCTTGATATGAGAAATGAAAAGAACAAAATTTTCAAAGTTTGCCTTTGTAATAAATTTTGAATTGTTTTTGGTAGGCAATTTAATATACAGTCAATATATATGCGACAACATGGATGAATCTTACAAGCCTCATGTTGAGCAAAAGAAGCCATGCACAAAATGATGATGTACTCAATTATTTCATTTATATAAAATTTAAGAATGATCAATGGTAAAAACATCAGAATAGTTGGGCCAGCCTGGTTGATAGGGAAGATGGGCACAGATGTTAGCTCATGGCCAATCTTCCTCATCAAAAAAAAAAAAGAAAGAAAGAAATCAGAATAGCTTTAGTTGTAATTCTTCAAAACTAACTTTCCAACAATTTGCCAGAGAGAACATATTTTGAACTTTCAAACTCTGTCTTATTTCAGAGACTTCATAGCAGTTGTGTTCAACTCATCTATGGGGACACTCAGGGTTCCGTGGCAGAGACTGCATGTTATCTGTGATGTGCTTGGTGGATATGGTGTTCCCTCTCCTAGACTGGGCTCTTGGTACTTGCAGATGGGTCTGTCCTCCTGTTCCCTGCCTCATCCCCTCTCTAGGGCAGACCTATTTCCGGAGTCTCTCCAACTCCAATCTGCCCCAGGCTGCAGTATGAACTGGCACCAGCCAGGAATCAGAATCTAACCCTGCTACCACAGTACTAAGAATTCAGCACAACCTGCAGGCCTGAATACCTGTGGGCATAACTTTAGGTTCAAATCACTGATTATTTAGTTTGAGTTCTCCCGAAAGCAGACCCTGAGACAAGGTCTTGGGTGCAGGTCATTTATTTGGGGAGGTGGCTCCAGGAAGCTCAGTGAAAGGGGAGGGAGAAAACCATGAAAGGGTAGATTAATAGGCAAGTCACAATTTGGGCAACCTGGGCTCAATCCCACTGAGGACCTTCTGAGGAACTGTGTAGAACAGGCCTCAGAAACATTACTCTGAGGGATGGGGAAGCTGGGGGCTTTATGTACTGTTACGGACTGAATGTCTGTGCCCCCCCAAAATTCACATGTTGAAGCCCT
Organism: Diceros bicornis minor; assembly: GCF_020826845.1. NCBI lineage: Eukaryota > Metazoa > Chordata > Mammalia > Perissodactyla > Rhinocerotidae > Diceros > Diceros bicornis. The sequence continues at coordinate 33,735,811 of NC_080758.1, read as the reverse complement.
AACCCTGAGTGTGGCTGTATTTGGAGATGAGACCTGTCAGGAAGTAATTAAGGTTAAATGAGGTCATAGGGGTAGGGCCCTGATCTGACAGGATTAGTGTCCTTATAAGAAGAGATACTAGAGCTCGCTTTTGCTTTCCCTCTTTCCCTCCCTCTGTGCACACTTTCTGAGGAAAGGCCATGTGAGGACACAGTGAGAAGGCAACCATCTGCAAATCAGAAAGAGATCCCTCACCAGAAACTGAATTGGCAAGAACCTTGGTCTTGGACTTCTAGCATCCAGAATTGCAAGAAAATTCATTTCTGTTTTTCAAGTCACTCACTCTGTGGTATTTTGTTATGACAGCCTGAGCAGGTTAAGACACGCACTTTCATTTTCAGTGATTGAAGGTTGTCCTTGAGGGCATTGCAGGTGGCTTGAGATGGGAAGTTCTGTCAGTACATACAGAATTTTCCACCTTGGCTGCAGGTGAACTCAGAGGTGAGCCAAGGGAATATGGCAAGTCCACACAGTGTTTGCTATACCATTGTTTCCAACCTCTGACTTATGAAAAACAATGCTCCTTTGACTATCCTTGTACATATGCCATTTTGTACATGTTGAAGAATAAACTAGGGATAAATTTGCTCACTCAAATGGTATGGGAATTGTAAATTGCGATAGACAGGACCAAATTATACTCTTCAAAGGCTTATATCAATTTACATTCCACCTGCAATGTCTGTTTCTCCACAACCTTTCTGACACAGTTTATCATACATTTTCATTTTGTCAGCCTAATAGGTAGAACATAGCGTCTCATTGTGATTTTCATTTGTAAATTTCTTTTGAACCAGTGCAATAGAGTGTGAGACAAAGGTAAGGGGAAGGAAGTTTTCCTGCTTCATTGGCAACCTCAGCTCATACATCAATTCTTCCTCAAGGGCATGGATATACCAGCAGCCTCAAAGGATGTAGTGTCTTTGGCCTGGCTGGGACAGGGAGGAAATCGCCTTAAGTATAATCTGGTCCAGGTATCACCTGATCTTAGTGGTAGCCATGGTAACAATACAGCAGCAACAGAGGCAGCAGAAGTAGTTTCAAGGCATCAAAGGCCTCGGAGCTGTGGGTACCCATACTAGCCTTGCGTCCTCTTCTTTCCTCTAGATACCAATTCTTCATTGAGTTCACATCCTATAGATTGCAATTCCTGTCTCCATATTGATTAAAAGGATCATATTCAATTTTTGTTCAGAAACTTGTGCTATAGAAGAATCTGTTGTTAGTGACACAAAAAAGCAGTAAAGAATGGGCTGGCCTGGTGGTGTAGTGGTTAAGTTCACGCACTCCGCTTTGGCAGCCCAGGGTTTGCAGGTTCGGATCCCAGGCATGGACCTATGCACCGCTCATCAAGCCATGCTGTGGCAGCATCCCACATACAAAGTAGAGGAAGATGGGCACAGATGTTAGCTCAGGGCCAACCTTCCTCACCAAAACAAAAGAAAAAAAAAAGCAATAGAATACCAAGGAACACCTAGGGCCTTTGGGGACAGCTGATACAATGGATATCAGTGGCATTTCTAAGCCTGTTGCTTGCTTATTCCTGGAAGTCTCTGCAGAGTTGCCAGCCAGAGGTATCTTTTTCTCTGTCCTCCCTTCTGTGATGTAGTCTTTGTTCCATGCTGATCACATTAGTGGGGTGTTCTATTTTAGGCTAACCTTGAATGATTGGATTCTTTTGGTAATACACAACTGAATAATTGGTTTGGTTACAGCAGGCCTTCTGATTTATCTGCTCCACCAATGGGACGGACTGTCAAAAGGACACCTACAGCATATGGTGGGAAAGCCGAAAAGACCACTCTGTTTTCAGGAAAGTCAGCCACTTCCCAGCCTGTGCACAGCAGATGCCTTGCCCCCAAAACCTGCACATGCTGTAGGTAAAAATGACTGCACATTTTCTTTTTCAATTTACTGAGTCAATTCCAGGCAAATATCATCTGACTGGGAGTAACTGGTATTACCAGATTGTTAACAACCACAATAACTCTATTCAACAGAGATTCAACTATACTATAAATAAGTCTGTATGATGATTTTGTAATAAATGCTGTGCAAGCACAGAGGATGTGAGTAATATAATATTTATTATTATGTATAATACAACACACAAATATATTATAATATAAAGTTGTTATGGTAGATTCAGAGCCCACAGGTTATAAATCAATAATAGAAAAGAAAGCCAGAATTAAGGGAAGACAAGATGCCAAGGAGAGAAAAAGTCAATGATGTGTCAGTTTCTTAAACCTTCATATTTTTTAGGCTTCTTGAGATGGTTCAGCTGTAAAGTTGGATTAACCCACCAAGAATGCACAGCATGAACTTGTGCAAGCTTTCCAGCAAGGATGCAGCCCACAACTAACTGTAATATCATCTTTGTTTCACCGGTCGGGTAACCGATAGAGTGAGAAGTTAAGCAACGACCTAAGATTTTACACCATGAGTCAGTAACACAACCAGGATTCAAACCAAGTGGCATCGCACACTCAGTGGGATGTACCGAGTACATTTTCTGCGAATTGGCAGCCTTGCAATATTTAGAATGTCACCCTTCTTTTTCTCATATTCTGAATGTCAATGTGACTCTTTGTTTTTCAGGGGGTTCTTCTCCAGAGACTAAAGGGTTTGAATAGAGAATAAACACATAAACCCCACAAGGCAAAGTCTTTTTCTGAAAGCACAGCTCTTAGGAGTGGAAAGACAGCAGCAAAATCAGTCTTTGCCTCCCATATGAGTTTTTGTCCCCATGAAACGAGATTTAAAATTATGTCAGTATCAGCTCTAAAGGGTCAAAAAAAAAAAAAAAAGAGAGAGAGAGTGAGCCCACCTATTTCTTTCTCTTCTTCAACAGTGCAGGCAGTTTATGGGCTGAAAGCCATATTCTAGGAAAGCTACATTCTAGTAGAGCCACATTTAAGAAAGTTGCCTCCTACAGCTTGAGTCATGGGTCCATGTCCTGATGTGTACTATGCTAAGCACATGTATATATTGATAAAATACATGTGTATACATATTTTTGTAAGCCCATTCCTTATCGTTATGTCCTGCAGCTGAATTTGAAGTCAATAAAATAATGACACAAATCCAACTACTCCCACCTGACCCGTGACTCTATGTGTGGCACCCAAGGGTGCTCAGGGTGCAACAGGCTACTGCAGCCTGAGATTCACAACACCCCAACCCCATCAGGGTCTCAGACGGCTTAATTGCAGCTTCTACCCCCGCTCTGGGCATCCTCTCTTCTTCCAAATTAGGAACCTGAAGGGAGGAACCTTCTAGCTTGATTACATCCTGGGTCAATCATTTTCCCTCAGGTACAATGAGCAACAAGCCAGCTAAGAGAAGCAACTGAAAGCATGAGCTTTACAGTCAGATCTGGGTTCAAATCCTGCCCCTGTCACTTACTAGCTATGGGACATTAGGCAAGTTATTTAATTGCTCCAGTGTCCTGGTTTGGGTTCCCTAGTAGGAGACCCTGAGGCAAAGATTCAAGTGCGAGTAATTTATTTGGTTGATGATCCAGAAAACACTAACAGGGGAGTGGGAGAAATGAGATCAGAAAGAGAAGGCAGACAAAAGAGAAGGTGCGTTACCAACATGTCACCACTGTAGACAACCGGAGCTTAACTCCATTGCGGAACTCTGGAAGACCGTGTAGAACATGCACCCAAGAGTTTTCCGACCATAGGGCGAGGGAGTTTTTATCAGTCATTTGTTGAGGGCAGGAGGGGCTGTAATTTCTTGGCACTTCTGGCTTGTTCCTCTTCCCCTACATGGGCAGGACAGACTCTGGCAGCCAGGGGAAACCCTCAGGAAATAATTGTTAAGTGTGGGCAGTTGGAAACCTGGCCCTGGAGCCCAGAAATGGTAAGTGCGAGGGGATATGGGTAGAGCACAGACAGCATCTGCTACACCCAGCTGCATTTTCTATCTCCAACACCCACCTCACAGGCCCACACATAATGGCCTTTCAATCCATGGAAGCTGCTATCATTACAGTCAAAACAGAGTGGGAAAGTTGAGAGAAGTTATGGTAAACTGAATAATGGCCTCTCCAAAGATGTCCACATCCTAATCCTCAGAACCTGTGAATATGTTACCTTACATGGAAAAAAAGGGACTTAGCAGATGTGATTAAATTAAGGATCTTGAAATGGAAAGATTACCCTGCATTATCCAGGCAGGTCCAATGTCATCACAAGGTCCTCATTCTAAGAGGGAGGCACAAAGGTCAGAATCAGAAAAGGAGATGTGATAATGGAAGCAGAAATCAGAGTGACGTGGGGCCATGAGCCAAGGAATTCAGGCAGCTTCCAGAATCTGGAAAAGGCAAGGAAATGTAATCCCCCCTAGAGACTCCAGGAGGAAGGCAGCCCTGTTGACCTGCTTTAAACTTCTGTTAAATTAGCTAAACAAGGCCATTAGACTGAGGTGGTTCTTATACCTTAGCAGCCTATGTAAGCAAATCAAAACCTAAACCTGCAAGAAATCAAAACCTAAGGACAACCAATCACAAACAGCCAACTAGACTTTCTCAAATAAGGCAAATGCGTAAGCTACAGCCAATCAAATCATTTCCATGATTGCTTCTGCCTTTTCTCTATAAAAGTCTTCCCCCTGGCTCCTGTTGGCAGAATACTCCTGACCACTTCCAGTTTCACGTTGCCCCATTTGAATCAATTTTTGCTCAAATAAACTCTTAAAATTTTTAATATGCCTCAGTTTATCTTTTTTTTGGTGAGGAAGGTTTGCACTGAGCTCACATCTGTTGCCAGCCTTCCTCTTTTTTTTTGCTTGAGGAAGATTGTCCCTGAGCTAACATCTGTGCCAATCCTCGTCTATTTTGTATGTGGGTCGCCTCCACAGCATGGCTTGATGAGTGGTGTATGTCTGTGCCTGGGATTTGAACCCACGCACCCGGGCCTCCAAAGCAGAGCACGCTGGACTGAACCCCTATGCCCCTCAGTTTATCTTTTAACAGTTCTCCAGAACTATGAAACAATAAATCTGTGTTGTTTTAAGCCACTAAGCTTGTGGTAATTTGTCACCACAGCCATAGGAAACTAGTACAGAGGGTACAGGAGGGATAAGAATAGCAAACACATGATAATATTTCCTAAGAGCCAGCAGTAAGTGCTTTAAGTATCTTAACTCCTTTAAGCCTTAAACCAACTGTAGGTATATTTGCTACATGGACTTCAACTCATTTTGCCATACTGAGTGTTCTTTTCTACCTCTTCTTCTCTATCACTTAATAATAAAAAGCTTTCAATTAATTTTATCATTATGGTTTCTTTATGCATACAAACAATTCTCTTCTGGAAAAACATCTCGTGGCAAAAGCTTCCTCTCTCTACCAGCAAAAGGTGAAAGCTGACACAGTTCCACCCAAAGCAGGTTGAATAAAAATTGGCCTTGGCCCCTTTAAGTCCCCCTGATTACAAACGGATGCTTTTTATACTTTACAGTTTGCTCTGGCTTAGTACAGCCATTTAACTATTCAAAGGAAGGCTCCATGGTATTTTCACTATAGAAGCTGCAGCTTGGACTAAAATCTGACTTCCATTGTCTCCAATGATGAAGTTTCCAGACTGAAGTAATGGAAATGTCAGTGAGGTGACATTCCCAGAACCCGTTCTCTGTGCTCTGCAAGGAAAGCTAGACTTGGGCTTCGGATTGTTGCAGCATGAAGTTCCTCACTCACTGAAGCTGTCTCAGCAGGAAGATCCACCAGAGACTCTAGGCCAGTGACTGTATGGATGTGAATGTAAAATTACCATGAATATAACAATTAAAATTGTGTATTCTGGGGAAACTCTTGGAGTTCGGAGAAAGAATCTCTATTAACTTGCAGTTCAGTGTGCTATTGTGTTAGGTTTGTTTGCGAGTTCTCTCTCTCCCTTTGTTTCCCATTTATTTCTAAATAGTGCTAGATATAAGGGAGGAAAGACATCTGGGCTATCACTTCATTTAAGAAAGAAAGAATGATGACTTATTAACAGGAAAGTCATTTAGCCAGGATTTTAGGTACAGATTGTCAACACCATACAGAAAGGAACAAATGTTGATTTGACTTGGAATCCTTGGGTCTTCTGGAAGATTCAGGCTCTTGACATCTCTCACCAGCATTATTGCATCAGGTTCCCACCTGTTAGCTTATCTGTCTTCTTTTTTCAGCTGTAAATTCCTCAGGGCAACCCCCTAGACTTCTTTATGTTTGTTTTTCCAAATCCCAGGCAGTTCCAGACACAAAGAAGGCCATTTAGTGCTTCCTGAACGAAATGACAAGTTGACTGATTTATAAGTATGAGTAAATAAACTGACTTTACATATAAGTAAATAAAGTCCATACTTTATCGTCATTGAATTGTTCCAGGTTGTAGCTGAATGCCCAGCGCAGCCTGAGTGAGCTCAGTGATCGCCTGTCGAATATCAATGAAGGTAAATCTGTGAAACCTGAGCCTTATCCACCCTTTCTCCAGGACTCGGGAACAGCTAGCCCTCCTTTGGTGACTTCATTCCCCCATGTGCTTAGTCACTGCAGGGCAATTCCACAGGTATTTCTTGTACTCTGATGGAGATGTGCAGAAAGCTCTATCAATACCTGCACCTTTATGCAGTTCACAACCTGCACAAAATAGTTCAATCCCAACAACCAAATAACATTGCAGTTGTGTTCTGGTCCACTTCACGCATTCCTGCCTTTGCAGGTAAACCTGTCTCTAAAACACTCTTAGAACAAGAGATACTTGCATAACAAAGAAACAAAGACAGGCCTGTTAAAAGGAGGAGAGCAAAGCAATGGAATGAAGACAACTGAGAGCGAGGAAAGCCTATGGTGCGAGGGACTGACCAGGAATTGAACGGGGAAGAGAAAAATGTGCTTTCTCCTTAAATCCACAGTAAGAAAATGTTTTCAAAAACAGAACTATGGAAAGGATTGCACATCTGGGATTTGGGAAGGACAATGAAAAGAGAAGAAGTTTCTTGGGTTTTAGAATCCAGGGGTCTCTGATACCCTTGGGACTAGTTCAGAGACGCTTCTAGATAAGGTCGTGATTTCTCAACTGGCCCTAGAGATGCCTTCTGGCTGGGTGACCTTGGGTGAGTTACTTGACCTCTCTATGCCTCCATTTTTGTATCTATGTACCTCATGGAGTTGTGAGGATAGATGAATCAGTATCTGTAAAGGGCCTAGAATGATGCCTGGCCCGTAGTCAGTATATAGTACTATAGCTATTGTCTATTATTACAACTTGTTGTTGTTGTTATTGTTGTTAGAACAATCCAGAAAAATAAAATTCCAGCTAATTGTTGGACAACATTGTTTCACATCTACATTAAATGGGTCGAACAGATAAATAAATAATCAGCAACTACATAGACAAAGAAAAGGGGCAAAAAAGAAACCTTTCATCTTTGGCCTTTTTAACCATCTTATACAAACCAACTACTTATAGTATAGCTAAGTACATTGTAGAGGAGGGAAAACTTCTCTTCTATGTTGTCTACCGGGGTCCTGTAAATTAAACTGACAAAAACCAGATTACAGGAGAAAAAGATTTATCTTGTATGCACAACAGGAGCCAACAAAGGATGTAGCTGGCTTGTCAAATGGTTCAAGTTAAAGGCTTATATACCTAACTTAGTAGGGGAAAGGGGGAAAGGAGAAACAGCTTCTGTTGGCAGAACAGAGAGGTTTCTTTAGGAAAGACAAATGGATTTTTAGGAGAACAGATGGGAGATAAGCTTGTGACAATGCTCGTCTATACAGGTATGAGTAGTCTTTCTGTCTTCTTCAGAGCCATAAAACTCCCCCCTCCTAGGGAATTTACAGTAGCTTCATTTCCCAAAAGTTGCTGCTTTTAGTCAGATAAGTGCAGCTTGAGGCGTCTTTTTTCTGTATCTGTTGAATCTCAAATGTCTTCAGCTTAAAATAATCTTTATGCTAACTCTGGAGTTCCAAGTGAGTGCCCACAACACACACACGCAGAAAGTTAATGGATGCTCAGAATAAGATTTTGTTGTTGTTGTTTTTGCTTTTCTTTTTACAAGGTTTTTTTTTTCTTTCTCCTTTGAGATTGTGATGAGCACGGTCACACCACAAGTAAGGTCAGAAGTAGCACAGAGAATGCTCTGAAGGCTTGTTTGGTCATCTGAGATCATTAAGTAAGGCTGACTCCTAACAAAAATTGTGTAATTTAAAGTGTAAATTATGGGGCCAGCCCCGTGGCTTAGCGGTTAAGTGCACGTGCTCCACTGCTGGCGGCCCGGGGTTCGGATCCCGGGCGTGCACCGACGCACCGCTTGTCTGGCCATGCTGAGGCCGTGTCCCACATACAGCAACTAGAAGGATGTGCAGCTATGACATACAACTATCTACTGGGGCTTTGGTGGAAAAATAAATAAATAAAATTATTAAAAAAAATAAATAAAGTGTAAATTAAAAATACCAAAAACAAATCCTTTTCAAAGTACTTTTAAGGAAAAAAGCAGGGCCTTGGAACTTCTGTTTCTTTTTTTTCTTCCCCTGTTGCAAATTCACATTGTGGTTTTGGTTGGGTGGTGGAGAGCACGTGTCACCTGCGGGTGGCTCTGCCCACAGTGGGCAGACAGGTGGGAATCTACACCAAGGTGACCACGTTTAGATTCTGAGAGCAAGTGGAAGGTGAATAGGTGTATTCACAGTGGGCTTTCTCTCTCATGTTTATTAAACTTTTCCTTTTTTGCTGTCCAGTCATCCTCACTGGTGTCAACATCATCATCCCGTTTGCCTGTAGCTGCCTCAGTCTCCTCACACTCATCTCCATCCTCTTCTTCTTCCTCTCCTTTCCCTTCCCCTTCCCCTTCCTCTTCTTCCTCTAACTCGTGGTCAGCCTCCTGCTCCCTGTGTGCTTCGTTAGCATTCCCATTAGCAAGGGAGTCTCTCTCACCCTCTGCCTCCTCTGCAACTCCTTCTTTTCCTTTCAGTCCTGGGCCGTGATCCTACAGCTGGTGAGGCAGCTGATTAAAAATAAGCACGAGATTGGAGACTCTGGCGACAAATCCGCGAGGGTCTGTGGTGGCCGAGGAGGCACGCAGAGCCGGGAACATTGCCAAGATGGCTTTTCAGAGCAGCCAGTCAAATACAACTATTTTTTAGGGACGCACAGGCTGACAATTGCCAGACTTCGTACCAGAATCATTCAGAATATCCATAACTTCTTACTCAAGAGTTTTTAGGTCAGCGTTTTTGCCTTACAGGGTTCAGCCTGCAACGCTCAGGAAAGAATGTTCAGGTCTTAACCCCTTCAAAGAAATTTCCCTTCACCCAGTTCTCCCAACACCTGATTCTTCCAGCACCATCTGCCTCTCAGGTGAAGAAAGGGGAGCCCAGAGGGGCCAGGTGTCTTGACCCAAGTCTCCCACACAAGTCCCCACCAGGGTTCCTGCTCCCAAATGGAATCGCCTCCTTCAACACAACCACTAACTGTAGCCTCTCTAATGATGGTGCCCTGTGGATTCAGGGTGCAGAGGGCATGCAGAAGATGGAGAACATCCAGCCAATAGAGGCTCTGCTTCATTAAGAAGCAAGTTGAGACGCAGGCTGCTTCTGCCCAGCTCTTATTCTTGACCATCATGCTCTGTCCTTCCCTGGTGTCCTCCCTTCACAGACCTCCCTGCTGTCCCAGAAGAAAGAGATCTTGTACCACGGGTACTGCTGCATCCTCCTTCCTTCCTGGAGCATTTGGATTTAAATGGGGCCTTTAGAAAGGTCTCCTCTTTATAAAGAAACTGTTTCCTAAATTGCCATTCTTTCTAGCAGCCTTGGAGTGAGTCTAGGACTGTTGGGGGTCTCCCCCACAAATGTATATGGGGTAACTCAAGGTATGTTATTCTCTTGCAGGACAGAAACAATACTAGAATGAAAGTCAGAAGGCCTGGGCTCCAGGCCTGGTTCCTCTCCTAGCCATTTAGGCATTTACCTTCTCCAAAGCTCAGCTTTTTCATCTGTAAAATGGGAACTATTTTACCGTATTTAACGTTAATTGTTAAGGTTAACATTAATGTGAAGATCGGATAAGATCATGTCTGTGAAAGTGCTTTGAAGGCTCTAAAATACTCCACTTGTGGGCCAGGATAATTTATTGAAATGCAAATTTGTTTTTTATTTTCCCCGTGTAGCCAGCCCTGAGTCTCTGCAAGGTAAAAGCAGCTCTTCCTGTCTCCAGGGAAGGCTGAAGGTCACCGAAGTTGGGGGTGGGATGTGAGTGCCTTTGAGAGACAAGGGGGGCAGTAGCAGAGGTTGATTGTAATGGTTGCTCTGGTGCCTTACCAAGATCCCCTCCTCAGGACCAAGACACCCTCAGCTGCCAGGGAGTTACCCTCTGATGGCTCCCTTGACCAAGGTTAGGTGCCCTTCCTGGGGGTAGCCTGTGACCAAAGACTGGTTGCCTCAGTTCAGGACAACTCTAAAGGGCCACTCCAGCTCCAGAGCTCCTGGTAGGATTGGTTGAGGCCTCTACAGTGACAGCAACACAGCCCAACTTACCCATCTGCCCAAACCTCCCTCCCCTACTCCCTCAAAGTATTGTCCCCAAAGGCACTCCCCAATCACCTTCCTACATACAGGCTCTTCACCTCAGAATCTGCTTCCCCACCACTGGGAAGGGGGCTGCCAGGGGTGCTAAGAGTGCTAGACCCCATTGTCAGCTCTGCCAGCACCTGGGGGAGGGGGCAAGGTTTCCTAAGAGAATGGCTCCGTGCTGCATCTCAGGGGAGAGTGGGGTGCTGTACCACAGATAGATGATAAAAGTCTTCTTGAAGTAGCATCTTCACCTTCTACCTGATCTCCCGCTAGTACATGGCTTAAATGATGTCCACATTAGCTGACAAAGAATGAGTGACTCTCTCAAGTCACCAGGCATTTGTGGTGTCTACGGCAGGGCCCTGGTATCTTCCTCTGGGTTCATACCTACTGTCTTGTGTGCCTAGGAGCACAATCTTTCTGGAGTCCACTGCCCTCATGTTTCCCTTGGCACCTAAATAAATTCCCAGGGTTATTGCCAGAGTTCAAATAAACAACCCTGACCTCAGCCTGAACTGAAGGGAAAAAAAAAGACAACCTCAGATTACCTTTTCTCTTCCTTTTGTTTGGTACACAGACCTTTTAGCACAAGGCCCAATAGGATTGCTTCTTAAGATATTTATATTCCCTACTCACATATCTTGAGCTGGAACCTCCTAACCAGCCAAGAAGGACATCAGGGACAGTCGTTTATGTTATGGTGCTGACAGACCTCATTAGTGGGAGATGACCTGTGTGGCATTGGGCACCAACCAAATGGATGCCAGCCAGTCAGAACAGATGCCTGTAAACAAGCTGTACTGTTTGCACTGGCAGGGTGCTACCCTGCAGAGACCTGCATTGCTAACTCTCCATAAAACATCCGTGCTAAGTGCCATCTTAGTTGCGTTCACCCCAAAAGCAAAACCTGAGAGAAGGACATGGGTGCAGGTAGTTTATTTGGGAGGTGATCCCAGGAAGCGGAAGTGAGAGAGTGGGGAGAATGAGATAGAGAAGGGAGAAAAGCCAACACAGATGTGTTAATGAGCTGGTTACCACTGTGGACAACCCAGGCTCCAACCTGCTGGGACCTTCTGAAGAACCACGGAGAAAGACATCAGAAATGTTCCACCACTGATCCCATCCCCCATTAGATGAACACCTCGCGCTCCCCGAGGGTGTTAACTCCCTTGTACTTTCAAGTTACCTGAACTTGGCTAAGTGATCTTCCACTGTCTTAGAGAAAGCAGAGAGCTGTTTCCATGTATGCTTCGTGAAGGATGCTGGGAAAGTGTACGAACTGATTGCCCAAAGGTGCACTGAAATCAGGTGAGTTGAGAGGACGTGACACAGGACATCACAAACATCTGCTACAAATGCTTAATAAAAATATAAATAAAGTGTGCCGTGATGGGTGCCCATATCCCCTTAAGTCTTACATTATGGTAGAGGACATATGCTTTTTGTCTGCTGGAACCTGTAAATATGTTAGATTATATGGCAAAGGGGAATTAAGGTTGTAGAAGGAATTAAGATCACCAGTCAGCTGACCTTGACATGGGAGATTATCCTGGATTATCTGGTAAACCCAAAGTAATCATGAGCGTCCTTATGAGTGGAAAAGGGAGACAGAAGAACATGAGCCAGAAAGATGACAGCGTGACATGGATATTACTGGCTTTGAAAGTGGAAGAATGGGGCCAATACGTGCAAGTGGTCCCTATAAGGTAGAAAAGACAAGGAAATGGATTCTCCTCTAGAGCCTCAGAAAGGAGGGCAACCTGGCCAACACCTTGATTTTAGCCCAGTGATTTCCATTTTAAACTTTTGATCTCCAGAACAATAAGATAATAAATGTGTTATTTCCAGCCACTAAGTTTGTGGTAAATTGTTACAGCAGAAATGGAAAACTAATGTACTCCCTATGCTTTGATGAGGCTGACTGAGCTAATTCCTCATCCCAGAGGTGGAATCATGACCCCGTCATCCATCGCCGGGTCCATGGTGATTCATTCAAGAACAAGCACATAACCTAGGCAGGTCCAGCCTTTCCCAGTCCTAATGGGAAAGATATATCCTCTTTAACTGGGATATGTTATGACCTCTATTCTTTCCACTTATAAGGACCCTTGTGGTTACATCAGGCCCACCAACACCACAGCAAAAGAGGTAAAAGTGTGGAGGATGGGAAGTTTTCAAAAGCCTAGCCTGGAAGCGATGCAATTCACATCCACTAACCTTCCATTAACCAGAACACAGTCCCACGGCTCTGCCCAGCTGCAAGAGAGGCTGGGAAATGTGGTCTGTGGTGCCAGGAGGAGGAGGAAAAGGATTTCAAGAACAGCTAGGCATCTCGGCCTCATAAGCTTGGCTATGAAATCCCTCCCTTTTTAGTATAACTGGAATTTATATTCATGCCAATAGATTCACCATCAACATAATCACATATTTAAATAAGTCTGCTCAAATTCTGTTTTTCCAGAAAGAGCCCATGGTGACCACCTTCTCCTGATCTCCTAGACCTAAAGCATTGCATATCAATATTTTTGTTTCCTCAGTGTATCAAAGAGAAGGAGAGAAGTGCAGCCGCCAAAGGTGAAGGGAGTGCAATCAGAAAACCGGAGGGACTTTTTCCACCCACACACGCATTGCCCCATAGATAGCGTTATCTGTCCCCAAAGAAGCCTGGCTCTGGTTCACTGAGGCTCATTGCTAGAATGAGCCACAGCTTTGATGGGGATGTGTGGAGTGGGAGAGAGACTGAGGATCACCGTGGTACATTTGTCACCCCAACATGCAAATCCGGCCAGAACTCTTACTAGTAGGAATTTATTATTAAATAAATGCATATAATGCTGCAAGTCAGATCTTGTCCCCTACAATACAGCCACATTCAATAAAGCCAACTACAATTGCAACTCAAAGTGTCAGATTATACTTGTCACTTTTTGTTTTTTTTTGGTGTGGACCCATTGGTGGCCTCATGAAGTGTGTGGACCTCCTTCTTAGAATAATGTTGTTAAACTCATAAAATAAAATACATGGGGATACAAAGGAAACCAATTATATTGAAATGCACTTATCAAAATGTCAAAAAATTAACAAATGTTTGATCTATATGCTCCTTTATTAAAGCATTAAATATCAAAATCTCACTGCAGGTCTAAAAACCAAGATTTTGAAGCAGCAATGAGTTTGCAATCTGGAAATATCTGTGTACTTTACTAGGGACAGTCGCAATTCCTGCTAATAACAATGTAGTTTGTTTCCCACATTCGTCATTGAAAGAAAAGGTCGAATTCAGTTAGAAGCTAGTGAAAATAAAGATAATTCTTTTCCTATCCAAGTTTATGGACCTCTGTAATTTTATCCACAGACTATATATTCTGAATATTAACCCCTTCTCAGACATATGATTTACAAATATTTTCTCCCATTCTGTAGGCTGCCTTTTCACTCTGTTGATATGTTCTTTGATACACAAAAGCTTGTCTTTATGGAGTTCAATTTGTCTATTTTGCTTTTGTTGTCTGTGCCTTTGGAGTCATATCCAAGAAATCATTGCCAAATCCAATGTCATGAAGATTTTGCCCTGTTTTCTTTGAAGAGTTTTATAGTTTTAGCTCTTATGATTAGATCTTTGATCCATTTTGAGTTAATTTTTGTATATGGTGTTAGGTAAGGGTCCACCATACTCTTTTAAAACATTATCTAATTTAATCCTTGTGACAATCCAATGAGGTAGGTACTGTGTATAATTCCCATTGTGTAGATAACACAAAGAGCAGTGAAGTAACTTGCCCAAGGAGACACAACTAGTGAGGTGGTGGAATTCAGATTCAAACCCCTGTTAGTCTGCCTTCAAACCCGGCTCCACTAACCACTTTACAACACTCTTTCACATGTCTCTTTTGCCTCTGTGGGCACACCTACGTCCTTGTGCCTGGAACACCTTCTCTGGTCTTTGCCTGGCAAACCCTCACCCTTTGCAGCAGTTGTAAGTATCCTCCCTCATCCCCTTGGCCCCCACCAGTTTGGTTCACGCCAGACAGACTTCCAACTGCCAGTACCTGCCACTTTCTGCCAGCGAGCTTTCTGAAGTTGCTGGCACCTGCTCCACAGACACACATGGCAGGCCAGAAGAGCCAGGAAATTAATGCCCCCAGGAGAAGCTCTCAGCCAATGATGATGGGAGTTGATCCTCCCGCTGTCCTTTTGTCCCTTGAATACGGTGGTTCTGTGGCGTGGTCTATACTGCTTCCCAGCATCCTTCAGAATGCTTAAGCTCCATTTGCCTACAATTGTTAACTTGCTTGATTATTCATCTTTATTAACTTCTTCTCTTTCTCTGTCTCACTTTCTCACTCCACTACTGGTATTCCCTGACATTATCACCGAAAACAACTACTTGCCCTCAAATCTTTGTCTCAGGGTCAGCTTCTCTGGGAATCTGACCTAAGACACTGCTCCTTCAAAACCCTGTTCAAACTCCTCCTTCTCCGAGAAGTCTTCTTCACTTTCCTTCGAAGCTGCCTGTTTCCTGCTCTCCCCATTGCTTGGGGCACACTCCCTGAAGGTCATGTTGCTCTCGGTGCCTTGCAGTGGTCAGCTTACACCTTGGGTGTAGGTTTTCTATTGCTGCTGTAACAAATTACCATGTAGTGGCTTAAAGCAACACCCACTCATTATCTCATGGTTCTTTAGGTCGGAAGTCCACATAGAGCATGGCTGTGCCCAGTCCTCTGCCTAAAGTCTCACAAAGCTGCAATCAAGGTGCTGGCAGGGCTTCGTTCCCTTTTGGAGGGCCTGGGGATGGATCAGCTTCCTAGCCCATTCAGGTTGTTGGCTGAGTTCAGTTTCTCGCAGCTGTAGGAGTGGGGGCCCAGTTTCCTTTCTGATCGTCAGCGTAGGGCCGGTCTTTGCTCCTTTGAGACTTCCTGCATTACTTCTCATGCTTTCCATGTGGCCCCTCCAGCAAAAGCAGGTCAAGTCTTTCTTATACTTTGAACCTCTCCGACTATTCCTTCTGCCACTTCTCTCTGACTCCAGTTGGAGAAAGTTCTCTGCTTATAAGGGTTTATGTGATTAGATTGGACCCAGATAATCTAGGATAATCTCCCTATTGTAAGGTCCTTAACCTTAATTCCATCTACAAAATCCCTTTTGTCATGTAATGTAACATATTTATAGGTTCCAGGGATTAGGAAGTGGACATTTTTGGGCGCCATTCTGCCTACCACATTAGTCTTCCCCATTCTATCAGTTACCTATTTCTTCGTAAAGAAACCACCTCAAAATTCAGTGGTTTAAACCAACAACCGTTTGGTGTCCTCATGATTCCACAGCTGGGGCTGGGCTCTACTTGGCGTTTCTTCTGCTGGAGTCCCCAGTGGAACCAAGCGTCTGTTGCCCACAACAGGAAGCCAGGCTTGAAAGCTTTCCTCTCTTCCCTGTCTCTCTCCCCCACTTCCTCACTTGGGCTTCTGTGATCCCCTCCCAAAGAAAGGGCTTGAACCCAAGTCTTCACCTTAGGGCTGTTACCATCATGGAGAAAACATTTTTCTCATTATTCCTGTTACTTCCTGGGGTTGTCTTCTATGCTATTTCTACCCGGTCTCAGTCTATCTATATGTATGTTGCCTTTGCAAAATGTTTTCTGCCTTTTTTAAAAATACAACCAGACCCCACTTCTGCCTCACTTGATGGTCCACATTCCAGGTCTTCTTATGATCAGAAATCAATCTTTTTAACTAGATTTGTCCTGCTCCAGCCCTTT
Organism: Diceros bicornis minor; assembly: GCF_020826845.1. Classification (NCBI taxonomy): domain Eukaryota; kingdom Metazoa; phylum Chordata; class Mammalia; order Perissodactyla; family Rhinocerotidae; genus Diceros; species Diceros bicornis. Next base: position 33,719,447 of record NC_080758.1, on the reverse strand, counting down.
GTTTCCTCGCAGATTGAGAAAAATGGTCCAATCTTCTAAATAAACTTCATGCTGAGGCTATAGATTTTCATTTCCTAATCTTGTCTACTACATTCTGTAACTTCCTTTTTTTTCCCAAGCTCCTGGTCTGAATGTGAAAGCGCTAGTTGGTAACCAATTTCCGTTCCTTGACAAAGAAAGCTCTGTTTACATTCAGAGTTTCCTATTCTGTTTCTGTTTACATTCAGAGTTTCCTATTCTGTTACGTAAGAGTCCAGCATTTCCTCCTTATGTGGTACAAGCAGTTTATATCAAGCTGCGTCTACACATGCCAATAAAACCACTGCAGAAATCTTAGGATCATAGTCCTTCTGCACAGCCAGAGTCTAAACACAGAATATCCTCACTTATATGTGGAATCTCAAAACACAAAAACCCCAAAAAACCCCAAAGAACCAAACTTATAGAAAAAGAGATCTAATTTGTGGTTACCAGAGGTGAGAGCATGGGGTAATTGGATGAAAGTGGTCAAAAGGTAAAAACTTCCAGTTATAAGATAAATAAATACTAGGGTTGTAATGTACAACATGATGGCTATAGCTAACACTGCTGTATGATGTTGTAGGGGAGGAAGACTATCTACCCTCTAGGTCCTTCTGGCTGGTTGAGGAATTAAATTGACATGAGACAGAATAACAGGAGAAAATCAAAGTTCAATAACATGTACATATGGGAGAAACCCTAGAAATTTGAGTAACTCGCCAAAATGGTGGACACCATCACCTTAAATACCATCTTCACTAAACACAAAGGAGGATGTTGGGGGCAGTGGTTTGGGACTTCAAAGGGGAGGAAGGCAATTCACAGGGAGATGGAAAAGCAAATGCTTGATAAACAAATTTTTGCTGGGCCATCTATAGACAATGTGACCTTCGATAAAGTGGGCTTAGCAAGGATCCTCCCAGTCTGTCATACCCAGAGTTATCTATGGTGACGGCCTGTCCTGGGAAGCAGTTAGGGAGTTAGGGAGTTAGGGAGAAGGTCAAAGTTTCTTTCAGAGTCTTTTGTCCTTAAGAATAATCAAGTCAAAGACACACATTTTGGGGTGGCCAATTCTGATCCCCCACAATGTATAGGAAAATTGTTAAGAGAGTGGATCCTAAGAGTTCTCATCACGAGGACAAAAATTCTTTTTCTTTTTCTTTTTTTTGTATCTATATGAGATGACGGATGTTAACTAAACTTATTGTGGGGATCATTCCACAATGTATGTAAGTCAAATCATTATGCTGTACACTTGAAACTCATACAGTATTGTATGTCAATTATATCTCAATAAAACTGGAAAAATAAATAAGTAAATAAACACAAAATGTTAGGGTTTGAGGGGCCACAATTTACCTTCTGCTGTCAAAGAAAAGATCCTTGAATGCTGGAATTGTAGGTAATTTAAATTTTTTTCTGTTTACTTTTCTGTATTTTCCAAAATTTGTAATGGTCACATTTTACTTTTATAGTCAGAGAAAAAATAAGGGAGTTTCTTAAAAAAAAAGAAATCAATTACCCAATCAGCCTCTCTAATGCCTTATCTAAAAAAAAAAAAAATTCCTCCTCCAGCCGGCCCGGTGGCATAGCGGTTAAGTGCACGCGCTCCACTGCTGGCAGCCCAGGTTCAGATCCCGGGCGTGCACCGACGCACCACTTGTCAGGCCACACTGTGGCACCGTCCCACATAAAGTGGAGGAAGATTGGCATGGGTGTTAGCTCAGGGCCAATCTTCCTCAGCAAAAAGAGGAAGATTGGCATGGATGTCATCTCAGGGCTGATCTTCCTCACACACACACACAAAAAATCCTCCTCTAGACCACCTCCCTTTCCAGATAGAAACCAAAGGGCAGAGGTACCTGAGGCCATCAGGCTGACTAGGGCCACTAATTCCTGGGATGAGCCTATGCATAGGTCTTATCCTAATGTGGAAAGCCCCAGAAACTGACTCTGAGACAAGGACTAAGTAGTAGTTTATATGGGAGGTGATCCCAGGAAACACTGGTGGGAGGAGGAGTGGAGACGGGGGAGGGAAAGCAGTCAATCAAGGTGAATTATCCAGTGAGCTACCACTCAGAGACTGGGAGCTGCCTCAGCAGGGGACCTCTGGGATCCTGCACAGAACACACTTCAGAATGTCCCACTGCGGGGAGAGGGAGCTGGGGTGTTGAATATGCCCCCTCCCCTCAGTCAGATATCAAGGGCCACTCTCAGGGTGGTGACAATTCCTGAGCACTCTGGCCTGTCACGTGGGTGGGCAAAGTGGGCTCTGGCAGATAGAAGCAGAGCCCTGCCCACTGAGGGGTCAGAGTAGGGGAATGTGGGTGGGCAACAACAGCATCTGCCACAGGTGTAATAGGGAGGAAACAAAATTGTGGACTTTGTGGGGCATCTAGATCCCTAACTACCCAAACCATAAGTCTGCACTGGTGGTCACAGGGCCCCAAATTCATCACCTTTGGAAACCTCATTTAGGTTAACAGATTACATTCAGGAAATTAGTTGTCAGAGGCAACACATTAATGCACCACACCCAGTAACATCTATGTCGGTCAGGATTCTTTGGCTGCAAGTGACTAAACCTGACTCTAATCAGTGTAGACACAAAAGTGGGGGTGGGGGATGTTACTTCCTTATGTAAGCAGGAAGGGTGGGGTGCAAACTTCCTCAATTCATCCACACAGAGTGGGCCCAAATCTTGCCCAAATCTTGTGTCCAACAGATGAAGTGCCTTTTTAAAAATTTTGCACTAAAACACCTTCTGTGCTAGGAGGATGTTGGGTATAGTGGTTTGGGACTTCAAAGGGGAGGAAGTGGCGCTGTGACAAATAAAGTAGATGCCACCCAGCAAGAAAGTAGGACTGTGAGGGAATGGTGACTGTTGTGGGTTAAACTGTGCCCCCCAAAAAGATATGTTGAAGTCATAACAGGCAGTACCTGTGAATGTGACCTTATTTGGAAACAGGGTCTTTGCAGATGTAATCAAGTTACGATGAGGTCACGCTGAGTTAAGATGGGCCCTAATCCAGTATGACTGATGTCCTTATAAGAGAAGAGACAGAGACACATAGGGAGAATGTCATGTGACAACAGAGACAGGGATTGGAGTGATGTGTCTACAAGTCAAGGAATGCCAAGGATTGCCTGTACTCCAGAACTAAAAGAAAGGCACCAAGCAGATTCTACCCTGCAGCCTTCAGACAGAGCATGACTCTGCCGACACCTTGATTTTGGACTTCTAGCCTTAGATCTCTGAGAGAATAAATATCTGTTCTTGTAAGCTGCCCAGTTTGTGGTATACTGTTATGGCAGCTGTTGTGGTCTGAATGTTTGAGTCCCCCCAAAATTCATGTTGAAATTCTAACCCCCAAAGAAGTAGGGCCTTTGAGAGGTGATTAGGTCATGACAGTGGAACCCTCGTGAATGGGATTAGTGCCATTATAAAAGAGACTCGAGAAAGCTCCTTTGCTCCCTTTCCCATATGAGGACACAGTGAGAAGACGGCATCCATGAACCAGGAAGCAGACATTCAGCAGACACGGAAACTGCCAGCACATTGATGTTGGACTTCCCCACCTCCAGAACTGTGAGAAATAAATGTTTGTTGTTTATAAGCCACACAATCTGTGGTATTTTGTCATAGCAACCCAAACGACTAAAACAACAGCCCTAGGAAACTACACACAGATCTGGCAGGAAGGGAGGACCAACCTCTGGGCAGGACAAGGTTAGGTTCAGCATGAGGACATTGGGCAACTAGGGTGAAAAGGGAACAAACATTGAGCCACAGAGGCTGGAAGGGGAGGTGAGCACTAACCCACATGCCTTCCCCACTGGGCTGCTTCCTTGGGCTGGTTATCTCTGTGGAAGGAGTGACCTTTTCTACAAGGCAAAGGTGACTAAAAGGAACATGGGGGCCTCAACTTCTCCTTTAGATGATGACAGCTTTTCTCTTTGAAGCCGTTACCCAAAGGTAAAGCAAAGAGGCACTTCTCTGTTGGAGATCATTCCCTGAGTCCAGGCCTTTTCCCATTTTCTCTGACTCTTGGGTCAATTCTCCTTTCTCTCACTCTGGCTATAAAGGTTTGACATTTAGAGCTAACGCTTGTTGAGTGCTTACTGTGTGTCAGGCAATTTTCTAAATCTGCAACGTCCAATGCAATAGCTACTAGCCACTTGTGGCTATGTAAATAATTAATCAAAATGAAATAAAATTAATAATTCAGTTCCTCAGTCACACTAGCTGTATTCCAAGCACTCAATAGCCACATGTGGCTAGTGGCTACTGTATCAGTTAGATACAGAAAGTTTCCATCATCTCAGAAAGTTCTATTGGACAGTGCTAGTCTAAGTTACTTACATGTATTATCTTATTTAATCATCACAACTCTTGTAACACAGATTCTACTATCATCTTTACTTTACAGTTCAAGAAGCTGAGACTCGGGTCACAGAACAAATAAGTTAAGTGAACTATGTGACTGGTGCTGGCCAGTGAGCAAGGTGAAGAGCCATGGGCCACTTCTGGGTTGGAAGATTTAACTGCTGGTTCAAGACCCTCCTGAGCTCTCTTCCCTCTGCCATGATGACCAGCAGTGCTCCAGATGGTGACTGCTTCATTGGCCTGTCTTCTGGAGGAAGGTTGACGGCGATGTGGCACAGAGCCCTAGCTGACCTATGATGGATGTGATGTTTCAAACAATGGTTCTGGGGTTTTAACCATAGCATAACCCAGCCCAGGCTAACGAATACATATACATGTGCAAAAGATGGCAGTTCTAAGACAGATAACCTCACAGATGTGATCAATATAGATTTGGAAATTAAAACTCATGATTTAAACTTTTCTTTCTGAAAGTAGGAAATTTATTTTTATTGCCACCAAAGCCCTGAAATTTGATAGAATGCTCATACACCTGAGAATATTTACCTATAGGTCTTCACTGAACTTATCAGGAAAATTGAATGTAATGCTATAACTGTTTTTTGCCTTTAGATAATTTTTTTTAGTTTAATGAAGAGTCCAATATTTGATGAGGCAGCTATTGAGTTATTTCTTCTAGAGAGACAAATAAAGCAAGTCACATCATCTTGGAATCCACGAGACACCATTAAATGAAAAATAGTGATATCAGGGATAAAAATTCCAATATGGTATAAATCCAGGCATTAAAAGGGGTTTATTTCAGGCAAGTTCATTGAATTCAACTGTCTCTTAGGGATAGTGATTTTGACTACTGTGATTACAAAAGGCAAGAGATATTCCTGAAAGGAATGGTATCACACCTATTTGTAGTTTCTATTCTCTGAGTCCATTACTAACAGTCAATCCATTAATTAATCTATAGGAGCCAAAGCATGGCAGGGAACACAGAAGATGTGTGGAATATGGCTCTGTTCACAAGGAACTTACAATCTACGTGAAGAGACAAGGTAAAATGGATGAAATAATAGTGAACCACACATGACAGTAAAAAAAAAAAATAGATGCTCACCACTTTCCTCAGTGTCTCTTGCTTGGATCATGGCCAATTATTTCTCACTCTGTATCCCTCTCCAATAGACCATATTATTGGTCCAAATATTTCATGCCTCCCCAGTCATGTTATTTTCTGAGTAAATTTGTTGTTCTTCCCTCTAAGTAGATGGCATCTCTTTCCCGGACTTTTTGACTTTGAGTTTGGCCATATGACTTTTACTTTGGCCACTGGTATATGGGAAGAAGTGACAATGCCCTGATTCTGTCTAGGCCTTAAGCCACCTGTGTTTCTGCTTGCCCCTCTGCCATCAAAATGAAAAGAACATGTGCAGGCTAGCCCATTGGTTCCAGGAAGAGAAAGAGAAATACAGGGATCTGAGTCAAGTTATCCCAGCTGAACCAGCCTAGATCAGCTGACACTCAGACAAGTCCTAGACTTATGAGCAAAATAAATAGTGTTGAATGCCATAAAGATTTGGGGGCAATTTTTTACATGGTAATAGCTAACTGACACACTATGTTGGATACAGCTGACTTTGACAGCCCCTGCAGTACTTTATTGCACTTAGTTATCCATAAGTCATATCTCTTCTACTGCACTGTGAAATCCCATTGGGCAGGTAGTGGGTTTTGTTTTGTTTTGTTTTTCTCATTTTTTTCCCTCAGCACCTAACCTGTGCCTGGCACACAGTGTACACTCAGTGTATACTTGTTGAGTAAATGAGTAGATGAAAGAATGAGTGAATGAATAGACTTTTCTGCGTGGATTTTGACTTCTAAATTGTCCTTGAAGGTCCAAAGGAACTTGTTATGCAAGGAGGAGGGGAGAAAGTTTATGAAACTGCTTTCAAATTTTAAACACTTTATAAATTATTATATAATTATGTGTATAAGTATATTGAAACAGTGTACAAAATAATAATCATAAGTAGCATATCTATTATCATAACAGTATCTTTTATGTCACCTCCCAAAAAACCAACCAGCCAATATAAAACTTACCCCCAAAACACAACAACATTTTCAGGTATTGATTGATCAAAAATGTATGTTTTTAAAAGATTCAGTAGGTAAGAATTCTTTATTTGAGCCCAGGGGGAAAGGGATTTGATTGATTTGGTTAGTTGTTTTGCTCTAAGGAAAGTGTTGTCACTCATCCAGAAAACATGTGTCCCTCTGGGGACCAGGGATCCCCCAGAGCAGAGGACTAATAGCACCACAAAGGGGTCGTCTTGAGACAGAGGCAGAGAATAAGCAGTCACGTGTGAGGACACCCAGGATGACAAAACTATCTGCTGTCTGCCTAAGTAAATGTGTCAGAGACACGGGAGGAACGTACAACGAAATCTTTTCTTAAATAAAAAATAGATTTCACCATAGACACAGTCACACTGTTATCTGTTTTACAGATGGAAAAGTAAATATCACAACTTTCCTGAAATGAAAGCATGAAACTGGCCCAAAGTTTTCCAAGCAATTTTGCAATAGTTTGACAGCTATTTGCCCCTCATTTCCAGAGTATTAAACTGGCTTCTGTTCATTACTGACTTTTAAACTGAAAGAATAATGTGGATTGTCTGTAGTAAAAGGAAATGTCTGATGGTGAAAAACAAATATGTCGAAGTGTTGTCATTTCTGTTTCACAGTTTTAGAGATTTCCCTTTCAAATAGCTCTGTATTTAATAATCCATTTACTAGCAAGTTAAAACAAAATGATTTTGGATATAAAAAGTTGCAAATTGTATTTTAATCAGATCATATTCTATTTTTTTGTTTGTTTGTTTGGAGGAGGTAAAACAAACAAAAGCAAAGAATACTAAGAGTTCTATGAAGGAAATGGAATCTATTTCTCACCCCAAGGGTGAAATTCTCAGTCTCTTCCTCAGAGGCAACCATTTCTTGTTTCTAGAAGATTGTCCCTAAAATATTCCATGCATACAAAAGCATTTTATACCATTAAAATTTTTAAATAAGAGCAAACTTTCTAACACCTGTTGTTTCATATCTTATCTTTTCCAGGTGGAAAAAAGTCTGGGAGCTCATTTTTTAAGTGACTTGCTTTTCAACAGGATCCCTCAAAGTGACAAGAAAATATGGAAACCAACACTGTTTTGAGTTGTTTTCTTGTGAAATGGATTAGCAAGCATTCCTTCATGAAAGCTCCCAGTGTGTGCTCTGGTGTTCATAGCTGTGTGTGCAGAAAACTCCAGGAGTTCAAGAGGTAAGAAATCAACTAAAGGCATATTTTGTAATGGCCCTTGACTGTGAACATTAGTAGCACTAACATAATTGTTTTGTCATGACTTCAATGTCACTGTTGGAGTTTATAAGGCATAGGACAGTAAAGAGCACTCTTTAGCAGGGAAATGTAAATTAAAACAATAATGAGCTATGATTTCAGAGCCATTTGATTGGCAAAGCTTTCAAGTTTGATAACATCAACTGTGGTGAGAGTGGAAAATCAGAAACAGGGGCTTTTGTACTCGTCCCGTGGGAGTGAAAACTGAAATAATTACAATAGGGAGCAAATTTGCAATACTTAGTACAATTAGTATGTACATAATCTCAACTCAATAAATATGCTTTTATTTGTATACCCAAGCAAGGTTCTTGCATATATGATTCTAACCACGTGTAATGTATGAATTAGAGCTACATTTTTTTCAGCATGGATAAATATCAAAAACATAGTGGTGATCCTGAGAAAAAAGAACAAAGCTGGAGGCATCACAATCCCTGACTTCAAAACATTCTACAAAGCAATAGTAATCAAAACAGCATGGTACTGGTACAACAACAGACACACAGACCAACGCAACAGAAGTGAAAGCCCAGAAATAAAACCTCACATCTACAGGCAGCTAATCTTCAACAAAGGAGCAAAGAACATACAATGGAGAAAGGAAAGTCTCTTCAATAAATGCTGCTGGGAAAACTGGACAGCCACTTGCAAAAGAATGGAAGTATTCTCCACTTGTCAGCTCCACCTTCCAGCCTTCTCCACCACGCTCTGGCCCTGGGGGGCTTTACGGACTTCATCAGCAAGCTCCCTTCCCTCTGGCTTTAGTTGGGTTCGTCCAATGGGAGGCACCAGTAGGAGTGTGAGGAGAGGAGGAGAAGGAGGCTGGGTATTAACTCTGCCCCCTTCCCTGGCCATCCCTCCTTGCCAGGCTGAGGGTTTGCAGAGGCTGCGTTTATTCACTGAAGACCACAGCTCTTGTCAGGTAGCCCCATCCTAAGGTTGCAGGTATTTCCAGATCTGTAGTGGGTACCTCTCCTTGTTCCTTCAAGCCTGGGCATAACAATGACTCCCTTCACTTGTTATCCCCAAGGTGCTTCACCCTCTCTTGCTGAGTTTCTTTATAACAGCCTACACATTTGCACATAGAACCTTTTTAGACAGCCTCATTTAGACTATTTGCATGGGCCTGCCGAGGGCGTGAATGATGCACATATTTATATGGGGAGATTTAGAACTATGCTTGCTAATGGTAGACAGTCAGTTCAGGAGACTCAGTTCATGATATACACTCAGTTCAGGAGACTGGTTACCTCTGCAAAAGGAAGTAGAATGGAGGATGGGGTAGGATGGGGGGGAGGGTTTTAGCTGTATTTGTGAAGTTTTATTTTTTTAAATAAATTTTTAAAAGTTACATCAGAAGCCATTATGTAAAAATGTTTAAATCAGCTAAATCTGGGTGGTTAATACACAGGTGTTACTTAATATTTTAACTGAAATATTTCTAAAAATATTTTCTTTTAAAAACAAGCTTTAGAAAGTGAAATGCTTCCTCATTCTAGATGACGCAACAGTGTCACATGAGGCCCAAAACAAATTGCATCTGATGGAAAGTTCTCCCTCACCCTGGATCCTCTCTTCACCAGCACTTCTTCCAAAGACTTGAGATAAATTCTGCACAATTGGGTGAGACCACTCCACTCTTTTTGCTTGGAGGTTGTGGGAAAGTGCAGAAGTGCAATTAAAACTAAGACATCTGATGAAAGCAAGGTAAAATTGGCCCCCAGTCAATTCTAGAAGGTGTCATGATGGATAACAGCCAGTGTTGTTAACAGAACAGATCATTTGTATCTTTCTGTTTCTGCAAATTATTGTTAACCAAGGCCTCAACTTATTTGTTTCCGTGTTGCTGAGGAAGTTGCCTGTATAGTCAAAATAGAACAGTATTGAAAATTGCACAATCGTTCAACTTCCTTGAATAAAACATTTGTAACTCTCTAAATCTTTGAGTCAAAGCCTGTATTGTCTTACCTTGGGTGCAGCTGTGTGTGTTTGCGTGCAAGGTTGTGGTTTTAAGGTTTGAAAGTATTTTTATTGCTTTCTGCGGTATTTACACAAGTTGCATTTATTGCTGTATAAAGTAAACAATTCAAAGTGTAGAGCTGACAGTACACATCCTCTTGGCTGTTCCAGCCCCACCCTTCCCCGGAAATAAAGGCTGCTATTAATGAGGCATGTTTCCCCCTGGACCATTTTCTATGCACGTATATACTTATGCATATAGAAATGTTATCTTTAATATCAAAGCTTTGATATCATTCTTGGTGTTCCACAACTTGCTTTTCTCCTCTAATAATATACAAGAGCTAGTAGTATTTGTTGATAACATTTCTATGAGACAAGTACAATTCAAAATGCTTCACATGTATTGGCCCACTTAATTCTCGTAAAAAACCCTAAGAGGTACATACTATTATTTTTCCCATTTTACAAATGAGAAAGCAGAAGCACAGAAGGTTTATCTGAGCATAAATAGCCAGGAAGTGCCAGCGCCAGGATTTGAATCCAGGCAGGCTGGTTAGAGCCCTCACGGGTTACCCCTGTGCTATGTTGCCCTCATCTTTAAGATCTTGTCATGTCACTGCATAGGTCATCCTAAACCTTTTATAGTCACTGCAGGGTTTTCAATATAATGGATGAACCATAGTTTACATTACTATTCTCCCATGCTGGACATTTGTGTTGTTTCCAGTGTTTTGTGACTCATGCTTCTTCTTCCACATACCCCTTTGTGCACATGGGTTACTATTTCTCTGGGCTAGATACCTACAATTGGAATGCAGGGTATGTACACTTCACGTGTTGACATATACCACTAAATTCTCCTCAGAAAAGGCTCTGCCAATTTTCAGTAGTGCGTATCCGCGTAGATACTGGGTACTACTAGACTTTTCAATTTTTATTTATTTATTTTTTAAAAGATTTTATTTATTTATTTATTTTCCCCCCAAAGCCCCAGTAGATAGTTGTATGTCATAGCTGTACATCCTTCTAGTGGCTGTATGTGGGACACGGCCTCTGCATGGCCGGAGAAGCAGTGCGTCGGTGCGTGCCAGGGATCCGAACCCGGGCCGCCAGCAGCGGAGCGCGCGCACTTAACCGCTAAGCCACGGGGCCAGCCCGAGACTTTTAAATTTTTTAAAGAGAATTCGCATCCTCACAAACTTTGGATATTACTAATTTTTTGAATGTTTCCTAAACTGGTAGGCAAAAATGATATTTCATAACTGGTTGTAACTTCTATTTCCTTGAAGTGAGATTGAGATCTTTTTATATGTTTACTGGATACTTTTATTTCGACTTCCATAAATTGCTATTATCTTTTGTCCAATTTCTTATTGGATTATCTTTCTTTTTCTTATTGGTCTATAGGATATATATGTATATAATGATTAAATTTCTTTTTCTGCTATACATATTGCAAATATATTCGCTCAGTTTATCCCTTGTCTTTTAAATTTATTTTTGGCATCTTTTGACTCAAGAAGTATTTAATATTTGTGAAGACAAATTCATCAGTCTTCTTTTTGGTTTCTGAGGTTGAGTCTTTCTCATTCCTTGTTTTTAGAAAAAAATATATAAACATATAATACATGTTTATTGTAGAAAATACAGGAACAACAGATAAAAAAATTAAAAGTAAAAATCAAGTATCTTATCCCCCAGATACAAACAAAAGTTGTTAATGTTTTGGGTATTTTCTATCACTATTTTAAACATAAGAACAGATATAGTTAAACTTTTTTTTTTTAACAGATGTTAGCAGTGTGCTAACATCTGTTGCCAATCTTCCTCTTTTTTTTTTCCTTTTTCTCCCCAAAGCCCCAATACGTAGTTGTGTATCATAGTTGCAGAGTTGTAGCTCTTCTATATGGGATGCCACTTCAGCATGGCTTGATGAGTGGTGAGTAGGTCCACGCCCAGGATCCGAACAGGCGAACCCCGGGCCGCTGAAGCAGAACCCACGAACTTAACCACTGCACCACTGGGCCGGCTGCTAGTTAAACATTTTTTTTAAAGAAAAACAGGGTGTTTTTTAAAAAGGTTCTGATGTAACTATTAATGTTTGGTAAACTGTTTTAAGATACTCAAGACTGTAGGATAATTATCATAGTCCACAGAAAGCGCGTGGTCCTTACCAATCTGGGCTGGAGAAATCTTAAGGGGACATTTCCAAGCTGTTGGTAGAATCTACCTCTTCTATTTCAAGGTGAGGGGAAGATACCTGGATGAGCACAGGCAGCCCCATTTGTTGGGGAGATGCCTCTGCTCCCACCAGAACCCTCTACCCCCAGACATCTCTGGTTACCCCTTGTGTTGTAAATGGGTAACCAAGGCCTTTGGGCTCCAACCCCCCTCCCTCCATCACAGGCCCCATCTGAGCACTTAAGCCCCAAATGTCATCTGGAACTTTGCCTGAGCCCCAAATTCCCATGGGTCTCATTTGCTGTCTTGCTCCGGCACTAAAGAGCCTGAGCACAAAGATTCCCTTGTTTTCAAAGGGGACTTGCACTAACTGAGCACCTGAGGCTATTAGAAAAATAGAGGATTGTGAGACACTAAAAGATGAGGGACATTTTTTTAGTGCGAAAAAAATGCATTTTAGGAACACTGTTTCACTCTCAAGTCCAATTACTGCGCAAACATCATTATAACAATGCAAAGGAAAGAAAACATCCATTGCTCCATTACCACTTGTTTTCACATTTTTAATGCCTTCCAGCAAAAGCAGTATGTTTAAAAGAATAATTCAATTTTCTTCTCACCTAAAATCACTCATAGTACAGGAGAGATTCTCTGCTAGTGAATTTTACCCATGTGTGTTAAGCACATCTGTTACAACACGCATGTGTTCATTTCTGCCTACATATATGATCTTTCTATGGCTATTAAATCACTCACAGTTTAATTCATGTATATTGTCAATTCCCTGGGAAGTCTAAGGCAGAGGAGTATTGAAAATTCCATTTTCTCCAATCATATTTTCAACCATGCTCTTGTGAGTTCCCTTTCCCATTCCTGAATGATATCTATATGGCACTACAGATGTAAGACACAGATGCTCTTGGTACCTTGACCATATGGCTCTCACCATTCACATCAAGTGCTTTTGGATGCAAGCACTTGGAATTTCCACCAGAGCTAACTCCAGGGAAGGCAGGGAATTAACACCTCTGAGAGTAGCCCTCAACCAGTGACTGATAGGAGGTGGTGGATAAATACCCTGGCTATCTCATTGCTCAGGTAGGACAACCCTGAAGTGTGCTCTTCATACTTTCCCAGAGGTCCCAGTGGGATTGAGGCCCAGTTGCCCTGTCTTTACTAACACATCCAGGGCTTCCTTCCTTTCTCTATGTTGCTTCCCTACTCCCCTACAGGTGCTTCCTGGGATCACCTCCCAAATAAACTACTTGTGTGCATATCCTTGTGTTCTGGTCTGCTTCTAGAGGAAGACTGCAGCAACGCTAATACAATCCATTCCCAGCATCTGGCAGTACGAAAGCTGAGTGGGCATCTGACTGTGCCAATTGGATTCTCCCTCCAGGATTCTCGTATTGGAACAGAGAGGATGTTGGTCAGCGTTGGCAGGAGGCTGGGGCTCTCACATGTGAACTCACGAGCTTTGTGGGGTCATAGCGTACCATATGTGTAGGAGAAGCAGAGAAAGCCAGTCTGTGGCGGGGGGGGGGGGGGAGGGGGGAAGGAGAGACAGAGAGAGAGAGAGAAGAGAATGGGCAAGAGAATCAGAGATGAGAGATGGCTTCCTGTTCCAGGCTCCCTCCCTTCCGGAAGCCCTCCTACACTTGGTTCCTGGGCTGTGAATATACGCATAATAAATTCCCCCTTTTCTCTCAAACTGGCTTAAATAACTTGTAACATATTACCAAACAATGGATTAAATAGAAGATCATCGAAGTTAGACTCACTCTCTCAGAGAGCTGGAAATCTATGTTCCAGAACTCTCCCCCTCCCCATCCCCGTACCTTCCCAGCCTAGATCTCTGTTGTTGGGACTCATGAGGAGAAGAGCTCCGACCTCTGACCTCTTCCTGCGACTGGCCTCCGGAGGACTCCCTCAGGTGGCCCCCATAGAGTTGGTGGGCTCTGCTGAGATGGTATAAGTGGCATTTTAGGGGTGCTGCATAACTTCATCTGGACCCTATTTGCCACGGAAGACCCCCTACTCAGGCAGGGGCAGTCATGTCTCCCCTCAGCCTTTGCCAGCCTCCAGGCCCCAGGCCCTTTCTGGGTGAAGGATCTCCTTGCTGGACAACCACTCTGGAGGCCCCTTGGTGTGGGCCTCTGCTCTACTTTGTGCTCCTTTATAAGGAGCCTGCAGACCCCTTGAGCTTCTCTTTCATGCCCTCAGGCTAAGGGAAACCGAGTGAGGAAAAGGCCCCCCATCCTCTCCTTTTGGGCCATGCTACAGTGTGGTCCTCACTCATCTAGTAAGGCCTCCCTATTTCAGAATTTTCTATTCAAGAAGCACTGTTGACTGGGAAAACGCCTTTGGAAATATGTATTCAAAATTCAAAAGCAGTCCCCCAAGCCTTGAAAACTCGCAGAGACAAACTTCTTGGGGCTCAGGCCCCTGGCCCAATCTTCTTGCTGCTAAACCACCTCCCAAAATGAGAAATGTGTGATAAGTCTTTGGAATCCAATGGATTCTCAAAGTATGTTTTCAGTAAAATGTAGAAATTGGACCCAAGTAATCATTCAATGTCTACCTGTGCTCCATGCATTTCTGGTTACCTCACTCCTGGTTGCGAGTGGAAAATCAGCTGTAGGGCCAGATGGGTCCCTTTGGGGCTGCCATTTGTCCTGCAAAAGGTTGGACACAATTCACTACATTATACAGCATTAGTTGAGAAAAACGCTTTATTGTCAAAAGGCAAAATTTACAAGGCCAGGGTGAGCTCATACATGGTCTTCAGTTTCTCATCAAATCAAGGAGCCATCTGCCAGAGCCAGGACAGCTGCTGGACACAGCATGAGGCCATTCCAGTGAAAGGACAGCACCCAAGCTCAAATGCCTGTTGGACTGGAATATTTGGCCGGCAGGGGGAATGCAATAGCCCTCGTACTACAAGATCCCCAAATGCCCCAGCTGCAAAGCAATTGGCATTCCCAGACAACTTCATTCAACAGCTGACATCCCAAATCCAGACCACTTGGCACCAATCTGTGCCATAGGAGGGAGGGGAGTTTTTCCACTAGAATAGAACCCACAGCATGTCCACCAATGCCCTGGACCTGGCATACCTACTTTGAGATAGGAAAGGAGGTGAGACTGCCTGCTTCTTTGTTTGCTAGTTTTTCCTTTCGCTGATAAAGCTAATTCCTTAACTAATTGGGTTCTACACCCAGTTCTGATTTGTGGGCCTGTATGTGTGGGAGGGATCCTCCCACACCACCACCAAGCAATGCTCCAAACACTAGCTGGGTGTCCTACAATTCAACTCAATTCTGACACTATCCACCTGCAGAAAGTGTCAGATCGCACAGGTTAAGGGTTCAGTCCAACAAGACTATCCCCCTACCCCCAACTTCAGACACCAATTCCAAGTCCACTTTATTACCTGTGCTTCTGACTGACCAGCTATAAATCAGAGGTTTCCAGGGCTCCCTCCTCAGGTTCAATTAATTTGCTAAAGCAACTCACAGAACTCAGAGAAACATCTTCCTTACTAGATCACCAGTTTATTATAAAAGGATCTAACTCAGGAATAGCCTGTAGGAAGAGATGCATAGGGTAAGGAATGGGGAAAGGACTCTGAGCTTCCATGACCTCTCCAGGTGCACCACTCTCCCCAAACCTCCGTGTGTTCAACTCAGCTCTCTGAACCCCATTCTTTTGGATTTTTATGAAGCCTTCATTACACAGACACGATTAATTAAATCATTGGTCATTGGCAATTGATTCAACCTCCAGCCCTCCTCCCCTCCCTGGACGTCAGAGAGTCACTCAAAGTCCCTGATCCCATGGTTGGTTCCACTGGCAACCAGGCCCCATCCTTAGGTGCAGTCCAAAAGTCACCTCATTAGCATAACAAAAGACACTTTTGTCGTTCTCATCACTTGGGAAATTCCAAAGGTTCTAGCTCTGTACCCCAAACAGAGATGAAGACCAAATGTATATTTCTTACTATAAATCACAATATCACATTAACCTATTGGACCCTACCCCTTGTAAGACAGGTGTCAACCCTGAAGTGTCCCACCCTGGCGTGACAGTAGCTTTAAAAAGATATACAGATTCCTTGGAGTCATCCAAGATCAACTAAATTAGAATCTCTAAGGATGGGCCTAGGCACTGGAATTTTTTATATGCCATGGACCTTGTTGCCATCTGGTGAAGCATATGCACTTCTCACAATAACATTTTTAAATGCGTAAAATAAAATACGTACATTTACAATGGACTTCACTTATAGTGGAAGAAAGACATAAAAATATTAAGAAAACAAGTTTGTGATATAACATATTGTCTTCTATGGTAACCCATTCAACAAAATCTAGTGGTGCGTCTAATAATTACAGTAATTCCACAGTGATAAGAGTAAACATTTTTCTCCAGATTTTGCTGTCTACCAGTTCTCACCGTCATGACCTCTAACAGTTTTCCCAACAAAGAATCCCTTTAAATGCTTTCCCATATTTGAAAAGTGTCTATCTTCTCTAGTAATGGTAATAATTCATTTTCCCATTTTCCACCTTTCCATTCTAATGAAATAACATTAAATTTTTTGAATGAAAATGGTTTAAGAACCATTGTTATGGCCTCTAGGAAGTCACTGAGTTCCAAGGGCCCCGAGTTGGAATGATCGTATGAATGAATATAGCTAACATGTTAACTGGTAGCACCTTAAATTGATACCCCTTTCTGACGCATTAATACTGTAATGTAAAGTTATTTTTAAGTGTATTTGGGATGGAGATTTATTAAAATTTTATATAATACATACCCTCTAGAATGGCTAAGATTACAAAGGCTGACAACACCAATTGTTGGTAAAGATGTGGAGCAATTAGAACTCTCATACATTGCTGGTAGGAATGCAGAAGGGTACAGCTACTTTGGAAAATAGTTGGGCAGTTTTTTATACAGATAAACAAAAGCTTACTGTAGCGAAACATACACCTACCCTGTGATCCATAGTCCAATTCCTAAGTATCTACTAAAGAGAAATGAAGACATGTGTTCACACAAAAAGTTGTATGGAAGTGTTCATAGCAGCATTACTCATAAGAGCTAAAAATTGGAAACCATCCAAATGTCCACCAACTAGTGAATGGATAGTGTGGTATATCCTAGACAGAAAACCAATTGGTGGTTGATTGAAACCTGGGGTCAGGGAAAGGGACTTGTCAGAACGTTTTAAGGTGGTGGAAATGTTCTATATCTTGATTGTGGTGACAGTTAAACTCTTTGTTGAAGGGTAGAGCTCCATTGCACAAGGATGACGGGTGGAGTCAGGTTGGAGGGTGTCAGTTCTCCTGAAGCCTCACAGGGAGAGTTTACAGATCTCCAGAGATAGGGCCTCTGAATGGAATAGCTGCAACCGTGCAAAGAGTTTGAGACCCTAGATAATACTCAGGAGCTTTGAGAAAGTTCCCCCACCTTAACTGGAGTGGGTGGTGGAATGACACTTCTTCCAACGGCTCAGATGGCAAGATATCCAGATTGCCTAAACCCTGGGTACTTTCCTAAGAGGGTGGAGAGGGGACTCTTCACCAAAAGTCTGGGATTAGATTTCTCCACTACTAAAGTCAATAGAGCTTGAGCCAGATTTAGTTTCATTTAAGAATATAAAGGAAGGTGACAGTTCTTGAGTTTGATTCTCATGGAACAAATTCATACAGATTCATATCTATGAGCATAAAATCATATTAATAGAGGAATGTTAGGGAAGATGTAATATCCAGAGGAAAGGACGACTAAAGGTGGTTTGGCCCTGAGAGAGGTGGTGGGAGAACTCTTTGGTAGCTACAGGGCTCCTAGCTCCCTTGTGATCCCATCAGAGTGGCTGATGCCTCTCATCCTGCTTTCTTAAAAAACTCACTTACTTGGACTTGGAGACTTTGCAAAGAACATAGCTGAGTAGTCTGTCATGTAGGAAACTGAAAGTCAACTTAAGCATTGTGTCCAAATTTGCAAAGACTGTCATTGCCAGGCAATTTGTTTTGAACAGTTGCCTTGTCTATGAAAGACAGCTAAAGAAGATAACATTGTACTGCATAAATATAAACTAAGGCTATCTTCTTATAAACACATGTCTTAAACACCATGTGCAGCTCATCCAAACTTGGGAGTTAGCAATTGCACGTTGATGTAATGACTGAAGTTTTCAAGTAGGAAAAACTCCAACAAACCTAAGATGTGTCTTTTCAGAGTAAACTGGAGAGAGAGATGATTATATTCACATCAGATTATTATATATATTCAGTGCTGCAGTAGAACTGTACCCTTATACAGTAGCTTGGCTTTATAATAGTCAAGAAAAGCACCTGAGTACATAAATATGAAACTGTGATTATAATGGGAGTATAATGTTGATGATCTTTAATAATTGATCAAATCAGTGAATTAAGAACTTTTGAAATGTCTAAGGCTTGTCCCAGCTCAGGATTATCTGGATGGAGAGGGACTTGGAAGAATGTCTTAGTCAGCTTGGGCTGCCATAAGAAATAACATAGACTGAGTGGCTTAAACCACAGAAATTTATGTTCTCACAGATCTAGAGGCTGGAAGCGTGAGATCAGGGGACCAGCATGGTCCAGTTTTAGAGAGAGCTCTCTTCCTTGCGTGCAGATGGCTGCCTTCTCGCTGTGTCCTCACATGGCCTTTCCTCAGCACTTGCATTCTGGGAAAGCGAGAGCAACCTCTCTCTCTTCTTTTTCTTCTTATAAGGCCACCAATTCTATTAGATCAAGATTCCGCCCTTATGACCTCATTTAAACTTAATTACCTCCAAAAAGCCCATCTCCAAATATAGTCACATTAGGAGTTGGGGCTTCAACATATAAATTTGCAGAGGACACAATTCAGTCCATAGCAAAGAGTAAGTAGTCCCTCCCTTGTATCAGCGTGGAACTTTCAATTTAGCCACCATAGAACCTGTAATGCATGAAGCAAAACCATCTGGTAAGGAAGATGGAATCGACTGCTTAGAAAGAGGAGGGCTGGAGTACTCAAAAAAGACTTTCTAAAGTTAAGACTCCCTTGGGACCATCAAGCCTGAGAGGAGGTTTTCTAAACCCTGAATCCGGTCATGTACTCCCCTGCTCAATGGCTTCCCACTGCCCTTAAGAAAATGTAAAGACTCTTGATCGCTGCCTTCTGATCCTGATTCCATCTCCCAGCCTCTTCTCTTGTCACACTCTGATGCAATCCTGCTGAGCTTCTTTCAGTCCCAAGGGACTCTCCTTGACCCTCAGGCCTATGCCCATGCAGTTCCCTCCACCTGGAAGACTTATCCACTCGATACCCCACATCTCATCCTCTTACCCTCAGTTTGTGTCTGCTAGCTCCTCTCATCCTTGAGGTCTCAGTTTAGAGGACATTTCCTCCATAAAACCTCAGATTACCCCACCAGGGCTGGTTATGTGCCTTTTATGTTCACTATAGGCCACGGTAGACAGAATAGTATCATGAACCCCCACACACCCATCACTCAACTCCATTTGATGATGGAATATCATCAAATATTTCATCAGTGTTCAAATTCCCCTAATTGTCTCATAAATAATTTAAATAGTTTATTTGTTTGAATCAAGATCCAGAGTTCACACTTTGCAAAATAGTACACTAATTATTCCCCTGAATTATTATTTATAATATCTACCCACTGCTCATCCCTTCCCACATTGGCTGACCCACAAGGTATTGTCTGCCCCTGCATATACCGCAGGTTACACACCTGGGATGCAAACCTACAGTCCTCATTCACATCTACAAAGCTAAGAGCGTGCTCACTTCAGCAGCACATACACAAAGCTAAGGGCTAACCACAAACTACTACTAATGCTGTCCCTTAAAAGGTAACTCACCCAAATTTATTGACAGACAGCCCAGATATACCACCACTATGATCATTCTCAGCACAATCTGACCTCTTTGTAGGATTCTTCTGGAGGTAAAAAACTGACAGTGTGCTTTAAAGGAAAAGAAGGAAAAGGATGTGTGATGTTCCACTTGGCAGCTCCAGGCTCCATCCAGAACAGCCTTTTTGAGGACATCTCAGGAAGTTTATAATAAGCTGGATGAAATTATTGTGCACGTGTACCCTCTGAGACACACTGTACCAAAAGCTGGATCTAGGTTTAGGTGGATTCCAAGATCTTCTTCCTCCCGTGATCCTCTAAAAATAGCTTCTCTGTTACTTAGGAAATCTGTCTTGCTCCTGAACACAAATATGCTTTGATTTGATTCCAACAGAAAAAAGCATTACTGCCTGAAAGAAAAAATAGGGCTCTTAGTGAGGGATATGGATGGGTGAGGATCTATCTGAAATTACTTTCCTTATCTTTTAGAAAGCATGTAATGTTCCCCTCCACTCATTTCTGTGTTCTATGCTGAAAACACAGTGGAAAGGGGGCTTCGCCATTGAAATTTGGTGAGCACAGGAGAAGAGAGATACAGGCAGTGTTCCAAGTCCTGCTTTGTAACACAGAACATGTTGGAGAGAGAAATGCTGGAAAACAGAGAGAACAGGGGAGGATTTATATTTCCATGTTAGCAGTTATCACATTCAGTCTTATTCAGTGAAGGTGCTTCAGTGGCTGTTGCCATGGGAACTGGACATGATTAAGAAGTTTATTGAATGCAGTTTCCATGGACCAACATTCTAAAGCTGGGTCAGAGTTTCACCCTCACTTTAGGTGCTCTAAAGCTGCCAGCGCATTTTCTTCCAATAAGCGTGTTTTTAATTTCACTATCCATGAATACCCAAAATGTCTGAGATAAAGTGGCTAAATGCATGAACCTAATATTTGTAGGATTTTGATTATTTTGTCAGGAATGAAATAATTTGGTGTATTTGCCAGAAGGAGGCTGTAATTGCCAATTTTACATGTGTGCACACTGTATTTTCATCATAATGTAACAGGGATCGTCTCACTTTGTGAGATCACCAAGGCCATCACTGATTTGCAGTCTTTCCTTTTTCCTAACTGTGCTGGTTCAGAAAAACATTCATCATTGTAGTGACTTCTTTGTAACCTTTCCAAGTTCTTCATATTCCTCATTTGTTCAAACCGAGCAGTTCTCTGATGAGAATCTGGCCAGACATCTTGTCTCCCTAACCACCCAATTAGATACAGCACCACTAGTTTCCTCCTCACATTCAGCCCTCTTAGTTACTCACATGACACACATGGATGGGCAGCTGACACTTAGATACTTTGTATCTGGGATTCTTTCCAGAACTGCTCTACAGTGGTCAGTGTGTAGAAATCAGCACACACTGAAGAGTAAGCAACAAGGTGAGCTAGAGCAACGCCATCTAAAAGGCCTGCGTGCGGATCTGGGCTTTGCCTCTTAGAAGCTGAGGGACTTGTTTCCTTTCCCACAACTGCTTCGTGATTACTGGAATGTGCTGCCCAGATTCCTCTTCAGGCCAGAAGGACTTATTCTCCCAGCTGCTGGAAGTGTTGTCAGCTGACAGCCGAGTCCCTCTCCAGGAACTGCCTTCTCCTAAAAAGAGCCGGCACCAAGCTTCCTTCCTGGGCATCCCACAAACCACACCTGGTTCATGGAGGGGAGGGGTGGGTATAAAGGCCCAGCCCCTCACTCCTACCCACCTTGCTCCAATTCAAGACACCTCTGAAGGGTCTTCCCAGCTCCAGAGCTCCCTATAGAGCTGGCTGAAGAACTTATTGAAACTTCTTTGCAGTCCAGTTTCTTTCTCTGCTCAACCCTGCCTCCTTCTCTTCCTGTCTAAGGTGCTGCTCACAAAGGCACTTCCTAATACCCCTGTACACTAATGTCCACCTCAGAATCTGCTTCCTGTGATAAGAATCTGCAGCAACCCTGAACTTCCTTTGAGAAGTTCCCTCTCCTATTTTTGTAGTGCTGTTTTGGGGTGATTCATTCCATACTCAGCCTCAGGTTTAAGGCATTTGAAAAAGTCCGCGTGTTCTTCCATCTCTAGGCCACACTGATTTCTGAATTAGGGCAATGAAGCAATGAGAAGAGGTCTGACAGGGCCTCCTGAAAAAGAAGCTTACCTAATTTGCCAAAAGATCTACCAGAAGAGATGTTCTCTGTCATTGGATGGGGACAAAGAAGCACGTGGCCTTTGAGTTATTGACTGATATCTTAAAATGACGAGACAAGCTTGCTAAGATTGTAGCCAACATGGGAAAGCAGAGGCAAGAAATAATCACAAGATTCGAGCCAGTGGCTAGAGCAACACCTACACCAGTTGCATCTGAAACCACCTACCTCTGGATTTCTCAACCCGTGAACCAACAAACTCACTTTATTGTGTAAGCTAACTTCAAGTTCCCCAACTGTAAAATGGCAGTGATGATACTAGAACCCAACTCATGAGGATGTTTTGGAGAATAAATTATCAATGCATCCAGCACACAGGAAGTGCCCCATGGATATTAGGGAGTCATATGGCTTTCAAAACCCATGGCTGATTTACATGATGGAAGACAATGTGTTTCCCTTAAGCACAGGTTTCTCAAAGGTACAAAGGACTTTATTTGATGACATCTGGGACTTTCCTTCGACCTGTAGTTTGAAGCTTGATCCAGAGCTGAGATTTTCACTTTTTAAGCAGGGGCATTTTTAAAAACTGAAACCTTATGTGGCAACCACAGAAACGTATATACATAATAATAATCAAAAAAATGCATAGGGTACTTGCTATGTGCCAGGTACTTTACTTTTAGGTTATCTATGCATGCTTGTGTTACATATGAATTCACTGAAACCTCCCAACAACCCTGTGAGGTATGCTCTATCATTCTCTTTGTTGTAGTCCTTGGGAAACCTGCCCAATGCATTTACAAGAGTCCAGAGGATCCCATGTGGAATTTGATGACTACGACTCTTTATTTACTCTGAATAATGGATACTTTGAATCCAGCTTTGGGTCACAAGACTTTCTTTAAAAAGCAGGAAATAGAATATATATAGCACAAATAACCTAAGTAATAACTATACACACTCACATATATTCATTTCAGAGCTTTAGCTGGATCTTTGTGTAGCTGAGAACAGTTGTTGAGAAATGCAGCAGCTTCGTCACAGACACTTTCAGATTCCAAACAGGCCTGAGGAAACAATTTGAAAGGCGAAAGGGGAGGGGAAGGCAAATTAAGGAAAGGAATGAATACTACCTTATACAGAAATGTGAAATTGTATACTCATTGGGGAGAGATAACTGTGCAAATTATAGGATGTGTTAGGAAAATGTTTTACTTCCTCCTTTTGGGTTTATGCTGCACGCACGTGTCTGTCGTTGGGAGACTGTGTGTGTTTGTGTGTGTATGAGCCTTCGGTAACTAGGAAATTAAGAGTTTTATCTGCAGCAACACTGCTAGGGAGATTTGGAGGGTCAGGGTTAGGACTCAGGGACCCACATCCACACTGGACTCTTCAAAGGGACTTGGAAAGCCTTGGAGAACTGCCCTGACACTCTTGCCCCCCTGGGTGTTGATCCAGACCAAATAAATCAGCCTCAGTGCCAAGTACTGCTCAGGGTGGGACTTGATGAGGACCCAAGACCAAGTCCTATGGGCAGGGGCTGGGGTTTCGAACAGGCAGAAGATCTATGCAAGGCAGCAAAAGAGAATCTTACAACGAGTTGAGTCGGTAGGAGCAGATTTAGGAACCGAGGTGTGCCAACAAGAAACTCTAGTGAAGATTGGAACTTTTTGGAACGTTTTCCCTTGAACTGAAAGAAAATTCTTACATAGCCTCATTTTAAATCTCTTCTTTCCCATGTTTCATATGAGGTCTGAGGTTTCCTCAACAATATAATGAAATCTTATATACCTACATACCTTGTGAGTTGTGGCGATTTGGGAGAATGAGACTCAGGAGACAGGCTGAAAAAGGGTGTGGTGGTTCAAGGCAGAGAAAGGAGAGACAGGCACCTTGGACCTAGCGGGCTGGTAGGATCCATGATCTATGTATCAGGAACCTCTTGAGTGTCCTAAAAGCAAGTGCTGGCCCTTAAGGGTCCAGAAAACTGACCTTGAATTATAAATGGGGTCAAATAAGCTTTTTGCCTTACCAGAGAGTCATCAAAAGCCCATTCCAGGGGCCGACCCAGTGGCATAGCAGTTAAGCTCATGCACTCTGCTTCGGCAGCCCGGGGTTTGCAGGTTCGGATCCTGGGCACAGACCTACGCACCACTTGTCAAACCAAGCTGTGGCGGTGTCCCATATAAAGTAGAGGAAGATGGGCACAGATGTTAGCCCAGGGCCAATCTTCCTCAGCAAAAAAAAAAAAAAGCCCATTCCAAACATCATTTCTCTACAGAATTGAAAATATTTGTTCTGTATTTCCTGTGGCGGAAATGCAAAATCGTGTTAGCTGCTGATCATAGAAATCAGGGGAACTGTGTATTTCTTAGAGAGAAATTCACTATGAGTGGATCTAACATCACTCTCTGTGGAGGGCTCTTTACACAAGTACCCCAGGTCCATGAAATCCAAGTACACTTTCTGGTGGAAGTTGCTGCGTGGCAGGACATCTGGGTAGCAAGAAAGGAGAGTGGTGTGGGATAGGAAGCCAAGAGCTCCCGTTTTAATGCGACTTCAACAGGGTAACCTCAGGCATGTCTCCTTGGCCTCTCGGAGCCTCAGATTTCTCTTCTTTAAAATGAGAGGTTTGCAAATTCCACAATTAGAGAGTCATTCTTTTGGCCTAGAGTGTTTCCTCCTGCTAAAATACACATAAGCCTAAGAGTATTGTCAGAAACCATATCAGGTATTTATGCTAAAGTGAATTTATTCAAGAACAGACTTTGATGGAAGAGAAGAGATAATTGGAAGGGGCCTGGGTGTAGGATCACTGAGGTGGAGAAACAGAAAGGGGAGGTAGGACAGGCTAACACACATTTTTTATTACAGCTAATCAGCTAAGAGAAGAAAAATGACAAGTTTTGACAGTGTTGCTGTGTCAAGGTAAGAGGGAAGTAGAATCTACATGTCACCACAGTTAAAGAGTTGAGTTTTACTGAATATTTGTTCCACTGATCAACAATCGCTAGCAGTGTTGGTTAAAACCTCAGAGTACAAAATCATCCTCCTTGAGTTTGTTCCTGGATTGGGGTATGATTGCCAGGTACACATCAGAGTGGGAAAATTCATTCCTTTCTTTCAGACTTCCCCTTTAAAATGTGTGTCTGGTGATCATTTTCTAATTAAGTCATTTATTGAGAATGTTGGAAAGTTCTACTCTGTTTTATCAACTCCAAAATAAAAGACTGGTCAATGATTAAAAAGAAAAATGACAGCATTGGAAGAGGTAATCCCTTAGGTCCCTTCAGCTCTGAAACATTTTGGTTGTGTGTCGTGCCTTCCTTCCTGAAAGTGGAGGTGTTTGATGGAGGTCCGTGCCCACAGGACCCAATTAAAGGAGAAGGCGCCAGGCTCAGGGCTGGCTAATTTGGCTGACTCATCAAGAACAGAAATGTACCTTGTCTGCATTTGGTGAGCAATAAAAGGAGAGCTGTGTCTTGTAGCTCATGGCATCTCATAATTTATTCCAGAAGTTCAGCAGACATTGTGAATTAGAGATGGAACTGATGTAATTTTCTGCATAGAAGTTAAGCTAGGCAACTCGGTGCCGGGCTCAGTATAAACAACTCCCTTTAGCAGCAGCCAAGAAAATGGTCTTAACAGATACAACACGCTTGGATGGTTTAGGACAATCTCTTAGCCTAGTCATCTGATCCTTACAGTTCAAAAACCAAAACAAAATGCTTCTCTCCATATCATTTAAATTTTTAATTGAGTCCTAATTAGGGATTGTATTAAAGTGGCAGGAGAAAATATAAAAGGCATTTTAGTTCTGAAATAAGCCTTCCTCCTCATAGAAACAAATATCAACAACAGGGCACATTTCCTCCTCAAAGTTTCCTCAGGGACAGTTGAGCCTGGGATCTTTGACCTTGTGGTATCTGGTGACTCACTTTGTCTATGCAAAAATTCTTTTTGTTGTCTGAAGATTCGCCAATACAGGCCGGTTCCCTGTGAAAAAAATTCCTTCCTAGAGAATTTTATTCATTCGTTCACTGTTTTATGATTCATTTTAAAGCATTTGAAACATTTTTGGTGCCTTGGGGGATGACTTGAATTCACTTGATAGAGTATAGGCCACTTTGTGAATTAGAATTTCAGGAGCTGTAACTCGACAAGGGTGATTTATGGTTTTTATGAATGTTGGAAAGGAGGAGTTTCAGTGGGTTAGATTCCACTGAAAACTTACTGGTTATTTGACCCAACATTTAGTGATTTATTAACAAAACAGAAGAGAAGGTGTTTAAGGTGTTAGAACAGAATTCAAATCCCTGAGTAAGTTTTAGCCAAGTAAATGACAACTTCAAATGCATAATTATCAGGAGACCTATTATCAGCTCAGTATATATGACACGAAGTCTTGCTATAGAAATAAAAGTAAAAAGTTGTACTTTAAAGGGTATATTTTCTTAATGTCGATATTTTCTATGATTGTAAGAATTTTAAAGTGCGAGAATCTCATCTGGAGTTTCATTCATGTGCTCGTACAGAAGAATTTGAGTTGAGTTCAAACCTTCTTCTCTTACTCCATCAAGACAAGGTCCACCTCCTAGGACTTTGGTCTTAGAGGAGGAAAAAAGAAAATAACAATAAACTCCAATGAGAAACACAGGAAATGAGACTTGTCCTGAGAAAACTCTTCCAGTCTCTGCGTGTTAAGTTAAATGCTGCCGCGTCATCGAGGGCCAAGACCACAGTAAAGCAGGAACTGTTTAGCTAAGCCCTTTCCATGGAAGGAGTCTCAAGACTGTCCTCAGTTGTGGTTTCAGATGCTGATTCACCTTATCAGTTTCTAGAAGTGGGTGCTATTGAGTGTGATTGGTCACATCCAATAGGATCCTCAGTCAGGGGAGAAGCAGTTCGTTGTTTATGTTGCCTTTTATTTGTTTTATTTTTTCTATTTTTTGTTTGTTTGTTTGTGTGTGTGTGAGGGAGATCAGCCCTGAGCTAACATCTATTGCCAATCCTCCTCCTTTTTTTCCCCAAAGCCCCAGTAGATAGTTGTATGTCACAGTGCCACATCTTTCTAGTTGCTGTATGTGGGACACGGCCTCAGCGTGGCCGGAGAAGCGGTGCGTCGGTGCGCGCCCGGGCTCCGGACCAGGCCGCCAGCAGTGGAGCGCGCGCACTTAACCGCTGAGCCACGGGGCCGGCTCCTGATTTTTTTTAAATCTAACAAGTTCCTTAAAAGTCTCTCAGTGTCCTTATTTGTGGAAAGATTGGGCTGGCATTATAACTGTGGGAATAACTGTGATGATGGAAAGAAAAAAAGAGCTAAGAAGAGAATAAGGGGAACAAAGAGGCTTATTTCTGATAGGATGGTCAGGGGAGGCCTCTCCGAGTGGACAAAAACTAAACTAAGACCCAAAGGAAGAGAAAGAGCCAGCATAAGGAGAGTATGGAAGGGGCTGGCCCCGTGGTATAGTGGTTAAGTGCATGTGCTCCACTACTGGCGGCCCGGGTCCAGATCCGGGGTGCGCACTGTTGCACCACTTGTCAGGCCATGCTGTGGCGGCATCCCATATAAAGTAGAGGAAGATGGGCATGGATGCTAGCTCAGGGCTGATCTTCCTCACACACACACACAAAAAAGGAGAGTATGGGAGAGATTCTACAAAAAAGAAACAGCATATGCAAAGGCCCTGAGGCTGGACAGGGCTGGTGTAGTGAGCCAAAGAGAGAGTGATATGAAATGAAGGTGGGTAGGTCCTGTAGCAGCTTAGAGGGCACTACGAGTTCATATTTAATTCTAAGTGTAGTAGGAATCCATTGAAGGATGTTAAATAGACCATAGCATGATCTGATTTTTATTTTAAGATAAATCTATTTTCTGTGGGTAGTATAGAGCAAGGAGATTTGGTGGTAATGAAGGTGGACAGGTTTGAAATGGGCTTTGGAGATAGAATCAACTGCACTTCTGATGAATTGGATATAGAGCGTGAGGGAAAGGATGAATCAAGATATAATGAAGTTCCTCACCAGGGCAACTAAATGAGAGGTGGTACCATTTACAAAACACGTAAGGCTTAGGGTGGGGCAACAGGTTTGGGAGGTGAGGAACCAAGAGACACATTTTGATGTCTGGGAAATTCCCTAGAGAGAATATCAAGAAGGTAATTGGATATAGGAATCTTGAGTTGCAGGAAGAGATCAAAGCTAGAGATATTAATGTTGACATTGTTGGCATCTAGATGGCTTTGGAGCCATGGGATTAGATAAGACCATGCAGAAATAATGCAGAGAGACAAGAGACAAAATGATTAGGATCCCCAACATCTAGAGGTTGGATAGTGGAGAAAGAACTTACACGGATGGCAAGGAGATCGCAAACAAGGAGAAAATGGTATCGCAGAAGCCAGGAGGAGTATGTTTCCAGAAACAGTAAGGTAGTCAGCTGAGTCAGTTCTGCTTAGAGATCAGTAAACATAAACACAGAAAACGTCCTTCGGATAGGGTAACAAGGAGGTCCTTGTCAACCATGATGAAAGCAGATTCAAAGAAGTGGTGGGAGCAAAAGCCAGGCCAGAGGGAATGGGGGAGAAGTAGAGACAGCACGTAGAGGGCATTCTTCCAAGAAATTTGGCTCTGTTGAAAGTAGTTGAAAAACTCTTTGCTTCCCGACATGTTGTGAAAGAACAAAGCTCTAAGTTCTTGTCATATTACAGTCTGGTTTTCCCTTCCTGTTTTGATTGCGAAGTTCTATTTGCTTCCATTTTCAATTAGCACTAACTGGAAAATCACCTTCTTTCATCCCAGCATGAGACTTGGACATTATTGTCCTGTGAAGTAACTACTAATTGTGTTGGCAAAAGTAAACTTCCTGAAAGACTGTGTCCTTGCTGAATAAAGACATCATTTAGGCAATCCTGATTTCTTATTAGAAGCTGAAAATATCTTTCATCTTCATAAAACCAATTAATTATTCAGGAGAAATAGTCTTCTTATAGTTCAGCCAAGAAATTGAAAATGACATTTTAAGGGCAGGGGCGGCTTGTCTCCTGTTGTTAGTGTAGGAATAACTTTGAAAGAGGAGAAATTGGTCTGTCATTCTTCTCGCTTCTATTTCACCTCTTATCTTGGGCAAGATGTGTCAGGGACTATCAGCTCTCAAGACTCTACCGCATCCCCAGCTCCAGGACCCAAATTAATCCTTGACTTTTCTTTAAAACGCTCCTGGCTCTGATATTACACACCTCCTTGGTCTCTTCTCTTCTCAACGTTGTCTTTTCCTCGGCTTAACTGAGCTCAGTTTCCAAGATGGACCCCAGTGATCTTCATCTCCTAGTGAATCATAGGAGTCATGCCCTTGTGTAGTCCCCTCCTTCACTGAATAAGGCTGACCCCTGTGACCAATAGAATCTTACAGAAGTGATACAAGATGACTTCCAAGGCTAGGTCACAAAAAACATTGTGGCCTCCACCTTGCCATCTCTTGGATTGCTTAGTCTGGCAAAAGGCAGCCCCTGTGTCATGAGAACAGCAAAGCAAGTCATGGAGAGGTCCTCGTGTGGAGGATCAGAAGGTACCTGCCTATAACCAGTACTATGTGAGTGTGCCGTCTTGGATATGGATCTTCCAAGACCAGTCAAGCCTTCGGATGACCACAGCCCCAGCCGACAGCTTGCTACAGCCTCCTGCAAGACCCAGAGCCAGAACCACTCAGCTAAGCTATTTCTAAATTCCTGACCCACAGAAACAATGATTTAAAATGTTCATTGTTTCATGACACTAAGTTTAGATTATATAACCACAAATAACTAATATACCACTGAGATTGAAATACTAGGAGCAGCTCCACAACCTTCCAAAAGAGTTTACGTATTCTAAAGAGGATTGTTTTAAACTCAAATGTGTAATCAATAAATTTTATAAAACATAAAAAATGGAGTGAAAGATTCAAGGCAGGGGATAAGGAGTGGAGATAGTATTTTTGTGCATACGTGTGTTTTGGAAGTAGGAGAGGGCAGAAGATGTTAATATATAGCTAAGTAAGTCCCGATAGCCTGTCTTCAGATCAAACCCCTCCTAAGCCTGTACTTCTTGTTAGAGCTTCTTTCCTCCTTTCCTTTTAAAAAAATATTTCACTGAAGTAGACTATTGTAGTAGATTAAAAATAGCCGCTCTGGGGGAGGCCAGCTGCCATGTAAAATGTCTATTCTTAGACCACCATGCTGGGAGGAAGCCCAAGCTAGCCATATGGAGAGGTACTTGAAAAGAGAGAGATGCCTCCAGTTGCTCCAGCCATCCCAGCTCAGGTGCCAGATGTGCGAGTAGAGAAGCTATCTTAGACATCTGGTCCATTCAGCCTTTCAGTCAGCTCCAGCCCCTGCCTGACTGCCACTGTCTAAGAAACCCTGAGCAATAACCTCCAACTGAGCCCAGTTAAGCCAACAGAACAGGGAGAGATAATAAAATGGTTGTTTTAAGCCACTAAGTTTTGAAATTGTTAGTCTGCAGCAAAAATAATCAGAAAAACAAAAGAGGGAATTCATCAGAGAAACACTAGGAATCCTTGTTAAGGCTGGTGATCATTAGTTCGTAATGGAGCCATTTGTCTGGCTGTGAGACTTTCTCCAGCTCAGCTTCTCAGGAGCAGAGGGAATGAATAGTAGGGCTTTGCAAGATTATTATTTTGCCACATGGCATGAAGAGACATCAAACACCCAAGGAGTGATAAATGGGCATTTAATGAGATTGGGTTTGATTTAAAAGGAGAAAAAGAATCCAGAAAATGGAGGTGTTGTAACCTCAGGCCCTCCAAGACCAGTTCAATACACCCCATCTCTTACGAACAGAGTGATTAAGAAATTGTCTTTCAGGAAATTTGCAAAGTCACGTAGCCAGAGCATGTGCAGAAGTCTTGACCTGAAATGACTGTGGAACCAAAGATTCTCCTCCTCACGGAACCAAAGGACCAGAACATAACCAGAACATGAAAGTCGGTCTCTTATCAGAAGCAAAGGGTCCGTCATTCGGGAAGATCCAGTGTTCAAATTCCTTCCCCACCTCACCATAAAAGTTTAAAACTTTACCATAAAAGTTTAGAACCTTACCATAAATGCTTGAAGCCCACCAATCAAAACCTGTCCCACCAGTGTTTCCACGTGCCAGCCTGTTCTCCCTAACCTCAAAAATTTCACTCTAAATCCTGAATCAGAGAGACAGATCTGAGGCACAGTCACCCTGTCTCCCTGCAGATCGATCTTGCAGAATAAAGCTGATTTCTTTTCCCAAAAGCTGATGCTGTAATTAATCAGGCAAGAGAACCCCAATTTTGTGTGGTAACAGTGTGGTTCCCAAAGACTTGTTATCTAGTGCTATTGCTGCCCAAAGAATTAAGTTGTGTTAAAAAACAAAATTCAACCGAGTAAATTTGAAGATCTAATTGGCTTTATTCAACAATTCATGAGTTGGGCAGCATCTCATCTAGAAAGCAGAGAGATACTGCAAGGAGTTATACAAAATGGAAAGTATCTATAGGAAAGAGGGTGGTGCAAGGAAGTTATGAGTCAAAGAAAAGAAAGGATTATTTTGAGCCAGGACATTTCCTCTTTTCAGGGAATTGAAGGGCAAGGGTTTTATCATGCAGATTGCCTCTTCTTCCTCTGGGAGAGGGAGAGGGGCCACATGATGGATTACCTCATTGGTGCTGACTAGAAAATTCCAGACTGGTTGATTAAGATTACATTTCTGGGGAAGGTCGAAACTGCAATTAGGTATTAAATCTAGGTTTGATATCATGGGCTTTAGAACAATTGATGCCATTTTGGACCTGCGGTTTCTCTCTTTAACAGTTGTTTAAAAAAAAAAAAGCTAGTGGTTGACCAGTAGCATTTCCTCTTCTGAACCCTTGGCCACCTTGTTTCATCCACACTTTTGTGTCTTCTATTGTAATTTCTTTGGCACTTGAATTATTCCCAGCTATGAGATGGTGACATCGAATAGGGCAAGGGCAATCATTCTTTTGAACATTCCTGTGGCCCCCTGTCCTATGCTTCAAACAGGCCTTCAATAAGTGTTTGTGGTACTGCTAGGTATTTAGTTTTTAAGAAGAAATGTCAACATCCTCTTACTGTTGACATTTTTCTTGATCACAAAGCAGAGTGCTGGAAGCTTTCAAAACCCCTGGAAATATGCTTCCCATCATTGTCTTTATTTATTTATTTATTTTTTAATAATTTTATTTATTTTTCCCCCAAAGCCCCAGTAGATAGTTGCATGTCATAGTTGCACATCCTTCTAGTTGCTGTGTGTGGGACGCGGCCTCAGCATGGCCGGAGAAGCGGTGCGTCGGTGCGTGCCCGGGATCCGAACCCGGGCCGCCAGCAGTAGAGCGCGCACACTTAACCGCTAAGCCACGGGGCCGGCCCCCATCATTGTCTTTAGTGACTTTGATGACTCCTCTTGGTCAGGTCAACCTCCTCATTCTTAGGGTAGTTCTTGACTTTGGTGAAGGCTTTTAATGGCCAATACTTCAGATCTGGATGTTAAATATACCATTTAATCAAGAAAATACTTATTCTACAGGGAGTTAGGGAAAGACAAGATGATTTTTTTTCAGTATAAGCCTATCACAGGGCCTCTGGCTGGCAACAAGAGTGCATCTGATAGACTAGAGAAGGGGCTTTGGATCTGCATGTCCCTAGGCTTATCAAGTGGATGGTTTCTACTAGATAGTCAAGAATTGTCAGGGCCAGCCCCATGATATAGTGGTTGAGTTCGGCGCACTCCACTTGGTGGCCTGGGTTCATAGCTTTGGATCCCGGGCACAGACCTACACCACTCATCAGCCATGCTGTGGCGGCAACCCACATACAAAGTAGAGGAGGATTAGCAGCAGATGTTATCTCAGGGAGAATCCTCCTCAGCAAAAAAAAAAGAATTGTGGATTTATTTTCAGAAAGCAGGCACATGCTATTAAGAGAGTCAATAGGGGGGCCGGCCTGGTGGCGCAAGCAATTAAGTGCGTGCGCTCCACTCTGGCGGCCCGGGGTTCGCTGGTTCAGATCCCAGGCACGCACCGAGGCACTACTTGTTGAGCCATGCTGTGGCAGTGTCCCATATAAAGTAGAGGAAGATGGGCATGGATGTTAGCTCATGGCCAGTCTTTCTCAGGAAAAAAAAGAGGCGGATTGGCATCAGATGTTGGCTCAGGGCTGATCTTCCTCACACACAAAAAAAAGAGAGAGAGTCAATAGGACCCAAGTTTATCCCGTTGACTTGTACCACCCCTATTTTGAGGCTGTTCTACTTGGAGAACAGAGTGTGAGACTTATTGTCTGGCATTTCTGTAGCAGCAGTCTCAATGTTTGCTGATAAGTTACAAACTCCACAACAACCATTCCCAAACCATCAAAACAGGCCTGAACCCATCTGTCTGGTAAGTAGCTGCAATTTCACCAAACAAAAGTGAGAAAAGTAAATGCAGATAAAGCTTTAGATTTTATCCCAGGACTCTATTGACTGGGTGTAGAATAGGGAATTTGCAGATGTCTACAGAGCTGGGTTAATCTCACTAAATATCCAGAAACTCTCAAAAGATTTAGAGCAGAGACAATCAAATGTAAATTCCCTACTACATCCCCCGAAAACCTGAGGATTTAGGGATAGGAAACACTGGCTTTCATTTCCCTAAAAAGGTAGAGGATAAAAGTTATTTTCTACATATCTTGAAAAAAAATTTAGATAACTTATTATCTTAAATACCAAAGTAGCTGTAATTCTACAATCTTATTGTATTAAATATATATGTAGGATATTTTGTGAATCTATCATTCAACTTGAAAAACTTTTTTTTGTCATTTAAATAACACTTTAAAGAGGGACCAGTATGTCTCTTCCACATGTATTTTGTTAGTAGCTTTTAATCCTTTTGTTATTGAAAAAAGTGGCATCATGAAATTAAAACAGGTAGATTTTTATGGCAATAAGCACAGTGCAGATAAATATCTTTGGAAGGCAAAAATTTTTATTAAGTAAAATGAATTCTAAAAGTTGTGAGCTAGGTATTCACATAAACTTTCAACCTAATTATCTTTCCATTTGTTTGATAACATTTTTTTTTTCCCCCAAAGCCCCAGTAGATAGTTGTATGTCATAGCTGCACATCCTTCTAGTTGCTGTATGTGGGACCCGGCTTCAGCATGGCCGACGAAGCGGTGCGTCGCTGTGTGCCCGGGATCCAAACCCGGGCCGCCAGCAGCAGAGTGCGCGCACTTAACTGCTAAGCCATGGGGCCAGCCCTGATAACATTTTTTAATACATCAAATCGTAATTGTTTAAATTCTAAGCTATGATTATACATATTTAATACAAATAGCTATTCTTTTAGCAACTAAGACTGGAAATGGGAGGACATTTTTCCCAAATAATCAAGTTGTATGGGATCTGCAAGCTCAAAAGAAAGATTTGTGCAGGTGAAAACGACATGGTATAATTTAGTTCAGCCTAACTTCTACTTGACTTGGGAAATTTGTAGAATCTATCTCTATTTTTCTAACATCTGCATCCAGGTTTTTTGTTTTGTTTTGTTTTGGAGAGAGAGCACCCAATCCATTTTTTCACAATATCTCTGGTGGGTTTTAAATATTATTTTCTCTGCTTACTAGCTGTAGAAATAGCATAAGAAGTTAGGTGATTTATCTAAGGTCTCCACAAATGTGATATGGAAAAAGTTAAATGAAACTGGAACCAAAGATGTTGAATATAGTCTTGATGTTTTATATTTACCTTCTGTGCAAATTTTTTCCCACTTTTGGTTTGCTTTCCTGAGTCATTATGTAAAAGTGACTGCAGAACCACAGGGTGTGGATTATCAGCTGGCCTCTGCCTGTGAGAGAGGCAATTTAAACCCAGGATTGCAGAACCAGGTCATATGCAGTGATGAGTGCTTTTGTTTATGAGACAACCCTATGATTTTAGGTGCCCGTGTAATTTTCCATGACTTCTATTGGCATCACCTTGAAGTGTGGTTAGTGTTCCACCATCTAGAGCTACTGAAAATATTTGATCTGACCCAAGAACATGAGGTGAGTAATTGATCACAGATGCCAAAGGCCTACAAAATGATGTATTCCTTGAGCATTGCTCCACTGTGAGTAGACCGTGGTGAGCCTTGCTGCTCAAAGACTTGCTACTCAAAGAGTACTTGCTACTCAGAGAGACTGGTAGCATCAGCATCCCCCGGGAGCCTGTTAGAAATTCAGAATCTCAGGACCCAAACCTGCTGACCAGAATCTGTACTTTAACAAGATCCCCAGGTGATTCGAGGGTAAGTTAAAGTTTGAGAGGCATGGATCTAGGCCCTAGATTCTAGGGCAGGCATCCCATAATTGTACTTGATTTCTGCAAATTATCCAAATGACCCATGACTCCTCTCTCCCTCTCCCTTTTGCCCACTTCCCTTCTGCTCTTTCTGTCTCCTCCTCCTCTCCCCCTTCTCCTTCTTCTCTTTATCCTCCTTCTTCTCCTTCTCCCTCCCTCCCTCCCTTCTTCCTCTTTCTCCTCTCTCTCTCATCTGTAGAATATATGCTAGGAAATTAGAGACCTTCAACTCACACATAGCTATACATACTCACAAAACCAGTATGCAAAACCAAATAACTCAGGCTACATGGAGCATAAAACTGTAAAGGAGCTGAGGCTGGGTCACAGAAAGGTGGTGGAGAACATGGGGTTGTAGTTCTCTCTGCTGAATTTGAGCTCACTCTCTCTTCAGTGCATGGATGAGGAGGGGAGGTGCAGGTGGAAGTGGGACGGGGTGGGTGTTACCTCCCTCCTCTCCAGCCTGAGGCCGGTCTCTGAGGTCTCATCGCTTACTGAAGCTATTGAAGAGGAGGCAAGGCATAGTGACTCTGACCCCTTGCTTTCTTTTGTTACCATTTTATTTTGAAATAATTTCAAACTTGAAGATAATTGCAAAAATAATGCAAAGAACTCCTGTATATCCTTTATCCAGATTCACAATTTTAACATTTTGTCATATTTGCTTTCTCTCTATACATATACACCCCCACCCCCACCCACCCAACCACACAAACACACACACACACACACACACACACACACGCACGCGGGTACATGCGAATTATTAATTATCTGAACCATCTGTGACTAGACTGTATCCAGCATGCCCCTTAGCTCCTCCCCTTCTTATGTGGGGTAAGAGAAGATCATACAATATTTTCTCAAACTTCTGATTTAAGTTTTATGATTTTGGAGACTATTTATACTGACTATTTAATAAGAAAAAAAATTTTAAGTTCAGAATGTTAAAGTGCTTGCCTCTTCCACGGATTCCACTCTTAGGGTTATTTAGGGTTCTGTTTTGTTTTTTCCTCTATGCTTGCTTAAATAATCCCTTGTCCTTGGGAATAAATGGCCACATTTAAACTATCTTTCTTGTAATTTTTTATGTGTAATTTTTTTTTATATGTCTGTGGGGAAAACTGACAAGGGCTTTGCCTTTGAGTATAGGTTTTTCTACCTAGACTTATTGAGATATAATTGATACGTAACATTGTGTAACTTTAAGGTGTACAAGGTATTGATTTGATACATTTATATATTACAATATGATCACCACCACAGCATTAGCCAACACCTCTATCCTGTCACATAATTACCATTTCTTTTTTGTGGTGAGAATATTAAAGATCTACTCTCTTAGTTACTTTCAAGTACACAATACAGTATTATAACCTATAATCACTATGCTGTACATTGGATCCCCATGTACATTAGATCCTATAACTGAAAGTGTGTGCCCTTTGACTAATATCTCCCCATTTCCCCCACCCCGCTGCCCCTGGTAACCCTACTCTACTCTCTGTTTCTCTGAGTTCTAATGTCCCTTACCCCTAATACTTCAGTGTATGTTTCTTAAGAACAAGGATATTTCTTATGAAATCACAGTACAGTTATCAAATTCAGAAATTTAACACTGATATAACGCTATTATCTAATCTACAGTCCACATTCCAGTTTCATCAATTGTCCCAAGATGTCCTTTACAGGATTTTTTTTCTGGTACAGGATCTAGTCCAGGAGCACATGTTATATTTAATCGTCATGTCTCCTTCATCTCCTTTAATTTGGAACGTTTCCTCAGCTTTTCTTTGTCTTTTGGGCTATAAATAAAAAAACCTGACTCTCCTTATCTCGTAAGAAAGGGAATATATTGGAATATACTAATTGGAATATACTCGAGCCTCACTACTCAAAATTGTGTTCCCTGGACCAACAGCATCAGCATCACTTGGGAGCTGATCAGAACTGCAGAATCTGGAACCCTACCTTGAAACTGCTCAATGGTAATCTGCCTTTTAACACGACATCCAGGTGACTCATCTGCACATTAAAGTGAGAAGCCCTGATGTGGGGTGGGGTGGAGTGGGGGTCTCCAGGAGCTGGAAATAGCTGCAGAGAAATAGCTGCAAACCAAGCTCTGAGAAGTACAAGAACCAGGGCATTCTGGGAGCTGTAAAAGCCGGGGTCATGGGAACGCACAACCCCTCCTGGTGGAGCTCACTATTAATACGACTCAGCACAAGAACTCCCCAGCTCTGGTCTCTGAGGTCAAAATTCCCAGTTCCCAGCCAAGTAGATTCTGTTGGTCCCCTACCCACGGCCTTCAGCCTGCTTTGGAGATCACCCATGCACAAATCCCCTATATGTTTATGGCTTCCTGCACCTTCTGTTTGCCCAGAGGAGTTCTCTGGCCACTGCCTTAAGTGGGGCAAGCCAGCAGGTACTCAAAGTTCATGCCCCGAGAAATAGCCCTCAAAGGACAAGAGATGGAGTTGGTGGATAAATGCCTCAGCTTCCTTGCCCCTGAGTGGAACAGCGATGTGTTCTGCGCAGCCTCTTGGTGTGTCCCAGGAGCGGTGAGCCCCAGTTGACCATGGCAGTAACTCTCTCCTGTGTGGTGTGCTGGAGCCACCTTCTACTGGCTCACAAGGGCCAATTGTGAAATTTTCAGAAATTTTGCAAGCCCAGAGCCATTATTAAAATAAAGTATATTAAAAACAAATGTAATAAACACTCAAAGCTCACTTCCTAATTGCTCTTGAGGTTATTTACGTCTATTATGTTTGTATGCTGGAAATACTGTATAATGGTGTGTAATTGTGCATCTCATCCCAGCTCAAGATTCAGTGATGTCACATTGGTGGCTGGAAAATGGCCATGATGGGAGTTTCCATATCACAGAATTCTAGCAAATGCTACACATCGGAATTTTTTTTCCTGAAGAGCCAATTGTTAAACATTTACCATTCTTTATTGGCTTTTCTCCTTTCCCCTACTCCCTCAAAATACTTCCTGAGATCACCCTGCAAATAAACAATTTGCACACAAATCTTTGTCTCAGAGTTTGCTTTTGGAGAAATGCAAACTAAAACAATAGGAGAGAAAAATCTGACTGTTCCAAGCTGCTGCTGCTGCTCACCTCTGGATCAGTTAGCTATAGCCAGGGAGGCTGGACTCTTAGCGTAGAGCTGGCCACTGAGTATCCACCCTTATAAATGAGTGAAGTTTCTAAGCAATGAAGAATTGTTGTGAGCTCCATAGTCACTAAAGAAACTCTCAGCCTGGTGAAAATTTATATTTAAGGAGACATTTGAGGGAAAAGGAGCTGATGTGGAATTGAAAGGAATCAAATCTACTACTCAGCAAAGCTTGTGGGTGTTGTGGGTGTGATACTCATGGGCTTCAGTGTGCTTTAGGTCAGTGGTTATCAGACTTGCAGAAATTTTGGTCCAACAAAGTAAAGTTTTTGAAATTCTGGGTCTAGACATAGGACTGCCAGCTTTTAATTTTGCCAAATAGAACATGATAAAACAAACTCCTGTCGTTTCCATTTTAATGGATATTTCTATAAAGTAGAAATAAATGACATTTATCATTGGATGTCTCTTTATGGGATAAATTTAGCTTCATGGAGGACTTATAGCATTTCCTTTGTATTTCTCACTTCTCTTGTAGCTGGTAAACGTGCCATTAGGAATTATCACCCATTCCACACTGACTTTGGGGAAGTCACTCTTCTGGTCAGAGTTCTAATGGTTTTACAATATAGAAAGAGAAAGTCTCTCAGGTGAAAAATAAAAGCAAGAAATGAGTAATGTAATAGAAGGGATACAGAGGAGACCACACTCTCCATCTTTCAGGGATTGTTCCCTCTTCTTCCCTCTGCACATCTGTTCTGTCTCTCCCTCTTCCCATTGCCTTCCCCTGTTGACTCATTTTGGAGTTGGCCTGATTATTTACAACCTCCTGGCCTAAATGTATAGCATTTACTGAGGACTTCCTTCTCAGTAAACGTTAGGGGATGAACTGTGTCCTACTAGAAGATATGTTCAAGTCCAACCACCATATATGTGAACATGACCTTATTTGGAAAAAGGGTCTTTGCAGATATAATCAAGTTACGATGAAGTCATTAGGGTGTGCACTAATCCAATATGACGGGTGTCCTGAGAAGAAAAGGAGAAGTAACACAGAGACAGAGACACACAGAGGGACAACAATGTGAAGACAGACAGGGAGAATGCTATGTGAGGGTAGAGGCAGAGATTGGAGCGATGCATCTACAAGTCAAGGAATGCCAAGGATTGCTGGCAACACCAGAAGCTAAGAAAAAGGCATGGAACAGATTCTCTCCTAGTGCCCTCAGAGAGAGCATGGCTCTGCTAGTGCCTTGATTTTACAATTCTGGCCTCCAGAACTGTGACAGAATAAATTTCCGTTGTTTTAAGCCACTAAGTCTGTGGTACTTTGTTACAAGAGTGCTAGGAAACTAATACAGTATCTGAGCTGAAGTTACTGAGAGAAGCTGATTAGCTTCCCTCTGATCAGGAGTCTAACCCTGGTCCAACAGAGGCCAGCCTAGCTTTGGTTCTCAGCCTGGGTAACACTGAGTGGGGCAGTTGGACCCGCATGTCCAATACAGGAAAGCGGGCAGGCTAGGACCCACTGGAGAAAGGCCAGTGAGTGTGGCCAGTGGCTTGAAGACACAGATGGGGAAGCAGGACTCTTACTTCAATCCCCCTTTGGGTTGAAGTTTGACTTTCAGGAGGGCACAGTGAACCCCACCAGAAAGTTTCCCAGTTATTTAACCATCATGAAGGAGTCTTGATATTTTATCATGGAGGAAAGGAAGTTTTTCAGCTTCTACACCAACCACTGAAATAATGTTGGCCAATACTGCCTTATTTTAATAAAATATCTTAATTTCTCCATGCCAGGCTTTCTTGCAAAACGTGATTCCGCAGGAGAAGAAACACTGTTTGGTTAATGACCTAGCTACTCCAAGGCACAAGTTAAGTCAAACAAAATGGGCTATTCATAAGATGATTAATCTGGGCCCTTTACGGCAACAACAGGCAGGATCGAAGTTAAAAAAAAAAAAAAAAAAGGCCCACATCAACACCCAAAGATGTGGTGTGTGGTGTACTGTGTTTCCCTAATCAGATTGAAACAGCTGAAATGGGAAAAATCTTTTTCTGGGGCTTTTTTGCCATTCTTGGAATTCCTTCACATGGTGCAGCTGGGAAAATAGGCCTCATGATATGCATAGCAAAGTTATGAATCATTCCCCTCCGTAAATAACTAAAACCTGAGTTTGAGCCAGACCAGTAAATCCATTATCTTTCAATCTAGGAGCTGTGGTGTGTTGGTAAATAGCCAACAACCAGCTCTTCAGGGGAAAGGCCCTAATTTGCAGCGTTTGCTGGTTTCTGACCCCACCACAGATAATTTCAAGTCACCAACCTGAGGTGAACCTGAGGACAGTGAGCTTGAAGGTGGGAGGAAATATGTACAACCCATGCGCCAGATAGCTCCTGCACGCTACTGCTTAGGAGTTTATTTTCATAGTTGTATTTGACATCAGTAGAGAACTTAAACAAATTTGTTTTCTTTATACCAGGTGTTTCACATAGGAACTTCACAGTTGATATTCTTTTCTAATCCTTACACTTGATGAGGTAGATACTATCTTAGTTTTATAGGCCGTAAAATTGAAAGCCTAAGAGAATGAGTGGTTTGTATAAAGCCAGGTAGTGG
Organism: Diceros bicornis minor; assembly: GCF_020826845.1. Classification (NCBI taxonomy): domain Eukaryota; kingdom Metazoa; phylum Chordata; class Mammalia; order Perissodactyla; family Rhinocerotidae; genus Diceros; species Diceros bicornis. Next base: position 33,678,315 of record NC_080758.1, on the reverse strand, counting down.
AACTGAACTAGGTGAATTATTTAACCTCAATGGTCTTTGTTTCCTTTTCTGCAAAGTGGGTTAACAATAGTACCTCAAAGATGGTTGGGACGATTTAATAAGATAATGCATGTAAAATTCTTAGCACATTCCCTAGTATGCAGTTATTTTCTAGTTCAAATGCAATAAATATTCATTGTAGAACATTAGAAAGTACCAACATGAAAAACAGAAGAAAATTTAAAATATTTCTAACTGCTAACAATCTTGGTGTAGAATTCTGATTCTGGCTTAACACGACTTATGAAGGGCAGTCTGAACATAGGAAACACTTTTTCAATGATGAAGCATTTGAGCAATTGTCGAGTGCAATTCTGTTCGGATCATGATGGAAGCTTAGGTTGCACACCAATATATGCAAATTACTTTTAAAAATAAGTTAGAGCGAGGGGCCGGCCTGGTGGCCTAGCGGTTAAGTTCGAGTGCTCCGCTTGGGCGGCAGGGTTCGCTGGTTCCGATCCTGGGCACAGACCTACAAACCGCTCACCAAGCCATGCTGAGGCAGCATCCCACATAGAGCAACTAGAAGGATGTACAACTATGACATACAACTATCTACTGAGGCTTTGGGGAGAAAAAAGGAGAGAGATTGGCAACAGATGTTAGCTCAAGGCCAATCTTCCTCAAAAAAAAAATGTACCTTTAAAAAAATAATAAAATTAGAGCATAATAATAATGTCATTGTCACTCGAGTGCACTATGATGTTCTTTCTGGAGTGGGAGTCCTAAGAAAGGAGATGCAGCCAAGGCCCAGGGCATTTAATAACCATGGATGGGATGCCCATGGGGACACACGGTGTCTATAAATTATACTCCTCATGAATGCTGCAAGAGAGATGGGGAGAGAACAGAGTCAGACAAATTCAGAGTTAGGAAGAGCTAATGCGTTTCTTCCAAGCCCAGTCATTGGTAAGTGCTGCCTGGAGCACTGTTTTAATTAATTAATTAATTAATTACTTATTTTTGTGAGGAAGATCAGCCCTGAGCTAACATCCATGCCAATCCTCCTCTTTTTGCTGAGGAAGACTGGCCCTGAGCCAACATCCATGCCTATCTTCCTCCACTTTATGTGGGACGCCGCCACAGCATGGCCTGACAAGCGATGCGTCGGTGTGCACCCGGGATCCGAACCCGGGCCGCCAGCAGCAGAGCGCTCACATTTAACCCCGCCACGCCACAGGGCCAGTCCCTGGAGCACTGTCTTGAAAAAGATGATGGGGCCTCCCCTCCGGGGGGCGAAGTGGGGCTGCATGTGCATCACTCCCACCATGGACAGAGGAAGGGGAGTGGTGGTTTGCGTGGCAAGTATCTGCTATCTTCCATAGATGGCAGTTCTCCATCTGATTTGACTGAGAATTTTCAGTGGAAACAAGAAGTGATTCTTTTCTTTTGTCCTGAAAATTTCACATACTCTTGTTTTATTTTTGTTACCATAATTCAGTATTCAGAAGATGGGCTTGTAGTTTAGTTTGCTTGTAGATGAAAAATCTTTTCTATCGTTCTTAGGCATGATTAAAAAATTAACATATTCACATGGAATTTTTGAAAAACAGAGAAAAACACAAAAAAGCAACAACTTAACATATCCTCACTACCTTTTTGTGCATTCCTTTTAAAAAATGCTACACCAATATGTATCTTTACAAATATACACATATATCAACATATATTTTTTTAAAAAAAGATTACCAATATTCTTGGTAATCTTTATATACTTGTATTAGTGTTTCTGTAAATATACATTTCTAGAAGTACGATTTCTGAGTTGAAAGCTATGCACACTTAAATTTTTCATAGCTATGATCCAAATATTCTCCAAAAAAGTGTTATCAATGAACACCCTTAGGATTAATGTGCCAGATAATTCATTTCCTCACATCTATCTAAAATTGAGTGTTACAAATCATTGCTTTTATCACTGATAAGTTTCTGTGGTCTTCTCCTCATCAAGGACTCTTGGAAACCCAGGAGGCTGTAGGCCACAAAACTAGAGAAATGGTGGAGCTGATTGCTCTGTTGGCTGCTAGGAGAAGTCTTTGGACCTGGAGTCAAAGGGAACTGAAGTAGGGTACCTAAGGGTTACTATAAATATTCAATAAGAACATGATTACCTTTCTGACCTTGTTACCAACACAGACATAGATGAAAAGAAGATAACCTTGTCAATTTACTGTTTTCTTGTTTAACCTGAGGGGTGACTCGAGGGTCACAAGGATTTATGAGCTTGTTTTACAGAAGAAAGAGAATGCCTTCAAGGAAGTTAAGACCACCAGATAACCAGTTCCCAGCTGCCACTGATGCCCAGAAGTCAGATTGCCCAAGGGCTGATCTGGAATGAAAGAAGCATGGATTACCCCTTTGTTTCTCCAAAACTGCTCCTGCCAAGCCCCTTAGTTCTATAAAACCCTCTGCTTTCTTCTCTTGTTAAGGCAGATTTGAGAGAACCTATCCTCCTCCCTTCTTGTTTTGGCCAATTTGAATAAACCTTTCTCCATCTCCAAGCACCAATGTCTCATTGATTGGCTTACTGTGCATTGAGCGCAGGAACTTCTGATTTAAGAGGTTGGTATCAGGACCATCCTGGGGTCTGGGGAGGAGGAGACTCATACTCACCTTCAGACCTGAAGGACCAAAGTGCTACATACAGTGTAAGCCTGTGGTGGCCATAGGGTAGAATAGTAAGATGGCAGACCCCTTCATTTTGGCTCAGGGCAGCATCCTTTATACTGGAAACAGGATGGGAAGGGGTTTCATCTCTAAGAGTAGTTTAATGCTCAGCCCTGTGCCAAATTTAAATAGTTGTGTGCGATTAGTGATTTGTGATTCCTCTACTAAAGATTAGATGATCCTTCATGTGGCTGAGTCTAAGTACAAGAGAGGGTGGGCTTTAGAAGTCAATCCTTTATTTCCTCAGGCAACAGAATTTATCAAGTCCATTTTATAGGCATTGTTCTAGGTACTGACACTTCAAAATAGAATTAAGATAAAGTTCATGACTTGGAGGCATTTACAATCTAGTTGAGGAGGGTGGAAGAAATTGAAACCAGAAACCAGTACCTTCCATAGAGTTCAGTGCAGATGTGATGGCCATTTGCCTATGCAAATTTACCCATATAAACTTTTGTCATACCTACAAAGGAAGAACTAAAAAGAAGGGAGGAGTTTGTTTGTAAGGAAATGATTCCAAAATGAGTTGCAGATCACTTGACTGCTTCTTGGAGCTAATTTTACAGTGGTTCAAGTGGGTCGGCAGGTAGCCAGTGGAGAAGGGTCTTCTAGAGCAGATCTTCTCAAACTTGGTGTTCTGTGAATCCCTAGAGATCTTGTTAAAAGGTGGATTCTGATTCAGCAGGTCTGGAATGAGGCCCAAGATTCAGCCGTTCTAACAAGCTTCCAGGGAATGTCAATGCTGCTGGTTCAAGTTCTGAGTGGCAAAGTTCTAGATTGAGGAGGCCCTAAATCTTCTAGTATGGCTGGGAAGGAAGGGAGTTGTGTGGGTCAGAGATAAAGCTTGAGAGGCAGGTGAGAGCCAGCTAAAGAATAATTATCTAATTACAGAGAGCCACTGGGAAACTAAAAAGAGGAGTCATTAATTGGGGAAGGTGGTGGAATCTAACCTAGAGAGGCAGACTGTGGAGAATAAATCTACCCACATCCTTCTCTCTTCTCCCTTTTTTCTTCCTCTCCTCCCTTATCCCTCTCCCTCTCCTTCCTCTTCCACTTCTTTCTCCTCCTCCTTCTCCTTCTCCTCCTCCTTCTTCTCCTCCTCATCTTACATTTAGGCCATAAAAGTGGAGAATTACTTGAAGCAAGCAAATGGGAAAAATTCTAAAACTATAGATTCAAAAATAGTTTATGACATGAACTTGGTATACAGAACACAGACAACATTAAAACCAATACTATTTAAAAAGAGAGATATCTTTGAGGGAATCTTGGTTTGGCTGAGTTTGGCATACTGTGGAATCAGCAATATTTTCAAGATAAAAAGAGATTTCTGGCTATCACCAGATTCTTAGGTCTCTGAACTTAAAATTTCCAAGATGAGTTTTGATTCCTACAAAAAGAATTTTGGCTGTTGGCCCTTCACAGTGGGTGCCTGCTTTGGCCATAATTCTATGATTTGAATTGGTGACTTGACAGTGGCTTCTCTGGACTGTGATCTGGGACTTAAGGAAATAATCACTGATTTTAATGACAAGTTTTATCAGACGGTGATGCCATTTTCCCGTAGAACTTTTCTGTAACAAATGCCCTATCTGGAACTTCTCTCCCCAAACCCAGTAAAATAAATGTCTCTAAAACCAACTAATTAGTTAAATTTTTCAGTGCTCATTTCTATAGTTGCCTAGGTAATAAAATAACTTGGGAGACAATTTCCACTTCTGATGGGCTTTGGTTGAATATACATACTATAATTTAGTCCTTTAACCATGAATCATAGATATGTTGGTATTAAATAAGGGAGGGCCACTTATTCAAATTTCAAAAAAAATGCCTCATAGTTAGTTTAATCTGGAGAAAAAAAGATGACCCCAGAATTCTAACTGTCATCACTTTCACAGGTCCTTCGGGTTTTCTCCTTTTCTTTAGGAAAATATTCTGAGTACTTTTATTTTTGATGTCAGCATTTTTATGTCTAATCCCATTAATTGATTGCACAGTAACATTGATGAATCTGAAATGGTATGGATGATTCCCACACTTTCTCCATGCCTCTTGAGTTGGGACTTAAATTTGCTGAGGAAAATGCAGTAAAGAACACAGCCGTGGCATCCACCTATTTTCATGCAAGGAAGACAAGGTTCCCTTTAACCCAGCTGGACTAGGATCATCAGGAGTTTGTTTCGTTGCCCTGTAATCCAAACTCAGGGGCCCATCCGGGCCAGGCAGGACATACGAAATGTATAACTAGCACGATGGGTGAGTAACAGGGAGAGGTGGGGTCTGTGTTGGGTTAGGGTGTTCATTCAAAATTAAATTAAAAAAAAATCAGAGGCTGGCTCCGTGGCTTCGTGGTTAAGTGCATGTGCTCTGCTACTGGCGACCTGGGTTTGGATCCCAGGCGGGCACCGACGCACCGCTTGTGGGGCCATGCTGAGGTGGAGTCCCACATACAGCAACTAGAAGGATATGCAACTATAACATACAACTATCTACTGGTGCTTTGGGGAAAAAAAAGAGGAGGACTGGCAATAGTTGTTAGCTCAGGGCCAGTCTTCCTCAGCAAAAAGAAGAGGATTGTCATGGATGTTAGCTCAGGGCTGATCTTCCTCACCAAAAAAAAAAAAAAAAATCACTGTTTGGGCCAATGTCCATGGCTGTGGGTCAGATATGTTATCTGACTAAATGTCATTGTTGATAATCAGAGCAGTACTCCTGCAGGACAAGGTGATGTGGGTGCAAGTGGAGGCCACGCAATGGAACCCACAGTAGTTGAATCCCTACTTCTCCAATGGGTATACACAGCATTGTTATTATTAAATATTGATGTCCAGAATTGACAAACTTAATACTTTTTCCTGAAATTTTCAGTGATTTCTTTTCTTTTTCTTTCTTTTTTTCCCCCAGTGATTTCTATAAGCATGTTTATACCTGCTATGTGCCAGGCACTATGCTGGTATGCAAAGATCAACAATACATAGCTCTTGCTCTTGAGGGCCTGATTATAGGAGGGCAAAATAGAGATAAAACAGATAAAAGCAACAAAGTGTTAGTTCTAACTCCCATTTTCATTTTATAGGTAAAATAACCAAGGTATGGTGTGAGCCAACAAGTTGAGAGTAGAACAGAGAGTAGAATCATTGCCTCTAATCTCCCCATGTAAATCATTCACATAATAAATGCACCACCATTGCCAAGAACCCGTCTTCCTGACTTCCCAGCTCTCTTTGGCCCACGGCCAGCCTGGAGTGAGCAGCTGGGTTTTGAGCCTGGTATATGGTAGCAGCGCTGTTAGAGTCCTTTTGTTCAGAGTGAGGATATGCCCTGAAAACAGCAGCTCATTCTGCAGACAGTCATCAATATTTTCACTAAAATGATAAAATGATAGCCAGTCAATTGTTGAACCATTTGAGCAGTAAAGGAATTCCCTTGGGGAATGCATTTTAACACAAAATGCACAAGACTGAGAGGCATTTGGACAGACGAAAAATGATAGTAAGTGGAACAGGATGAAAACAAAATGGCTCAGTTCAGTGTTTTCTTTTTTTTTTCTTTTTGGTGAGGAAGATCAGCCCTGAGCTAACATCCATGCCAATCCTCCTCTTTTTGCTGAGGAAGACTGGCCCTGAGCTAACGTCCATGCCCATCTTCCTCTACTTTATGTGGGACACCACCACAGCATGGCCTGACAAGCGGCGCGTTGGTGCATGCCCGGGATCTGAACCCAGGCCGCCAGCAGCGGAGCATGCTCTTAACCACTACACCACAGGTCTGGCCCCAGTTCAGTGTTTTCTGATACAACTTTTGCTTCATAGTTTTACAGGGTCTTGACTCCTAAAAAGTCCATAGAACAGACGCCTTCCAGAGTTGCAATTATGTTAAATTATGTTATACGTGGTAATTTTTCTTTTCTTTTTTTTATCATGTATTTTTATTAACATATCTATGAGAGTTCAAAGAAAAATGTGACTGGTAATTTTTCTTTAGACACTGATTCATGGTATCCAGTTTCACCAATATACTAGTCATTTACAAATGGTATCTCACTACTCTAAATATGAAATTTTTGTGTGTGTGTGTGAGGAAGATCAGCCCTGAGCTAACATCCATGCCAATCCTTCTCTTTGCTGAGGAAGACTGGCCCTGAGCTAACATCCGTGCCCATCTTCCTCCACTTTATGTGGGACGCCGCCACAGCACAGCCTGACAAGCAGTGCGTCGGTGTGCTCCCGGGATCCTAACCCCGGTTGCCAGCAGCGGAGCGTGTGCACTTAACCGCTATGCCATGGGGCCGGCCCTAAATATGAAAATTTGAACTAACACTTGTATGGGGTTGTATGTCCACAAATGTCTTATTTATAGATGAAAAGTTACTTTAGCCAAAATTGAATGGAAGATTTTCCCAATCAGCTATGAAAGATGGTTATTCTACTCTCCCTTTTTGTGGACAAGGAGACTACATAGTAATTGACCTGTCCTTCTAGATTATTCTTCCATCAAATAAAATTTTTTTGAAGCTCTCCCTTTTTGACTACAAAGATTTAAAATATGTGTAAAGAAATCTAATGAGTAAATAACTGTACATTATTTATCATCTGTTTATTCATCTATCTATACAATTAGCTTAATTACCTCAATTCTGTAAGTTAGGGTGGGTATTACCTTATTTCATCCATTCTAAGGTCCTCCTTTTAAAATTAACCCCTCTGAAATCATTGATGGCTGGGCAGCAGTCCTGACATACTTGTCACCCTCTGGGCACACTTGAATGCGGTTGTTTTTCCTGGTGGCATGACCAATGGCTACAACCCCTGGGTGTTTCAGTGAAAAAACCATTTGAGGATGGAGTTAAGAGTCCTGGTTGTTGTTGTAGACCTTTGTTTATACCTTCTCTTAGGATCAAAAATAGCAAGGGCATCAAAACTTGCCCAATGGGTATCGGTGGTTTGGAGAAAATCTTGGGGATAATATCTGAGCACTTAAAAAAGAAAATGCTGCATCACTAACGTTATTGAATAATATTGTTTAGAAAAGCAAGGACATTGCCATGTTTTTAGAGTTGAACTACAAATGTGAAGAAGTTTAAGGAATATCTGAACAATTTATTTCACTTATATTTTCTTTTTCATGTATGCACAAGAATGATATATAATAAAACTTATGTCTAAATGGGTATAAAAGAACACTTTGAAAAAGTAAAATGAAACGTTCTAAGTTATAAGAAAGTATTATGGCATAGTTTAAAGGGCAGCATTTTTTTATTTTTAGTATTGTTTTACAATCAACTTAAATTTGATGAAATTGGTAGTTCCTTCATAGAACTGAGGTTCAGAGAAGGCCTGGGAGGGAGGAAAGCATTAGGGAGCAGCAGGTACTGTGTTAGGTGCCGGGTGCCTTCTCAAACGTCATCTGAAATAAACTTTGTGGTGGTTAAATTCCCATTCACTGATGAAGGAACAGGTCAAGGAAGACATTCTGATCTTACCCTTTGAACCTTTTCTGCTCCAGCCATTTTGATCCTATGATGCGTTTGAGAGCTTGGAGAGCAATACAGTCGTCCCTCGATATCTGTCGGGGATTGGTTCCAGGTCACCCCGAGGATACCCAAATTCACGGGGGCTCAAGTCTGTTAGTCGGCCCTACCTCTCCTCAGGTTCTGCATCTATGGATTCAACCAACCGCAGATCATAAACATGGTATTACATCATCCGTGGTTGGCTGAACCTGCAGGTGCGGAACCCACGGTTACAGAGGGCCGACTGTACACCTGCAGCCAATTTGAAATTGGTGTAAAAGTTCACATTTGAAGCACCTAAATAGCTTTGGAAATCAGCAATTTCCTTGGTTTCCTCCGTATAGGATTGATCTTTATGTGAAAGAAGAATCAATAGCAAATACTAAACTATAACAATCTTGTCACCTACATGGAGAATAAGTAGTGCACACTGTAATTTGGGAAACTGTTCATGGACTCAGAGAGAATGAAGGCATGATGGTACCTTTGAGGAGCAGGGCCACCAGAGAGGTGAATGAAACACACAAAATTGATAGCATTTTGAGTCTGATCAAGTATTCTGACAGTAGAACAATTGTGGACTATCTCACGAGAATACTCCCAATATTTCCATGGATTGATCAAGAGATTAATGCAAAAGATCAGACTTTTATCCAAGTCATAATGAATATTTCTGGAAGAAGAATCAACACAAAGCAAAGCTGATAATAGTTAAAATTGCCAAGCTAAAATGTGCTATTATCTAAATATTGTTGGAAGAATCAATGCTTTGTGACAAAATATAGACCTGCAAAATTAGACTAGGTAAAATAATGGCCACAAAAGAAAACTCACAGTGGTAGAAGCTATAACCAGTTAAAAAAACGGGTATCAACATAAAGCAATTTTTTGTGGTAAAATGTATATGAAAAAATTGAATCCAATAAAAATTTCAGTAAAATAAAAATGGAACAAATTAGCAACAGCTTAACCGTAACTTCTAGAAAAATTAAGAAATTAAATGGGCTCAACAGAGTTTTCTCCTGAAATAAAGTCTCAACATTCGTCAAGAGCAGTAAAAATTTTGCCAAAGATTTATACTCAAAATGTCACAGATAGTGAGGGGTACCATTTGAGTCCAGGTCTGGCTCCTAAGTCGAGAGCTTTTTATATCAATATCATTGTCACTGACAAATAAATGAAAAGCAATAGGATATACTGGAGTACATGAGGAAGCCATTTGGTTTAAAACTAATTTGTCCTGAACTTGTTTTTCCAAAAGGGCCTGACATGGCCTGTGGAGCATGCATTGTACATCTGCTTTAAACATTTACAATGTCCTGAAGACAAGAATGACGCCCTTAAAAATAGGGATGCATCTTCCCCCATAGCAGCATTTCCTTAAGTATAAGCGTCTCTTCCTAGAAACTAAGGTTTAACTACCCACCTGCTGTGCTCACCTTGTGACCACTGATCTGCTGTGCTAGCAAGGCAATGTCATGACTGTTGTAAAAGGGATATTCCTGTTACATGTGATGTATGCTCTTTGTTCCCAGATGGTATATAACCACTCTGTACTCCCTACTTCTTTGGTGCCCTTCCTTCCTTAGAGAAAGAAGCCCTGGGCTATAGTCCTCAGACCTGGCTCATAATAAACTTACCCCAATTTTGATTTATAGATTATGGATTCTTCGGGTTGACATCACCTTTAAAAAAATTAAGGTATAAAAGTGAGATCATGCAGCCCTGATTTCAGACAAATGAGATAACATATTTCATTACTTAGTCAAATCAGATAAAGTTAAATATTTTGTAAAATTCAATGCATATGGAGCCTTTCTGGAAATAATGAGGTAAGACCTAAATTAATCTTATTAACCATGTTTTTGAAAAATTATAACATTCCATAGATGCGGCAGAAGGAAGGTATTGTCTATCTTCTACTTTATATCTCAATCAGAAAGGGGTATATATGATGTCATCTAAAATATCTTGCATTATTAAAGACTTTCTAAGCAAGGCTGTGTAAAATGGTATCTCTCGGCATCACTTCTTCCCCTGTGTGGGTCCAGGTTTCTCTATTCTCGTTATTTTTCCAGTCACCTAATGCCGATGGCTTGTTTTATATATTCTAGAAATTCCTCAATTTCTAGCCCACTGATGGCATCTTTCGAATATATAGAATTCTTCTGTCATTTCAACAAGATTTAGGGAAGGAGCATGGATTAGGTTCATCAACTTGAACTATGAACATGAAGCAAATAATAGCTTGACTAAGTGGTGATTACAGGAAAATAAAGATCTACTATAAACATTTAAAGGAAGCAAACATGTATGAAAGAAATCCATCACTGAAGTATGACTAACAGCAGAGAAGCGAAATAAACTCCAACCTATTAGGAAATGTACAACAGCAGACTTTAGCCGATAATGGTAAATAATTAGGAGGAAATTTTAATCCTTTAAGAAATTTGGGACTAAAACGAGTACCATCAAAAAACCATTGCATCCTGTGCCCAGTACACAGCAGGCACTTAATAATTATTTATTAACTGAATAGATGACATTCTCCAAAATACCCTGGGATCTAATCTAAGCTCAAATATCAAATACAGTCGTGAACAAGCCAATTTATAAAACTAGAAGCTCTTTCTAAAGCTAGAGCTTATCTAACTGAAACATCTTTTCAATAGGCTCATTCCAACCAACCTGCAACTCCAGCTATCTCTTATTGCAAGAATCCTTCAACATTTGCTAAAAAGGTGGTTCTTTTTAATTTTCAGTATCTCACTTGATCTAAATGAAACCTGGTAACACAATTTTATATTAGAGGTTAAGCAGAGGTTAACCTTGATGCTGGAAGGGTAAGAGTTTCAGTTAAGTAAGTGGCAAATGCTGATTAATTTTTCTAAGACCACCAAAGGAGAGAAAAAACTTTGCCTTTTTTTTTCTGGTAGGGCCGATTTTTCAGAAAATAAAAGATTATAACTTTTGCAAAGAGGGTTTTTCTTGCTTTCAGAAAAGTTCCTTCAAACTTTAATTTGAATACAAATAACCTGAGGATCTTGTTAAATGCAGATTTGATTAGGCAGGTCTGGGATCATCCTGAAAGTGCACTTGGGGGGTGGGGGGGAAGGCTTGAGCCAAAGAGATTTTAATTAACTATTTTCAAATGAAGAGAAAACTTGAAGCAAAATATGCATTTCTATGAAAAAAAATCTAAACCTATTTATAACCTTGACAAATTTTTATTCTTATTGCTGAGACAGAAAAGAAAAAAACCTATAATTTGAAAATCTTTCCTCTACCCCAGAAAGCTAGCTTTTTAACTGAGGTAACAGTGGTTTATAACACTATATACATTTCAGGTGTACATGGTTATATTTCGATTTCTGTGTATACAACATCATATTCACCACCCAAAGACTAATTACCATCCATTACCATACACACGTGCCCTTTTACCCCCTTTCGCCCACCTCCCCCTCCCCTTGCCTTTCTGGTAACCAGCAATCTAATCTCTGTATCATCTAGGAATGTACAATTCTTACAGCTCCCAGATGATGCCGCTGGCCTGTACACCTTTGCGTAGCAAAGTTACAAACTCTCAACCATCTTAGGTCACCTAATTCTCGTTTCCAACTTTAAAGATTTGATCCAAGTGTGCTTGTTGTTTTGTAACGAAAGTTTCCAGAAAACATTAGGCCTGCTAATTTCCCTCACTTTCGAACGGGAAAAAACGTAATTCAGAACTGCAGCTCCAGCCTTCACACTTGCTTGTCCTAAGGCAGCTTTGGGAACCAAGGTACGCCCCTGCGACCCCGGGCCCGCCGCCCTCGGCGCCGGCTCCGGGGCTGCAGTAAAAGAGGACGCCAGGGATGCCCGGCTGCTTCGGCCTCCGACGCGGACCCTCTCCAGACGCGCTGGCCCGCCCCCTGCGCGCGGCCGCCGATTGGCGGGAGGGCGCCGGGCGTGACGTCAGGCCCCGCCCCGCCGCCCCTCCGGCCCCGCCCCGCGGGGTGGCCTGGCAGTTTGGTCTGGAGCAGCTGAAACCGGTTTGAGCGGAGCCGCTTCCTGCTGCTGGGCGCCGCCGCGGGCCGCCTCGGGGAGCGCTGGCGAGGCGCGGACGGCGGGCGCCTGGCACCTCGGCCGGCGGGTCTCGCTCTCGGGCGCGGCAGCGGCGCGGACGCGCGGACCGGCGCACCCGGCAGGTGAGGCGGGCGGGTGGGCCTGGCGCTCCTGCGGGGGCCGCTCACGTGGGGGCCGAGCTGTCAGGGCGGCCGGCCCGGCGACGCGGCGGGGCGGGGGGCGCCGGGGGACGCGGCGGGGCCGAGGGGTGCGCAGGGGCCCCCAGCCCGGGGGGCACTGCCCGGCGGGGAAACAGCGGCCTGGACGTTCGCTCCGGTAGGTCGGTGCGTTAACACCTATGTATTCGGCTTTTATTGTTTGCTGCCACGGTTCCGCTGGGCTGTCTGGTGCTAAGTTCCCCTCTGAAAAATTTGTGTTTTCGATGTGCCAAAATGCACAGAGGATAGGACCACCACGAGTACACGAAGTTAAGGCACGAAGAAACAAAATGTGCAGCTGAAGTCGCCTGTGTACCCCGAACCATAGCCTGCCGCCCTCGCCCATCACCACTCTCGATCTATCTATAAGTAATTCATAGTGTTTTGGCAACTGCTTATTTTCTGAAATTGCCTAGCCACGTAGTCTAGGGCATGCTTGTATAATTCAGTTATTCCAGGAAACCAGAGTGCCTTACTCTCTTAGGAAAAGGTTCCGGGAATAGACATCAGTGCCCTCGATAAAATTTTTAAGACAGCTACCTCCTCTCCAAAGCTCCACTTTTTCTACTTCTGAGAAAAAGCCGCAACCAATTGGGTGTTTCATTGGCCCCCTCTTACCCCACTGCCGGTTATAAAGAAAATCAGGCATGAATTGTAGAGAATTCTTTCACCTCGAGACAGCTGTCGAGTCTGATGTAGCGCCAACATAGAGGAACTGATCGAACCAAGCAGGATATTTGGACCTGATGCTGTTTTCTTCTTCACACCCTGCTGTTGTCCTCAGCTCTCTTTTTTTTCTGCCCAGCTCCTATCCACTACTCTATCCTTTCATGTTTCTCCATCTTGCTACATTTCTGACAGTTGTCACTTAGCTAAGAAGTAAATACAAGCTATCAGTCCTTTCTCCAGCTCCTAATGTTCTGGATACAAGTAACAAGATAAAGCAAACAGGTAAAACTGCATGGATGACCCAATCTGTTCTTGATTTAGGAACTAGGGAGAACCAAGATTCTAGACAAAATAAGACTTAGGAAAGTTGGGCTTAGAGAAATAATGACCGCAAAAGAAATCTCACAGTGGCAGAGTAAAATTTGATATGTACAAAAAGTAGGTTGATGAGTCAAATCTTTATATATAACGTAACCAGGAAAAATATATGTAATATATATGAAAATAATATCAAGATGAAATGGAAAACATGTGGAAAAATTTTACTTCATTGTTTAGCAAATTGATCAAGGAATTAACTTGGCTTAATGAAGTCTCCAGAAATTCTTTCTTAATAAAAACCCATTCATGTCTGCATACATTTGATTAAAATATTGGCTCAGAGTATACTGGGGTCAGAATAGTGGGGTCATAATGATCCTCCACCAGGATGAACAGAAATCAACTCAGGAAAATGTAGGCATTTCATATATTCCTTTCTTAGAGCCAGTTATGAGGATCAAAGCTGTTGGAGTCTAGGAAAGAGCAAGGAGAATTGCAAACAGCTTTTTTCTGTGAAAAAAATTGAAGGAAAACAGTGAGAGATGTTCTTTTTGGCCATAAAAACACATTTTAGCTAAAAATATCTGTGACTTCAATTTAGCTCTAAACCAAATGTTCCTGTACCTTGGTTTGCTTAAATCTCACTTTTGTCCCCCAAGCTGGTAAACCAGTAAGGTCATGTGTTGAAATAATTTATTTCACAAAAAGAACAGAGTAAAATTCATTTTGCCAGGTAGTTTAAACTCTGAAATATTTTTAAAATGTAAATTACGATGTCATATTTTGCTAATTGCTTGAGTCTAAAAAGTGTTAAAATAATGTTAAATGCTACTCAAAATCTCAGATGAGAATGATGTTTAATATTTATCTTCAAAAAGCGCAGAATGCAGGTTATATTTAAAAACAAAACCAAAAACCTGTCTCAGGAAGCGTAGCCTGTACATGACGTAATAGGTGAGTTGGTTAAATTGCATATACAGTCAGTTTATGTATGTGCAGACAGCTAGCGTTTTTCATCTTCCTCTTGTTCTATGTATATCTGGAAGACCTCCCCTGCCCAATTTGGGATTGTTTCTGCTTGTGTGAAGAAGAGGAAGTGTTGTTGGGTGTGTAAATTTTGCATTCTACAACAGAACAGTATTTTGTCACTCCTGGTTTGGTGGTAGCTGGGTGCTGAAATTGTACGCTTCAATCCTGCACCAGAATTTTGGCCCCTGTCCACCATCAAGTAAACTGCTGCAGGAGCAGCTCTCCAGGCTTTTATTGGTATGGTATTGAATTCGGGGAGAGAGGTGGAAATTACACTAGATTATATGACTTTTGGCAATCCAAGTGGAAGATGATGCTTTGTTGACATCTGGGGAGGTTTTAGGGCGAGTGTTTTTGTGCTTGCATATATAGCTTTGTAGAGTACATTTACTGCAGCTGTTTACAGCCAAGTTACTATAGCCACTCTTTCACACAATCTTAAGACTGAAAGGCTTGATTTTATTAAATCAATTGATTTCCCTTTATTAAATTTGTTTCCCATTTAATGTAGTAGAAATTTAGATAATTTTGTACCAACTGGTTTTAATACATAGGAATAGTTATATTTCCCTAAAATTGGTTAAAATAGTTATTTAAAATTGATCAACAAATAGTTGAGTACCAACTATTAATTATGTAGACCAGGTTGTCCTTAGTTGAGAACTATGGCAGTAAACACTGGGTGAAAGTATGTTATAGGTTGAGATTAACTGAAACTGATTATTCAGCATTTTGCTGGATGATGGGGCTTTTTGCTCTGTCTCAAAATTCAGTAACTTAAAAGCCAAGCTTTTTTGCTAGCCTTAAGGTTTCTTCTTGATATGATAGAGATAAATTAAATGTAAGATTGCAGTGCTTCAATTGACCGTTTTATTTATTAGACGAAATATTGTACTCTTAGGGTTATACTCAGATTCATATCAGATGTCACGTTAAAAGAGAACTATTAAGATATTTGGATAATGATAGGTTAATAGGAGGGTAACAATCCAGAGCTATTTTTAGATTTTGAACATTATTTGGCAGTGCTAGAACTGGATGTATATGCTTTAAATAGATCGTGTTTACTCTTAGACACAAAAAGTGGATTAAGGTATCTTAGAAATGATTTTGGGGCCAGCCCCATGGCTTAGTGGTTAAGTGCTCGTGCTCCGCTACTGGCGGCCCGGGTTCGGATCCCGGGCGCACGGACGCAACGCTTCTCCAGCCATGCTGAGGCCGCGTCCCACATACAGCAACTAGAAGGATGTGCAACTATGACATACAACTATCTACTGGGGCTTTGGGGGGAAAAAACAAAGGAGGAGGATTGGCAATAGATGTTAGCACAGAGCTGGTCTTCCTCAGCAAAAAGAGGAGGATTAGCATGGATGTTAGCTCAGGGCTGATCTTCCTCACAAAAAAAAAAAAAGAAAAAAAAAAAGATGATTTTGATCAAGGACAGATTTTTCTCCAATTCAGTCGAGTTTTCTAACTGAAATGGTAGAGTTGCCAAATAGGGAATTCTTTATCCAGACGACGTGAAACCGCATTGACTGGTGGTCTTGCTTAATGTATATATTCAACATTTGTATTTTATAATTGATGTAAATGGGATGATACGTAGGGTGTAGCTAACACTGAGCCTGGACTCTTGATCCTCCTAGCAGCCCCCTGTGGGTAAACTCCTACAGCCCCCTGTGGGTATTACAGATCAGGTTTCTCAACCTCAGCCCTATTGATATTTGGAGCTGGTAGTTATTTGTGGAGAGCTGTTCTGTGCATTGTATGCTGTTTAGCAACACTCCTGGCCCCAGGTTTCAGGAGCATCACCCCCAATTGTGACAACCAAAAATGTCTCCTGACATTGCCAAATATCCCATGGAGGGCAAAATTGCCTCCAGTGAGAACTGCTATTATAGATCTATCTACCTTGACCCAGAAGTGTGGTTAACTGAATACTAGTGTTCATTAAATGACCTTTGCAGAGTTGTGCATGTGTTCACAGGGAAGGGAAGGCAGCATAGGGAAAATAAAAGAATGAATAGCTATGAAAAGTACTTCAGGATTTTTTTAAATAAAGTAATGTATAAATGCAAATAAAATTTAAATTGGTAAATTAATGGAAATGATACAGAATAAAGATAAGATTGGAGTTCTTTTGGAAACATTGGTGCATTGGGGTGCAAAAGTTTTTTGAGATGTATTGGAGAAGTTATGTAGAATATGATGTGTCCTTATGTGGAGTGGGTGTTCTTTTTATATTTAAATTATATAACCTTCTTGAGAATTGACATTGTATATTTAAAAAAATAATTTTTATTTGCTATCTTCCCTCAGGTACTTAAATTAGGGGATGGTAAACAGATTGGTTTGGCTGGTAAAACAGTGAAGAAATGAAAAGTCAGCTAGAGGGAAAATGTGGATAAGCAGTCAAGGACATCAAAGGCTTAGGGCTTTAGATTTCTATAAGTAATCAAAGTGATTCTAAGCCAGGGACATGAGGAAGAATAGTCTAATTGATAAAATATATTATTGAGGAGAGATTTAGAAGCCACAATACAGGGAAGAGACATGATTTTGAATGAAGTTCAAACTTAAGAAAGAAAGGCATGTATGTAAGATCAGTTAGAATCGCAGGGTTTAGTAATAGATTGCAGAGTTGAGACTCTAAGTTCAAGTCTACAGAACTAGAGTAATGATGGTCCTATGGTTGATGAAGAGAAAATCTGAAAAGTGATTTGTGGGGAAAGGGGGTTTTTTTTTTTTTTAATCGTCAGTTACTTTCTCATAGAAGCAGATTCTTCAACTTGTTGCAGAACATAGCTAGTTTGTTTCAGTGGATGGTGCTTAAGTTCTTCCGTTGTTTTCCTGTTATTAAAGTTGAAACATTCTTTTTAAAGTAGAAATCCCCTCTTGAGCCAAGCTTTTTTCTATCTATAGTTGTTTTTTTTATATGTAAGGTTTCTGAAATCTTTGCTGCAGTTGAGATGCATTTTTGGTTTTTTGCTTTTTAACTTGTTTCTTTGTAGCTATCTGGAGCTAATATTTTCATGTACTATAAATGACATCTTTTCTTTTTCTTCCTAGCACAACATCCTAAAATAAATCTATCAGAATGACACCTTCTCAGGTTACCTTTGAAATAAGAGGAACTCTTTTACCAGGTATTGTAAAGTTTTACTTT
Source organism: Diceros bicornis minor (assembly GCF_020826845.1). Lineage (NCBI taxonomy): Eukaryota > Metazoa > Chordata > Mammalia > Perissodactyla > Rhinocerotidae > Diceros > Diceros bicornis. Next base: position 33,660,647 of record NC_080758.1, on the reverse strand, counting down.
AAAATAATTTTTGAAATTAAATGAGCATTTTTCTTATCTGGATTATCTTAAATATGGAGTTATCAGAGTGGGCCTAATTTTTAGATGGAAATTTCTTTAGGGCTTTCCTGATATCAGACATGTGCTTGCAGCATAGTAAACTCAAGAGAAAAAAACATACCTCCCCAAATAGTATCTTCCAAGAAAGCTGTCAATTTATTTAGTTTTGCACAGGGCAAAGATAGTTGGGCCATGATTTTTCAGTAGCATGAAGATAAGGGAGATTTTGCTAGTGCAAGAAGTTGGTGAAATATTTGACTAAGGTAACTTTGTTCCCTACTTGTAAATGTACTTTTTAGCTTCATTGTATTTTTTACTGTCTACTAAAGCAGTGTGACATAATTTTAGTGTAAAACAGCATATCAAAACAGTATCACACCTGGGTTATGTACCTCCTTGTTAAATACACTCTGGCTATACTGGCCAATTCCTCAAATCTGTTACGCTCTTTCCCTCCTTCGGGACTTCCTCAAATTGTTCCCTCTGCCTAATTGTGTGCCTCCACCCCCCCATTACCCCAACCTCCCACATTCAACTAGGTTAGAGTCCCTATGAAATCCAAGGTTCTGGGACTTTCTGTTACACCTGGTACAGACTTTATGGAATTATTTGTAATTTTGTTTGTGGATAGATTGTAAGCGCTATGAAAACATGATTTTGTCTTGTTTATGCTGAATTTCTGCACCCAGCACAGTTCCTGGCTCAGAGCAGGGGTAAATATGTGTTCAAAGAATGAATGAATGATTGGCTCTATATATCCAGCAGCATCTTTGTTCTAGCAGCCGTCACAGCAATTGACAGAGTGTGTGTTTGTCCAAGTTCAGATTCTTAGCCACGATGATCTGGAATGGCTCTACCTCTGGACAAGATTCTGTAGGTTGAAGACTGCTAGTCAGCTGATGGGTTGGCTCCCTTGGGTCAAGTGCTCACCTCCAGTCCAGTGTATAGCCTCTTCTGTGGAAGGAAGACTGCAAAACTATATTGTACCCTTTTAGGGAGTTGTACACAGGCAGTTTAAGCTAGAAGGAGCTGGCCATGTCAGGCAAATGGGGTGACCACAGAATTAGCCACAGAATGGTCAGCTTGACAAGGAGGTACTCTCATTCTCAAGGACCAGAGGCAAGATGGGGCTGGCCCGGTGGCACAGCGGTGAAGTGCGTGGGCTCTGCTTCAGCAGCCTGGGGTTCTCAGGTTCAGATCCCGGGCATGCGCGACGCACCGCTTGTCAAGCCAGCTGTGGCCGTGTCCCATATAAAGTAGAGGAAGATGGGCGCAGATGTTAGCCCAGGGGCAGCCTTCCTCAGCAAAAAGAGGAGGATTGGCAGATGTTAGCTCAGGGCGGATCTTCCTCACACACACAAAAAAAAGGACCAGAAGAAAGGTAATTGTGGATGTGAATGCAGATGAATCTGTAGGTGGGAAGGAGAGGAGGTAGAGAGACAGGGAGGGGATGTTGGGGGAGACTGCGCCCCTGCACAGCTCCCCGCATCCCTTGCTTTCCTCGCCAAAGAGGAGGAAGTATTCTCTGCTGAATGTGGAGAGAGTGGGGAGTGCAGAGTGCAGTGAAGTTAGATGGAACAAGTCAAAAGAATATGTGGGGGTGCTGTTTGCAGATTCTTTTAGTTAGCATTCAAGTCTTTCTAATCTTTTATAAATGATAGCCAATTAAAGAAAGAGGTCTGTTTGTTCTAGTAAAAAGTTTCCCTTTTGTTCCTCATAGAAGCCATATTCCAAGGCACTCAGCAGGAAGACAAAGTAACATTGCAGGAGGGAATTGATAAAATGTAGGAGCACTTACATGAAAAAAGTGAACCACCGATTGTCCAAGTTTCACTTTTTCCATTTGGGGTACATGTTCTTTTTTATTATTATTATTGAGGTAACATTGGTTTATAACATTATATAATTTCAGGTGTATATCATTATAGGTCGATTTTTGTGTGGACTGCATCATGTTCTACACCCAAAGACTAATTACCATCCATCACCACACACATGTGCCCAGTTACCCCTTTCGCCCTCCTCCCTCTGGTGTACATGTTCTTTCCGGAGCAAAAGGTAGCTGCTGTTTTGTTTGGGGATGAGAAATAACTGACTCCATGGAAATGTTTTAATGAGTCTCTGTAAAGGGCCCAAATTAGTGGTTTTATGGTAATCTGTACTTTGAGCTAGGAGCCATAGTGTATGCTATACATATGCATAGCAACATCTTGGGAATGAATATTTGTGCTTTGTATAGTGACAGTGTTTATCCTTTTTTTTTTTTTAATTGGAAAACATAGTGATAACCTAAGTTACTTGCAAAAAAATCTGGTTTAGAGGATTGGTGCATATTTTGACATGAAATCTCTATATGTAACCACCCTATGCTTCATGCGCATGTATTTAGAACCCTGAAAACTCCTGAACGACTATCACACTTAGAATTTTAGTTAAGTTTTAGACAGTCCAAGCTTACAAAATGCTCATGCAGGTGGCTAAAGCCAACTGTAATTCTAGTCTTACTAGAGTCGTGCCTCAAGCTTGGAAGCCAAGCTACTCTCAGAATGTGGAGAAGTTTGTCTTGAACTTTGTTCATTTGGGCTCACTTTATTATCTTTTTCTTTATGAATTTTAATGATAGTAATTCAGAATGTGTCGATAGAATAAGTCAAAGACTTCTGCATTCTTATATCCAAGAAGTTGTAGACTTTTGCTAAATATACAAAACCTAGCAAATATAGGTGATAGCTATATGTTGGTTTGTCTGTTGATGAGAGGTGTTCAGGTGAAATGATAGTCATTGTTTTACTAAGGGATACTAGGTTTTTCACTATGTAAGTCTTTGTTTTGAGGACTTTTTGTTGTTGTTGTTCTCTTGCTCCTGTCCCATTAATAATTTACTTGATCTTTAGCTTATTAATAGCTACTCTTTGAGTTCCTGGAAAATATCAGTTACTATTTCTCTAGAATACTTATATGCATTCAATGTTTGCTCCTTTAAATTGGAAGCTGCCTTGAAGGCAGGGACTGTGGTTTGATCACTTTGTCTTCTTGCTGCTTGCTATTGACTCAATAAGTAGTTGAACAAATGAAGAAACGTTCATCCCTCTACATCCCTCCTTTTCTCTGGCTTTAGTTCTGTAGAGGTGGGTCAAGTTAATGCAGGGCTAAGTGTGCTACCTGGGTCCAAACCCACATCTCCAGTGAGACTCCTCCATCTCTGCTAAAGGGGACTCTGCATCTGATTGAACTAATGCAATTGGCTGCTCTTTTCTTGCTTCCTAAGCTAAAATTTGAAACTCTCCTACTTATCCCGCTGTCACTTGTTGTTCTGTTTTCTTAGGAGAAGTTTTTGCAATATGTGGAAGCTGCGATGCTTTGGGGAACTGGAATCCTCAAAATGCTGTGGCTCTTCTTCCGGAAAATGAGACAGGTGAAAGGTAAGCATGGAAATGTCAGGTTACAGAATAATTGCTTGGAGGATTCTCAGATACCTTGGTATATTTTTCTTCTTTTAGTTTTAATTTTTATCAAAGTTATCACATGTGCGTACAGAGTGAAATAGTTTTACAAAATTCGCTGTGAGAAACCAAGTTCCTCTGTTCTTCAATTTCCGTCTCGCAAACAACCAATTTTGGGGCCAGCCCAGTGGCGCAAGCAGTTAAGTGCGCGCACTCCGCTTTGGCAGGGTTCGCAGGTTCGGATCCCAGGTGTGCACTGATGCCCTGCTTGTCAAGCCGTGCTGTGGGAGTGTCCCATATAAAGTGGAGGAAGATGGGCACAGATGTTAGCTCAGGGCCAACCTTCCTCAGCAAAAAAAAAAAAAAAAAGGAGGATTGGCTTAGGATGTTAGCTCAGGGCTGATCTTCCTCACACACACACACACACACACGAGACAACCATTTTCAACTCTTGGCTGGTTCTTTTGGTATTTACCACCATATTTCTAAATAACAGGCTTATATTGGTGTTTCTTATTTAAAATAAAAAACTTCTTTAGGCATATCTTTTGGCTTTTCACTACATCTTCTTAATAAAAGATCTTAATTTTTGCTTTAGCCTATAAAGTAATTTTCTTGATGTATATAGCATTAAAAGTAGCAGAATGGAACACATACCTAGATATCTTAGCTAATGTAATTAAGCGAGTTCACTGCTGACATTAAATACAGCACTAAACTTAGCATGGGTGTATGGCTGCCTTGTCCTGGGGAAAGGAGGATCTGGGTGCCGGTTTCACTTCTGCAGTTAACTGTGATCTTGGGCAGATCTAAAATCTCTAGGCCTCAGTTACCTCATGTACACAGTAAAGGGGTTAGGATAGAATCAGTGAATGTCAGCAAATGTGGTACTTCTCCACTTGGGGATATTTGGAAGTGTTATGTGTTGTCAGGATGTATGTGTGTGGGGCGGTGGGTAGTAAGGAGAGATTGAGATCCTAAATAGTATACAAATACATGCAGTGCCCGTAGGGAGAAATACCAGATTAGGTGATTATTAAGCTCAAATTCTGTTTTCCTGTAGTGCAGTGCTACTAAAAATGTGGCCTGTGGACCAGTGCTAGACAAATAACTTTTTATCCGTGCATGATGTGAGAAATACAAAAACTGAGAGCAAGCATTTAGAAATGTTTATAGCAATTTGACATAGCTGGGACATCCGTGCATGTCATGGTGGACTCATCTCGTTGAACTGGGTACATAGGCCAGAAGTATTGGTCGCAGGATAGTTGGGGTAGAACAAGCAAGCAAAAACTGGTCATTTGCAGCGGATGGTTTGAGGAGTACTGATGGCAAAGCAAAGGAAAACTAGGCAAGTAAAACAGTACCATGATGTAGGTTAAGGAAAAGAAAACTAATTTGAGGAGTACTGATGGCAAAGCAAAGGAAAACTAGGCAAGTAAAACAGTACCATGATGTAGGTTAAGGAAAAGAAAACTAAGAAAAAACGTATATAGAACACCCTTTTCCCTATTTGTCATTAGTGTGACACATTTTCTCAGTAAAAACTCAATTCTCATCTGTTTTTATAAGTTCTATTGATAAATGATATTGGGATCACAGAGGAATGAGATTTTTATTCCCAAGTGGCTACTTTTTCCTTGATTTTCAGATCAGCCATTCCTGTCTGAAGTGAAACCTCATGTCTTTCTGAACTTGTTTCTAAAACACCCTCTGAACTCTTGAGCTGCCCTGTCACCTTTCTGAAGTCCATTTCAGCCAGCCTGGTCAAAGTGATGTGAACAGAATGAGATAACACTTAACTACTTAACTTGAAAGGACCCGCCATTTTTACATTGTTGATGTACACTGTAGTATAATTGACTCATATGGCAGATAAACAGTGCTCCACAAGGAGAAAGGAAGTAGATGATACACAAGGCAAACAGATTTGTTTGCCTTTGGACAATATTCATGTGTTTTAGAATTATGTTTCTTAGGGATTTCAGTGTGCTCTGCATCTAAGTCCTCTGTACCTCTTTTTCACAGAGTCTCTTAAGCCTCTCTATACCTGTAGGCTTGTGGTGACAAGAGCTTTGTTGGAATTTTTTTTTTCTACTTATAGATATATATATATATGTATTTTTTTTGTGTGAGGAAGATCAGCCCTGAGCTAACATCCATGCCAATCCTCCTCTTTTTTTTTTTTTTTTTTGCTGAGGAAGACTGGCCCTGGGCTAACATCTGTGCCTATCTTCCTCCACTTTATATGGGATGCCGCCACAGCATGGCCTGACAAGTGGTGCCTCGGTGTGCGCCCACAATCGGAACCCAGACCACCAGCAGCAGAGCATGCACACTTAACCGCTACACCACGGGGCTGGCCCCTACTTACAGATAATTTGAAGAGCATGGTATTGTTTCATAATGCAGAAAATGTGGGTCATTTGTGGTTTTATTTGCTCTTCTTATAGATTTTATGGTATTTAGGGGGAAGATATGAAGGTGATTCAAAATCAGGCAGTGCACTAAATCTCACTGCCCCTCCTCCCTGGTTTTTCTTGAATCTCATCAGGTTTTGTTTGTCCTTGACGTCACTGAACAGTTCCGGTTCATTTTTAACTTTGCTACATTTGCTTAGAGAAGTGGAGTAAAAAAGACTCATTGCTTTGCTCTCTCCATCTCTTCTTTTCATTTAGTGGTTTTTAACGAGGGTGCACACTAGAATCACTTATGAGGGCTTTAAAAAAAATACACATGCCTAGACCCTACTCCTGGAGATTGAGAAATAGTGCATGAGAGAGAGGCCCCAGCCTGTTTTTGAAAGCTTCCCACTAATTCTCTGCACATCTGGGGCTAGTTTCACGCACTCTGCCTGACTTTTATAGATGAAACAGTATTGGAAATTTGCCTTTTTTTTTTTTGAGGAAAATTAGCCCTGCGCTACCATCTGTTGCCAGTCTTCCTCTTTTACTTTTTTCTCTCCAAAGCCCCAGTACCTAGTTGTATATCATAGTTGTAGAGTTGTAGCTCTTCTTTGTGGGCCACCGCCTCAGCACGGCTTCATGGGCAGTGAGTAGGTCCATGCCCGGGATCTGAACTGGTGAACCCCGAGCCACTGATGCGCAACACACTATGCCACCGGGCTGGCCCCTTGGAAATTTGCCATTTTTCTTTTAAGCAGAGATGGGAAATAAATTTCACCTCGGAGTTAGAGGAGTCTGCCTGGAGCCCTGTGTTAAAGAGGATTCTGAGGCTTATCAGGGAAAAGTAGTAAGGGCACATGTGCCAAGCCTTTGCTGTCCTTGCTTTACAGCAGTGATCCCCAACCAGCCATGTACATCCGGATGCCCCATGAAGTTGTATCAAACTCCACCCCAGACCTGTGACGTCAGAGTCTCCCAGACGGGAACCAGGGCACATGTATTTTATTACTACCACATTAATCTGATTGTTGAAGCTAGGACCATGGGTAACAGCTCATTGTGGATATTTTGTTAGGAACCAGGATTGAGTCAGAGTGAGAATAATGCCCAAAAGCCTGTCTTGGCAGAGCCAGGTGGGGAGCAGTACTAAGCTGTCTGGTATGCTGGAAGAACATTTGGAGCTGCTGCTGATTCACTGAACTATTCATGCTGAATTAATGTTGGGTAATGTCTATGACAGTGGTTCTCAAACTCAAGTGTTCATCATCAGAGTCATCTGGAGGCTTGTTAAATTACCGATTGCTGGGCCTCACCCCCAGTCTCTAATTCAGTAGGTCTAGGTGTGGCCTGAGAATTTGCATTTCTAAAAAGTTCCCAGTTGGTACTAATGGTCCTGGGACCACATTTTGGATACCACTGGTTTATGAGTTGTAGCTAAAAATTGGTAATGATCATGAATTGTGAATTCTTTCACTGTTGAGTCAAAGCTTTAGAATAGCATTAGAATATATTCAGATAGCATAGTTCAGAGGAAGATATTGAGTTGAAACACGTAAGATACTGATTGCTTGGCTAGGGGACTAGCCAGAGGCTGGACAGGACAGTTAGAACAAGGGACAGTTGGAGACGTGAGTGGCCGCAAAACCTCTTAGCTACCATGTAACAGCCCTAGCTAAGTGGGAAGTCAGAGAAGATCCTGACCCTGGCTTCCACTTTTGCACTACTTGCTTCTTCTGTCTGGAATACTTTTCTTGGCTCTTTGTCTGGCTGGTTCCTTCCCATCACTTAGGTCTCAGCTCAGAGAGTTCTTCCTCATAGAGGCCTCCCCTCCAGAAGCCTCCTCCAAAACTTCCTGACACATCAGAAAGGTCAAATATCCCTACTATGTATGTGTTGGGTTATTTGTTTGTCTCCCCACATAAGAAAGCAATCTTGAAGGTGGGGCTCTTTCTGCCTTATCCTTCACTGGGTTTCCAGTGCCTGGTGCAGATTAGGCCTGGAGTAAAATTTTGTGTATGAATAAATAAATGATATTGGTCACAGACTTTGCTTGAGGGGTTTTATGAATTATGAAGTCTTTGTGCATTGTAGTTTGATACTGATGCTGCTGCTTTAATTTTTTTCCCTCATAGCTTGTTATGGAAAGCAACCATTGTACTCAGTAGAGGAGTATCAGTTCAGTATCGCTACTTCAAAGGGTGCTTTTTGGAACCAAAGGTATGTTTTCTTTATCTAGTTTCCAGTTTCTTTAGCAAACTCACTTCTTTCAAAAGCAACTAACTTAGGTTTGAAAACATTAAAAGTAAAATAAGTTTGTTTTGATTGAATAAGGAAAATAGAACTCTAGGTTGATAACATTTTAGTACCAAAAAGCGTGAAAGTAGCCACTTCAGAGGCAGACAGTGTCTGCAATGGAATTTTTAAAAGACCAATAGTAAGTATGTTCTGCAATATTCTATCATGAAATTGGTTTTAATGATAAACATTCTCAATAGGGGTGCATTTTCTGTAACTTATGTAAACTAGTAACTAGGTACAAGGGTTTCTCTTTTTGTTTCATGTTTAATCCTTATGTGGTATAAATACGTTTAGAGGAATATATAGCCAGCTTTAAGTGAGTAATTGTTTTTAAAAATTATTTCACTGCTGCCATCTCTTAGTGGCTGCGTTGTGTAACTCCTGTCAAAACTGAAGTTATTCGTCTTAGATTTTTTTCAACGATGGTGTTGATAGACCAGGATCTTTTCTGAAGGCCTTTGGAGTATCTATTAAATCTAAATCTGCTTGCTCACAGCGATTTACTATTTGGGGATTATTTTCATATTTAGAAAAGAAAAAAAGTTGATTCTTTCCCTCTTCTTTTAAAGATGCTTATTTGCTGAAAGGATTCTTGTCCTTCAGATTTTTACGTTTGAGCACACTTAGGCTGCATGTGGACAAGGGCTTAGGCAGGAGTCTAGGAAGCAAAACATGGATTAGACCTTTTTAAAAATTTATCTCCGTTTGGGGTCATTGAATACTTATTACATGTGAAAAATGCAAGCAGCCACTGTTACCTCATTCTCTTAGCCACCATTATAACAGAAAAAACTGACAAACCCACTTCAGCTGTCTTTTGCACTTATTACGTTTCTTAATCCAAGAATATGTTGTAAATATTCAGTAATTAAACTTGAATTACATTATGGTTGATCATTGCGTTGGCTTATCTTGACAATAGTCTCACTTTTTAATGACTTTAAGATCATTTATTTGGCGTAGAGGTTATGCATTTGTAGAAAGTTTTTCAGTATAAATTGAACAGTTGTGCATAGATATGTAGGTCATAGCACTCATGATATCGAAAGCTTATATGAGGATTCTGGTACGTGAACTTGAGCTTTGTAACATGTGAAGTCAACTAAATTTTACTTAAAGGGGCATTCGGACAAGAAAAATCATGAGTCCTTTGGGCATGGTTTTCTAAAGTAAGACTGTTGTCAACACGGGTCAAATTAAGCCAACCTATAGTATTTTTCCTCTTCATTGAAAGTGTAACCAAAAGCAGCAAATCAGTCCAAAATGCCTTTTTTGAAAAAATTGGCAAGAAGTCTACTTACAGTAAAAAACAAGTTTTTCCCCTTGTAATACTTGCAAAAGTTTACAGTATGTGTTGGTGAGTGTGTTTCTTTAAGTAGGTGCTCTGTATCGTGTACACATGTACCGTGTGATGCAGGGGCTGCCATGGTAAGTATGTTTTTCATGGAATAGAGTAAATAGCTACATAAAATCCCATATGACTAGAGGTTTTGTTTCCCCCCCCCCCACATGCCAGCTTAAAGTAACACTTCTTTTCTTTTAAAAGTTGGTGGCGCTTTTTAAATGGAACAATTTTTAATAGAAATAATTATGAAACTTTGTCTCAATTGTGCATTGTCAAATGATAGAACTAATGTGCGAGGAATCTTTAATTGTGAAATGATACAAATTATTGAAATATATATTTATGATTATGCAGAGTGATAGAAAAGCAAAGTAATTATGAAAGCGTTGAAAAGCTGAACTGGGTAATAAGATTAATTTTACTGGGCCAGAAGTTTTAGGAGTAGTCAACCCAAGCGCTTGTAGAGCCTGAGCTGAAAATCTTGTGATCTTGTCACTTGCCCTTCAGACTTCAGCTTTCTCATCTAAAAAGTGAGGAGTTTGAACTATAGATTTAGCAGGTCCCTTCCATTGCTAAAATTTTACATTCATATTTTCTCTTCCATATTTTCTTTTTCTGGCATATTCCTTCTAGTTTAGAAGTTAAGAGTCTTGAGGTCCCTTTTCTCTTAATTTTTCATAGCTACGTGTTCTCTTATACTTTGTAGAATTAGAATAAAGGTGTTAATGTGTTGGATTTTAAAATACTTTTACAGGTGACAAATCAAAGTATTATTTAAACATAGCAAACAAAGATCATAGATATTCCTGGATATTCCTGGATTAATGTGAGTCTGCAGATAGTCCTTTAATTTCACATCTTCACCAAAGATAATTTTTTAATTAATATGTAGTTTAAACATTTTTTAAATTCATGTCTACCCCTCTTTACTTGTGGCTGGAATTAGGGATGTTACTTCATAATGAAGTGTTAGCCAATTTTTAATTATGTTATCTTTGAAATTTTTCCTTCATTTCAATGGAAATAGCCCCTTGTTTTTCAGTAATATATCGGTTTCTAATTTTTGTAGGTGTTAACATTCACTCATAATTAGATTCAGTACAGACTCTTTTACTTTGTAAATTACTTTTTAATCTCCCTTGATTTTCATTTAAATCCTTAAACAAAAGAACCAGTCATCTGTGACAGGCAGATAATGGTTTATTTTCAGAATAGCCCAGGTTGTCATTTTGTACAATGGTTTCTTAATACAGTAAAATTCTTCTGGAGGCCAAATACCCTCAGCTGTTAACTTCGAATTTGAACCATCTCCGAGATGTCTAATGGCCTTGATTTCTTTACTTTACTCATTCCTAGGTGACCATTTGTCACATTCGTCTTATTAAAAATAGTGATTTTTAAATAACTGTGTGGCCTCTGACATCATAGATAAAAATTCCTCAGAACCCCTTTTACAAGCACATTTTTTTTTCAAAGTTGTGCAAAGAAAACAATCAGCAAAAATTTAAAAGTTCACATTTACATTTTTCATGATATTTGAAAGCAGTCATATTACATGACTAGCTGATAATTTTGCTTGGTGGTTTGTTTAAAAAAAAACCTAGTCTATGTGTTGAGTAATCCTGTTTATTTCTCTCAGTGCTTGATGTAGCTGAGCAATGTCAATAACTGTTTAAGAAAGCAATCATTGTGACTGGGTTTTTTTGGTTTTCCTTTTTTTATGAAAACAGATTTTTTTGTGTATTTTTGTTAATACATTCCAGCAATCATATGATTTAATATATGCTGAATTGTGAAATAACTTTACAGTACTGCTAATGGAATACTATCTTATACTGATATTGTTACTTTTTTCTCCGAATCCACCTTCCACTTGACTCCAAAATGCTTAAAATTGTGGCAGTCTTTTACAGAAAGGAACTATTCTTTTTTTCTAGGATCTTGAAGAATGAATTATTACATTTAGCATATTAAAAAGGATTGCATGTTTTGGAGTCACCACTGAGATTTTTAATTTCCCAACGCTCAAGTTTTAATTTTTTTTTTTTTTTAAAGAACTTCAGTAAGCTAAAATTTAAGATTACATTCTAAAGTTTAATTAAGTAGCCATAACAATTTTGAAAATTCACTGTATTTTAAAACTTGGTTCATTTTTTTTTAACGTTATAATGCTTCGTGTACCAACCAACATGGATTTGTAGTGTGAACGCTAATTTAAGACACAATTTTTTTTTTTTTTTTTTTTTTTGTGAGGAGATCAGCCCTGTGCTAACATCCGCCAATCCTCCTCTTTTTTTGCTGAGGAAGACTGGCCCTGGGCTAACATCCATGCCCATCTTCCTCCACTTTATATGGGACGCCGCCACAGTATGGCTTGCCAAGCAGTGCGTTGATGGGCGCCCAGGATCCAAACTGGCGAACCCCAGGCCGCCATAGCGGAGCTTGCGCACTTAACCACTTGCGCCACCGGGCTGTCCTCTAAGACACAATTTTAAGTCATCAGTTGAACCATCCCTTTGGACTGCTCCTCACATACTCCATTCTGTTCAAGCCTGGGTTTCATGCTGTGAGTGGTGGGTTTGTTAGTAAAGCAGATGAAGGTGGAGTTATTAAAATTACACTAAAATATGTTGCCTATCAAATATTTAATCCACAGGGCTGTTCTTACATGATTAAGTATAGCCGCTGCAGTCAACACTTGGTCAAGTTCCCCTGACACCTGAATTAAAACAAGAATGAAAACAAACTCTTTCCTTTCCTCTACCCACTTTTTATCCCTGCTGACATTTACTGTTATATTCGTGGAACCCTTTCAAGTCACCTCTGATTAGTAACTTTTGTAAGAATATAGATTCATGTCATCTTGGTAGTGAAGAGTATTTTTTTGGGCAGGGGGAGAAATGCAGAGAACTTGGGAGGAGTAGAGGAAGGAAATAGATTAGTTCTTTCTGGCTGCTTATTATTGCTACAAAACATTCCTAGCATTTTATTTCATCTATTTTTTTATATATAATTATGGTATATTTATTTTTGAAATCTTACAAGAGTTTCAACTTATTGCATTTAAAGGAAGGTATGGGGTTTAACACTGTGGTCTTCTGTGGCTTAACTTTGCTCACAACTTTGTAGATTGTTTAGTCATTAAAATCTTCTCCAACACACAGATTATACCATCAATTTCTGTGCTAAAGAAGAAACAAGAAACATTGTTCCTATTTTTAATGTATACATTTGCATCTGTTGAGGATTAGAAAGCTCAAGGTTTAAAAAACAAATTCAGAAGAATGTGACAGGAAAAAGTTGTAGTAAAAGACATCTGGCAGGTCTAGAATTAAATGTGTCTTCTTTTTTATTGTAATGGAAATGAAATTCATATTTTAAGATGAGCAATTTCACATTTACATTTTTTTAAACATTTTCCAAGTCTACCAGTTTATAAATGAACTCTTATAAGAAGGAAGTATTCAACTAGAGAAAATGAGCAATTCCTGTATTATCCCAGGATTAATAATTTGAATGAATAATGTTATTTTAGTTTTCAAACTTCAAAAGTTTGCAGATTTTAAAAAAGATTCTAACCTTTGGTTATTTTAAGTGGCAGAGTTATCTCTTGTGTTTAATTACTTAATGTACCTAATTTGTCACATACATATTTTTTATCATTTGGCACATTTATTATTAAATATAATCATTATTGAAATCCTGTAAAATGTTATAGACGAGTATTTAATGCCATCTAAAGATGTATAATATATAGAAATAAGCTTAAATGTTCCAGAGTTTTTAAGAGTATATGTAATGTATGCCTAGAAAAGGGCTTGAAGATGATGTATGAAAATGTTGATAGTGATTATCTCTAAGTGGTGTGATAATGGGTGATTTTTGTTTTTTCTTTTTGCTTCTCTGTATTTTACTCAACTTCTTCAGAAGACATGTAGAGAAGAAAAAATTAAAATACCTTGTAAGGTTACAGTTTGAAATTTTGCTTTAAAAATATGTATTTAAGGGTTTTATTTTGGCACATAAATTTAGTCAAGTTTTTATTTTTTTTTGAAAATTAAAGGAAAACTAGGAAGCACTTAATACTTCAGTCCTTTACGTATACGCAGGGACTCTCTGTTGGTAGTTCATTCTTGTTTTTAAATTGCTGTACACGTTATCAACAGAACATAAAGCTCTATTTTCTTTTTTAGTTAGAGGACTTGACAACAGAAGACAATATTAGAAATTGTCACACTATATGAATTTATAAGCTCTAAAGCATAAGAGTAAAACTGGATGTTAGTTCCCATTTTATCAAACTTGTTCTTCAAATTTACCCATGCATATGTCCTTTCTTTTAGGGTTTCCTGTACTCTTTAGAAACACTGGTTATTATGATATGAGAAATCTGATGTTCTTCCTGTTAGCTACGTAACTATTCTTAAAGAACTTTATTATACCCTCCAGTTCCTTGAGTAACTTGTGATAATTGATCTTGAAGTACTTGTTCCTACTCTTCTTACTATCATAAAGTTTAGGCTTTTTCCAAACTCTTGGAGAGTACTTAAGATGGATCCTTTATCCAGTAATACCTCATTGACTGCTGACATAACATAAAGTGTATTTGGTGTTAACTTTAACTTAGGACAGAATATCAGTTAAAGATTAAAATTTCTTTGAAAAGAATTAAGTATTGTAGGCAGATTTAAGAATGGGTTGAAGATGGTTTTGTGTGCCAGTTCATCTCATTTTCTTTGTTTACTGCCTCACTCTCATTTTCTTCCAGCACTCGTCATGTTTTGTGACCTGGTACATTTCCTGATTTTTGGCATATAATATTGATAATTAACAAGTGAATCTCTTGGTTTCATATTTAGTATAAGACTTAGGCCACAAACATTTAATGGAATCATGGGTAGCAAATAAGATATAAGAAATTATTGCAGACGTTTAACTTTTAAATTGCAGACTATCGGTGGTCCATGTCAAGTCATAGTTCACAAGTGGGAGACTCATCTACAACCACGATCAATAACCCCTTTAGGTATGGGCCTTAACTGCATCTGTTTGAGGCATATGCATAAAGTTACTAATATGCTGCACAATGGCTTAGTGGGATTTAATACATTTTTATTCTAAAGTTTAAGGTCAATGCATTGTCAGTACTACAAATTTCACTTAGCATATCATAGATCTTACTTCCAAAACTAAACAGTTCTTAATTGCCTTTCTTTATAAACTATTAGAAATGCTTGCCTAGTTATTTTTATTTTCGTGGGTTAGATTAAATTATTGTGGAATATTTATTTTCATTTGGAGTAGTTACAAAGCTTATAAAATAACATTCTTTTTGACTGAGCATCAATGGCATTATTTGATTACTTGCTCAGAGAACTTAGAGAACATTTGAGGAAAGAATTAATCTAAAACAAAGATTCTTAAATTTTTAACATTGTATAGTAAGAGTAATAGAACATTCTGTTTATTCTGTGTGTTTTTTTAAACTAGTAAATACTTGAGTAAACTTGTATGAATGAATTCAAATTTCTTGGTTATAGCAGACATATTTTCCTCCTAATTTACTTAAATACCCTGCTGGCTATGTTAAAATTGATATTCAGATAGGTTTTTTTTTTTTTTTTAAATGTTATTGAGTTTTCTTGTGCCTAAAAATGACATTTCTCTTCATACAAGTATTTTTTAATTTTCTTTTCCCTATACTGAGATTAAAATTTGAAGTTCATTTCACTTACATTAAATTACGCACTAGATTCATCTGTAAATTGACTCAATGCTGAGAAATGTATCTTTTACTTTCTAGAGAAAATTAGAATTTAAAGATAATAAATATCTTGCTAGTTACCAGCTTAGATTAGAAAGTAGTGAGAAATTCTGCTTTACCCTGTAGCAAGGACACATCTCCTTTAAACAGATATCTCATTCCATCCTCTTTATTGGATTTTCTTTTTGTATGTTTTAATACATTTTTGGTAGTGTATTTAGAATTTTTATGGTAGTGTACTTTAGAGTTATAATAGTCCTATTCTGAAGTTGGAAATTATTAGATATTAAACATTTAAAAAATAATTTGCATTTTGAAGCATCGTGCAGTTAAATATGTTTTCTTATTGTGAGAAGTGGGATGATTTTGTTTCTGGTCTTTTAAAAAGAAATTTCTTTTATACTTTTGGAAAATATAACTTAACTAAACTTAAGAGCTGTGTGAAATCTACCGGAGAATCTTTATTGGGAACTGTCACACTTATTTTGACAAATATTTTAGGCTTACGTTTAAAGTAAACTGGGCACGGAAGTAGTAGGGAAGATACTTAGTATTTTACTGAGAGAGTGGGGCTTAACAGCTTTTCTTCGGTTGACGTTTCTGTTAGAAGGGAACGTGCTAGCCCTTGCTCTTTCGGTAGTTCCTCACAGCTCTGTATATACAGGTAAGTTCACGCTATTTGCAAAGCTGTTAGCTGGCTGTAGAGAATAGTTGGGATTCAAAGAGAATTACATTTTAGATAAGTTCAGAATATGCACTGCATAAGAATAAGCATTTTAATTGTGCCAAGACCTTTGGTTTGAAAAATCAACAGGGGGTACTGTTGTCCAGCAGCCTGTCCGTCTCACACGTTGGTAGGTGTAGAAACTTGTCCTGTGCCTCTAGAGCCCTGTTCCTGAGGAGTTTTCTCTCTCTTCATTGTAACATCGTGAATAATCACCAAGTGTGTAAGAACTATTACTGTTTGATAGCCCCCTTAAAAGGGAATTCTTTATTGAGGGCTACAATAAATATGCTTATTCACTTTGGGCTGCTTTTAAATTTTAGATTTAATATTTTTAAAAAATCTTTAAGGTGGGTAATTTCTCAGTTCATTCTGTGTACATCATGAATTTTAACTAGGTTGTCTATTTTCCTTCAATTCTAGAAAGTGAAATTATTATTGACGATGGACAATTTGGAATTCACAGTAAGTGAGACTGAGTTTTGAAAATCTTTACTGATAACGGTTGCGATGTTACCTTGCATTTCATTAGAAACAGCACAGGGAAATATGACAGAGTATGATATTGAAAATAGAGACTAGATCACCAAGAAACAAATACATTCTGTTAAATAATAGTTTCCAATATAATTCTTATGCTTTAAAATTGTATCCTTTTGGTTTTTATTTGTTGATTTCAGGTATATGAATTAATATAATTAATTTAAAAGTATTATACTTCATTGTTAATGTATCATCACTTTTTAATGCTGTTATGTTTGAAAATGATATTAATGGTTCTAAACATTTGAAGTGTGAAACGTTACTCTTAAGCTAAGTTGGTACATTTTGTGGGTTTGTATATGCGTTTATAGTAAAATCCAGAGTAAGCAGAATGTTCTAGTAATTCTGGCTGAGTCTTTAATTTACAATAGAGTAGAAAATCCTTTTACTTCTGAATATGTTGAAAATATTATGCATTTGTCTACTTTTCTGCTTCAGTACATACGTTGTCTTGAGGCTTTAAGTTTTCTTCAATGACTTGAATTCTCACAGTGTGTCAGTGTTATCATGCAGTTTTAAACTGCATTTTCAGTTTAGATACTATACTGTAGGAGTCAGAAGGTGTAAAGGGGGTGGGCAGAATGTGTGCTTGAACTGACTGTGCAAGCTGCTGAGATAAACTGCTGATATCCAGTTTGCTTTCCTGTCGAGTACAGGAAGGAACAGGGCCTGTATGTTTTGGTTGTGGTTTTACTAGCTATGTATGTTTATGTACTTTAGAAATGTACATGCCTTGGCAGTTTTTGGATAGGAGTTTAACTTCTTTTCCTTGATTTTGTTTGGGATTATTTATATTACATCATAAGGTAGTCTAAAATACTTGAATAGCTTTAGTGTTTAGTGTTTTAGAGTCTTGTCTTTATTTACAAAAGATGGTATTTGTGCTATATGTTTCGGAGAGCTTTCTTTATGGAGGAGTAGTGTTCTTATTTCTTCAACTGTAATGCATGACATTGTATCCCTCTATTATATGTTAATTATTATTTGTTAATTACTGTGTATGGCTACAAATGCATGGCATTTCTTTCCTCGTTTTTTGTTGTTGTCCTAAATTCAGCTTTAGTTAGCTTTCAGGATGGAAAGCCATTTCTCTGATTTTGTCCATTTCTGAAAACAGTTTAAAATTAAGAGATGATAGTGGTTTCTCTTTATTTTTAAAATTTGATAGTTATTAAACATTTTTAAGTTAAACCTAAGGAGAAGAGTTTCTTGATTTTTCTTTTTTTAAATCTTGTTGGTGAAAAACAGGTTCAAAACAGTTGACAGCTCTCTGATATTTATGAAAATTTTATTACCTATGCCAGTAGGAACCTTCAAGTTAAACAGTGCTAACACAGTGTTATTATAATCATGCAGTTTATTTATAGCAGAATATATAAATGTGAGAATACAGAACTGGCTCATAGCTTTGTTCTTGCCTTCTCACATCTCAGCCCCTAGCGCTAGTGGAATAACTGGTTTCAGCTGAATTATCTTATATAAAGCTTTGGAAGTATAGTAGTGATCCCCAGTGAAACAACTGCTATGTTAGAAGACATCTTGGAACGTGTATTCTTTCTGAAATAGATTTCTATTACTTCAGTAATGTATTCAGTGAGAATATTTTAATTTACTTAAGTTGTTAAAGTATGGCTAATTGTTAACGTTCATTTAACTTTTTTCCTCTTACCTCATATAAAAGTTCTTTTTCAATGACAAATTTAAGACTGTGTGTATTGGCTTTGGAAAAAAGTACCAGTGATATATAACCTGAGTCTATTAAAATGTGAATGTGAACTAGAATTGTCAATATGTATTGTACTTACTGGATTGTTTCAAACATATGTATAGTAATTACTGCTTTCATATTTACTCTCCCAGATGGTGTTGAGACTCTGGATTCTGGATGGCTGACGTGTCAGACTGAAATAAGATTACGTTTGCATTATTCTGAAAAACCTCCTGTGTCAATAACCAAGAAAAAATTTAAAAAATCTAGATTTAGGTATGACCATGTGTATTCATTACTTAAGGCCATTTATTTTCACTAATGCTATAGATTTCTGACCCATTTGGTTTTAGCTGTTAAGTGTATAAACTAAGAAAATAACACACCTATAGATAATGTCACATTTTCTAATAACTACAAGGTCTTGTGATAGTGAACTGCTTCCCTGCCTCAGATTGCTACAGTTACGTGTAGTTCTGTTAGTCTTAATTTCTAAGTTGAAACCAGAAAAATTTGTTTTTCTGTAGATAAGTGATTTCCAAGCTTATGTATCTTTGTAGTTCCTACCATTTAAAATTGCTTTGTGTAGCAATAAATAGTTTGTTTTAAAATTGGTGTATTGAAAATGATTTTGTGCTAAATGATGGGAGAATGGCATAAACAGAGAAAAATGATTGTTGGAAATATTCTTCAGTGTCCTAAACTTTCCTGTGGCTTGAAAACAAGAAACCTTTCTATGAAGAAAGGTAGCAGTTATCATAGCAGTTCCAGATTAGTTTCTTTTTAATCCTATATTAATTTAAGAAATAGATGTCAAGCTTTGTGTAAATAGCTAAATAGTAACTTTATTTTTCTGTAATATTATCATATATACCGTTAAGTGAGCTAGCTTCTCAGTAACCCAGGCAGCCCTATCATTTGAATTTTTGTAACTTTGGGACTGAGAGTTCTAAGTCCTGGTATGTAATACAGCCATTTCTGACAGAATGTCAGGATTGGGTTGAAAGGGCTATTTTCAGTAACTGAAACAATTAATAATACTTATTATCTTCCTAATAAAATTCATAATGATATTGCAATTTATAAATCCATAAATGTTTTAGAATAACTGCTTAAATATTATAGTACTTACTTATCCCAATCATAAAATATATAAGGGAAAGGATGGATTACACTTCACAGTCCTTTGCATTTCCTTTTCTGAGAGTAAGTACAGAGTTTGGGGTGTCCCATGTCTCTGTGCATTAGCTTTTCTAGGCCTCTGCTTTGCTTCTGAAAAACCGAGGTAATTGGACCACATGGTTGATTGGCAAGATCCATTTGACCGAAGAGATTCTCTAACCAGTTAGTCATGCATTATTGAATATTTTATATACGTGTTAAAAGAAGCAAATAAATTGTTAGAGCTATAAAGTGTCTTTTTAGCATAAGACCTTGAAATAAAGGTAGCAGAAGATAAAGCCTTAGTTGGTTGGACTTATTAGGGTTTTTTTCCTTGACTGTAGTTAAAAAATTAATAGATAATTAATGGTTGGGGTTCTGATTGGCTCGCAAATGCATACTGAGTCCTATACCCTTCTTGTTTCTATGGAAATTATTTTGAGTGTTTGTATATATTATTGTGTTGTTTAGGCTTAAGTTGAAGTATTTTTGTATAACCATACTTAGTTGGGCTCTACAAATTAAGTAACTGATTCCTTTTGAAATAATTCTGCATAGCTAGATATTGGTGTTTGTTCTGGCCGTTTTTTTTCCTCCTAAATTGATATTAGTGATAGAACTTAACTTTCATGGGGGAGGAAATAAATTTATTTGCAAGGATATCAGGACTTTAAAAACTTTAGCAATAGCTTATGCATTTTAAATAAAACATTACGCGTGCTGATCTATCTCATTACCACCAAGTTTTAAACACAAGTTTCTCTTTCAATTAACTCCACCAATAAGTGGAAAGCAGTGCCTCTATGATAGACTCTAAATTTATATAGCTATTTGAAGAAAACTTGTAACATAAATGAACTAAATTCTCTCATAGACCCCTTTAAACTTGATTTTTTTTTGTTTTTGGTAGATGCACATTGCTGTTGGCAGAATGGCCATTTTTATCTTCCGTGCCTTTCTTGCCTGTTCGTTACTGTCCATTTGTGGTCTCTTCATATATCCTGGTAGAGAATGTTTGTTCCTTCAGGCTCACCGACAGAATCAGTTGTCCAGAACTATTCCTAAGAGTTTGGTTTCTGAGAAGAAATGATGATTTTTGTTTGGATTATTGAAGTGCTACTTTTGATTTTCTAGTATGATTACAGAACAGTGTTACTAATTGAGTAATCTGGTAGATGTCCCCTCTGGGAGACCTCAGAATTATGTGGTTATAAGATAGGCCTCAGCAGTAGTTGGTCATGCAGAGAGAGCAGGCCCCACTAATACAATTGCATTATTTGTTTTATCAATCAGATCCCATTTAAATCTAGAATGAAAAGCTTTTGTAGCTCAGCTGTTACTCTATACAATAACATTGCTTCCTACATTAATAGTACTAAAATTGTTTGTGTACATTTCAATTGGTGCAAGAAATGGTCCACCATTGAGTTGACTTTTTAGCATTATAAAGGCTCTGTGCAAGCATGTGCTTCTCGTTGGGAGTAGATTAGTCTTTTTGGGCCTGTGGCTTGATAACTGCCTTTGTTTTCATTGCTGTGAGGCCTATAAGTGTTTTAGACTCTTGGTTTATTTTTTTTTTCATTTGTTTCATTAAAAAAGTACATATAAATGTATACACACAAAAATGCATAAATACAAATATATATATTTAATAAAGTATTTTTCTTTCATAAGATACTTTTCACAAAGTACCTGGATTCACTGTGTTAAGGTAGAAGAAAGGGTAGAATTTTTAATTTACAACCTCCAACTCTGTCTTTTTATGCACACTAACAGAATATAATTCAATTTTGTGCTTGTTTTATATATATACATTTGTGAAACTTCTCAAAAGAAATTGAGATAGCCAGTTATAAATGGGGTAATAGTAAATAGCACTTCAGATTCATTTAAAAAAAAAAACAATTAATGAAAACAACCTTAGGCATAATGAGCATTTATCTCATTTTAATACTTTGCAGAAATATTTGTAGATAAAAAACATCAATGTTTTATAAAACATAACTAATGCCTTAACCTGCAGTTATTGTGTCGTCTTTGTATAGTATATTATTTTTTTTATTTGAAGATTTAATATATTCAGGGAGCACTTTAAAATTTAGCATTCAGATAACGTTTTATGAGTTTTTCTTCTGTTACACTTTTTGTATTTCATTATTTTTTCCTTTTGTTTAGGGTAAAGCTGACACTAGAGGGTCTGGAGGAAGATGACGATGATAGAGTATCTCCCACTGTTCTTCACAAAATGTCCAATAGCCTGGAGATATCATTAATAAGCGACAATGAGTTCAAGTGCAGGCATTCACAGCCAGAGTGTGGGTATGGCTTACAGCCTGATCGTTGGACGGAGTATAGCATCCAGACAATGGAACCAGATAACCTGGAACTAATATTTGATTTTTTTGAGGTGAGTAATTATTTCACCGAGGGAGTTGAGAAAGAATGCAGGCATGAGCTTGTTTTTACATGTGTTTTCATTTTTATTTTAGTCTAATTTGTGTAAACCCATGATTCATACAACTTTTTAGATGTTTACTCCTCTATACATTTTAGCAGGCTTAAAAAACGTGGAGTTGACAGACTCAAGTATTGTTAAGAATATAATTAAGAGAACTTGAGCAGAATTGATATTTCAAATCAAGACCAGATGTCTTGAGGCCTGTGTTTGTTCTAAAAATAAATGAATTGTATCCAAAGGAGCCTCCGAAGATAAATAGAGGGACAGGCAGGCTCTATAACTGGTGGTGGGTAACCTGATGTAACTAGCATGATTGAGTCCTCTTTATGACTAAAGTCTGTAGTTTACTGAGGCATTTTATTGTAAGAATTCATTATTACAGCAGACTCATTTTTGCAACTTTGCTTGGTATTATAAATATGTAATAAAAAATAGTTGCTATGAAAATTGTGCCAAGTTGTTCAGAATCTGTGCTCCCAACTGTCCGGAGCTCCTTGTGACACTTAGACTAGAGCCCTCCGGCTTACTGGCTGTTCAGATGCTCCCCAAAGGTAATACCGGCTCCTCCCCTAAGGTCCTTGCTCCATTGTGCAGCTCCGTAGTTCTGTGGACTGCTTTCTTTGGACTCTTGTTTTTGGCATTTCCACTCTCATTTCCTCTAGATTAGAGTTTAAATCTTTGAGGGTAGGGTATATGCCTTGCCCAGCATTAGCACCTAGCAACAGTTTCTTGAAAATAGCAGAATTCAGGATGGATTTAAACCTGCTGAGTAACACTCGTTACATATAATTAAAATTATTATCATCTTTGAATTATTTAATTTGATGATGCCCTTAGACATAGTCTTTATGAGTGGCCTTTTGGCTACCTTGCATTATGGAATTGAAAGTATTTCCTTTCAAAAAACTGTAATAAAAAACTTTATTAAAAAAGCCTGTGATTAGATTTTACCTAAGTAATAAAAACTTTATTGTAATAAATAATAATTTATAAGTCATAAATAATCTTTATTATAATCTATAATAAAGTGGGACTTTATTATACAAATATTAAGTTTTGGTTGAATGTTTCCTTGTTCTTTAAGGGCCTACCTTTTAATAATCTCTTGAACAGCCTAACTTTCATTTGATTAGCAGTTTTGGAAATACTATTTTATTCATAGATTAGGCTGATAAAATACCCAGTGTAATCTCAAAGTAAGTATTCTGTTTCCTAGAGAGTTACTGTCCCACTATGTCACCTGTGTAGATGCATTTTCAGAGAATATAATATCCATTAAAAGCTCGCTACAGGTATATCTTAGTCTTTGAATATAAAAGTACTTAGAAACTTTCAGTCAGTGCTTTAAATTCACCTACTACATGTTAGAGGATCTGAAGTGCAGATTTGATTGTGTGGTTATGGTTAATACAGTAACACATAAAATCTTAAAATATTATGTACTAGAAGAAATGTATTTATTACAAAGAAGCTATCTAAATTACCTGAATATGAATTTGATTGTGTTTCTTATCAATCTTCCTCCATAGATTCTGAGGTGACTTTAAGGGAGTTTTTTGATCTTTAAATGGAAACTAATGAAGTATAAGAATTTGGATTATTCTAAACCTCATTTTTTCAGGAAGATCTCAGTGAACACATAGTTCAGGGCGATGCCCTTCCTGGACATGTGGGTACAGCATGCCTCTTATCATCCACCATTGCTGAGAGTGGGAAGAGTGCTGGAATCCTTACTCTTCCCATCATGAGCAGAAATTCCAGAAAAACAATAGGCAAAGTGAGAGGTAAGCCTGGAGAAGCAGGGTGGCCCTTTACAAATAAGCAAAGGTTAAGTTAGAATTTTAATTAGTTTCAAATAGAGCTTTTGAGAATGGTAAAGATGAAATTAATAATTTGTTTTAGAATATTGTTAATATAATAACAGTAAGGACATAGCTATTAAATTTTCTGGAAGCTTTACTTTGAATCAGTTTTGACTTGTTGATTTTTTTCTACTTGATAGAGATTGATAAAGCTGGTTTGAGTAATATTTGAATGTAATTGAGTTCATCATGGCCTTTTTAATTGTCTTTATTTTTGTTCCTCCCCGTTTTTTTTCCTATGAAAGTTGACTATATAATTATTAAGCCATTACCAGGATACACTTGTGACATGAAATCTTCATTTTCCAAATATTGGAAGCCAAGAATACCATTGGATGTTGGACATCGAGGTGCAGGGAATTCTACAACAACTGCTCAGTAGGTTGAATATTTGAGTAGTATTGGCATTTGGTAGTTCATGCTTGATATGGTTAAATGGGTTTGACCAACCAAAGGTCAAATGATCCTTTTATTATTACCCTGGGATTTCAATGTAATTTGGTAATTAGGGTTCCCAATTCAAATTAATTGGAGACTAAGTCTCTCCTGAGATTTTGGTCGGTCAGTCTTTTTAATATTCTACTGAATTCATGACAAGAGAGACGTTAAAACTAGAAAGCCAGGAGGGAAAGCTTGATGCATAGTCAGCCTGATGGCATCAGTGTGTTGTGGTCCTGACTTTTGGCATGTTGCCCTCTCTGGGTCTCAGTTTCCTCACCTGTTCTCAGTATATCTATACTTCTGCTCTCTTGCTGTGTTCAGCCTTTTTCCATTCCCTTAGTCTGCCAGTATTAAGTCATCTGAGGCTTCATTGCAAGGAGCAAGTTTCTGTGTCTCTACAACTTCATTGCAAAGGATCATTTTCCTTAAGTGGTCACCTCACTTGGGGGAAGGTATGTGGTTGGTATAGGATATGTCTGTATTCAGCTTGTAAATACCTATAATCATTAGAGCTTGCATTTATGGAATAAATGCACACACCAACCAAGTGATGGTCACAGTCTTATTTTGGGGATGGCAAAATTAGCCTCAAAATAGAGAATAAGTACTATTTCCATTGTTGAAAATACAGTTGGCTTCATTACATTTGTTTTATCTTTTCTACAGTATATATTTCTTCTCTTTCAGGCTTGCTAAAGTTCAAGAAAATACTATTGCTTCTCTAAGAAATGCTGCTAGTCATGTAAGTGAACGTCTCTTTCTTTAAACAACTTTGGACCGTTGGTCCAAAGGTAGAAAAGTAGAGAAATGTGGGTCTGGGGAGTCTCCTCCAGTCTTCATTAATAGGTTAAAAGGGGGGATATTTTACTTCTTCTGAATTTGTTACTAAGTGAAGATGAAGAATCTCTAGGCATTTGTGTTTAGATTCGTGGTGAAGAATGGGATGAAACAATGGAATCATAAGCATCCTTTTTTTTGAGATGATAAATTTTGAGTGATTGGGGCAAGAAAAATGTTCCCCATTAAGCATTGGTTTTCATCAACTGAATAACATGCTCATTCAGATACTCACTTTGGAAATAATGCTTATAGAAGGATTTGATAGTGACTTTATGTAACACTTTTAAAAAAAGTCAGTTTACATCCTGCATACCAACTTAATTATGTTAAATTTCTTAACTCCTTTTATCCAATTATAAAGGTTAGAGTCTGTTTTTTAGCTTTTAGTTTTTTTCAGCAACTGCAACTTCACATTTTTAATCAAGAACCTGAGATTGCCCTCCCTCCCACCATTCCTCTGTACCTAACTAAAAAGCCTCATGTTCCAAAGTTAAACTAAGGGGAAAATGGAGGAACAGCTCATTCTTTTATTTCCAGTTTTTCCATAGTGTCCTCGACATGCCTTAAACTTTGCCTTTTAAAAAACAGTTCAGCAAGTAAACTTGATTGGTCAGATGTTTAACTTTATCACTTATATGAGCAAACATCTCTTCTAAGACACACTTTTTTCATATTTTAACATCTCTAAAATTGGGATGGGTTTTACAACTTGCTTAGCTTTGCATCATGGTTTGATTGGCAACATTTCTTTTCCTCTTAGTGATATATAAAATAATGATGCATTTTATAATACATGACATCTTTATCGTAATTATTTATTTTAATGTTAAAAGTATTAGTAGTGGGGCCGGCCCTGTGTTTTAGCAGTTAAGTGCGCCTGCTCTGCTACTGGCGGCCCAGGCTCGGATCCCGGGCGTGCGCCGATGCACCACTTGTTGGGGCCATGCTGAGGCGGCGTCCCACATACACCAACTAGCAGGATGTGCAGCTATGACATACAACTATCTACTGGGGCTTTGGGGAGAAAAAGGAAAAAAAAAAAGGAGGAGGATTCACAATAGGGTCAGGGCCGGTCTTCCTCAGCAAAAAGAGGAGGATTGGCGTGGATGTTAGCTCAGGGCTGATCTTGCTTACAAAAAAAAAATATATATATATATATATATATTAATAGTGACTAGTCTTGTCTTGTGTTGAAAGGATGATATTAAATCTATGAGTATGTTGGGCTGTAGTTCATTACTTGGAACTTTTAGTTCATTGTAGCTAACTAATCTAAACATTGTTTTATTTATTAGCTGTAAACACCAGAAGATCCCTGTTAAAGAACTTTCAGGGTCTCTATGCTTTTTGAGAGAGGATTTCATTAAGCCTTTTTCTTCAGTATTCTGATGAAATCCTTTGTAACTCATATGGATCACATTTTAGAATGTCTTGTGTTAGTTATCAGTGGCTGGTTTGTTTTAATGTTAAAAACATATCTTTGAAGAGATTTTGGTCTGTTACTGGCTTATTTCTTAAAGCTCACAAATGAATTTTAGGATCAAGTTTTCTCTCTTAGTAAAATTCTCTTCCTAACGGATGATGATCATGTAAAATTAAACATTTAAAGTAGAAAGCTATAATTTAAAATATTTAGTTATTATAACTATTTAGGGGTGTTAGATTTGTTCTCTTTGGTAGAAATGGTTTGTGTTACAATAGTAGAAGCTAAGCTTATTTCCTGCTTCAGAAGTCATCAAGGAAGTAGGCTCCTTTGGTTCTGGTCTGTGATCCATGTATACTTGCACATTGAGTACCCTTCCTTGACCTAAAGCTAGGGTAAGGGGTAGAAACATATCCATCCATTCTTATACAGCACTTCCCTGGGCCGTAGTAACATTACAGAATTCTCAGGCCTTGTTTCTTTTGATCCCAGCTGGCTTTCTTTCAGTGAATTTACAAACTTGTATGTCAGTTTATGTTCTCAGCCTTTATTTGGATTAATTCATGTGTCAGAATGGACCTGACTTTTAAAAATATATCTTTAACTCGAATTCTTGTCCTCCTTTCTTCTGCTTAGGCTTCTGTCAGGAAATTCGGCGTGTGCGTTGTTCTTGTTGCCCATTTCTGCTTTCTCTGTCTTTTCAGCAGCAGTTGTAGTTTCCTCTTTAATCTGATTACTGAGGTTTTGTTGAGAAAGGCTGTAAAGTGTGCTGCTCTAGTGCACCAAGGAGCAGCACTAAGAGACTACAGCTTATTTGTTTTCCCCCCTCATCTTTGAGGTTCAGCTGTCCAGCTAAGGTATGCAGGGCAGTAAGGTGCAAGGTAGCCTTGAGCTCCAGGCTCCATTTCTGCTGATAGCAGTAGTAGAGATGACACCTGTGAAGGCTGTACACTGCCACACAGGGGCCTTGGGCTGTGTTCAAGTGGATCACTGCCCATTTTTTTGCCAGGAAGAAATTGCTGAGCTATTGCAAAAAAAAAAAAAAAACTTGTTTTAAAAGCTTGAATTGTAGCATTAAATAATTCATGAAGAAGTTTTGTGTACAGGTCTGTAATTTTATAGTGAACAATAAATTTCTTTTGTCCTTGTGGTTTTAGATGTATCTTGGGCCAGGTGATGTTTTTCAAGTACTTGTTTTCTTTATTTCTGTCAGGGTGCAGCCTTTGTAGAATTTGATGTACATCTTTCAAAAGATTTTGTGCCTGTGGTGTATCATGATCTCACCTGTTGTTTGACTATGAAAAAGGTATGTTGAAATTCCTTCATTTTAAACTCTTATAGTTAGATAAGAGGTTTAAAAACAAGGAAGTTGTATGTATATATTTAATATTTACTAAGTAGAGTTGGTCAGTTCATTTTCTTGGTGAATTACTGCTTATCCTTTCCTCTCTCAAGCTCCTACAATATTAAAAGAGTGAGCAGATAATATTAATTTTCTAGAGTAGGGTCTCCATTGCAGAATTTGCTTTTTTTATATTATTTAACAAAAGGACATTTCAGGAGGTTTCTGTGTCAGTCTGCCACTGTCCCCATATTGAGGCAGTAGAGAAAGCTATCAGAGTATTTGTTTTCTAGGCTCCCTTCTATTTCTACTTCAAGCTTTTTCTCAGATTAATAGGCTAGTATGATTTGGCTAAAGTAGGAAGAGCCACGGTGAACAATAAGGTTGGAAAAGTGGTTTTGGAGCCAGATAGTGGAGGGCCCCAGTGAAGGGGTTTAGACTGGGGAGCTAGGGAGATATGAAAGACTTTTGAGCCAAGAGGGGAAATATTCAGAACTAAACTTCAGATTAATACTTTGGTACTTGATGTAAGGGGAATTTAAGAGGATGGAGACTGGAGGCAAGGGGAGAGGTAATGTGGGCCAAAAGTAAGGTAAGCCTGCACTGGAGCGGAGATAGAATGGAGAGGAGGGCATGATAGAGGAGAAAGTCCAGAAGGAGATTTGAAAATGCATATAATTTCTTAAAAATTATAACTTGCTGTACAAACATAATTGTGATAACTATATAATGCCTAAATTTCAGTTTACAAATCAACCAAGTGATTCCTCAGGGACTTAAACTAAGAGGGTTCATTTGGCATTTTGTTTAAAACTGTGTTGGGTATCATTTTCCACTGAGTTGATTTAAAGTGAAGGCTAGTTTGCTAACATGTATAACACTGTACCAGACACTGCGTGTTGTAGTATAAGTATATGACAAGGCACCTGGCTCTGCCTGCTAGTCAATTCTAATCAATCCTGTGGTTTTGGATTACTATGATGTATAGACAAAGATTTCCATTTCACGGTATTAGGAGAGGGAAGGAAGGAGATGTACCTATTTAGATGACAAAAGTAGAATAACTTAATAGAAATGAGGCAGGTTGTTTTGCTGCAGGGAAACATTAATGCAAAGCGAAATGAGAAGGAATGGAATGTTAAAGGATCTTACTAACCAAGATTGAGGTTAATGAACCTAGATATACCTTCTAAAAATCTGAGAGTTAATTGAAGAGTATTACTGATCCCCCATTTTCACCAGACTTTGTCTTGCTCATAAGTGGAACCTGGATGAGTTAATTGGGGAATGAAAGTAATAAATTGTATATATTTTTAGGTTGAGTTTTAATTTTTAAGCTGGTATTTTCCTTATAAAACCAATTTATCTTCATTATAAAATAGCAGGTAGTTCAGAAGACTATGAAATGAAAAATAAATCTTTCCCCTTTCTTCTCGATTACACTCCCTTACTCTTAATAGTTCTTGTGTGTCTTTCCAGAGAAACTTTATACATATACAGACTCACATCATATATACATGAATGAATAGAAATGTAATAGATTTTAGTATATTTGTTGGATTGATGATTCATTAGTGGTACATTAACTCATTGTCTTAAGATTGAGGTGCGTAACAGTGTGACATTTGATATGGTATTAAAATGTAATAAAACAGATTTGCTCATGGGGAAAATGTTTATAGTAGATTAGAGTTCCAGTTAAGTATTACTGCTTATAGCTAATAAGACAGTTTTTTCATGACAGTTCATTTCTGTGGCTGTCTTTAACCAAACTTATGTTTAAAAGGTTTAGAAAAGTTTAGAGACTTATTGACAGAAATTAATCCTTTCATAGTACTTGCATGTTGATGTCCTAGTCATGTAGCATGGGTATATGTCAGATAAGATGTATACAGCATGACAGGAAATAGAGGAAATGGCTGACTTCTGGCTTTGTTCTCAGTGTGTCTTCAGGGCCACAGCTTCCTCCCAGCCGTTTTTTCTTCCAGGCACTTCCACTTACATTAAAAACACAAGCCAGATTTTAAGAGCTGGGAGGTCGTGTTAGGTAAGAAAGGCCCCCCTGCATAGGCTCGATGTGGCTACCAAACAATTGTTTTCATCATTCAGTAAATGGAGGTGTTAGTCCTGTCTAGGGTAAACATTCAGGAATAATTTGGGGCCCTTTTTTCTCTTTATTTTCTTTTTAGAAATTTGATGCTGATCCAGTTGAATTATTTGAAATTCCAGTAAAGGAGTTAACATTTGACCAACTCCAGTTGTTAAAGGTAGGAATAGTAGCACAAAATGTAAATTATCTTTTAGTTTTAGGACTATTTGTACTTGTCTGTGTAATGTTCTCTGCACATGGAGGTAACTATATATTCAGCATGCGTAGAGTGTATGCTTTGGTTTACTGTTCTGCTAGGAAGAATAGGTTTGTGCTAATCCATCTGTCTTCTCTAACAGTTTCCATGGACCCCACTGGTTTTTGCATTCATTAAGGGGTTAGGCCATGTCTTTGTAGGCCATAAGGACTAGCCCTTCTCATCCATAATCTTAGTAGATTGCCTCTGGTCTGCTTTAGCTCTCCTTCATGTAGCTGTCACTAGTTTACAGTTTGCCTTTTATGCTATCCTTGGTCTTTATACTTATGTTACTATCTAAGATCTTTGTATATTTTGTTATACCACGTAATTTTACATGATCCCTCCTATTTCCATTAGATACCTAAATAAATGATTGGTTGAGTATAAACAGTTTCCTAATTTAAGGATTTTTATATTCTTCTTCCGTACTTGGGTATTTGATCATGATCTTATGTGTATGTATGCACACATAAAATGTATACAGTCTTTAGTGCTTACTCTTATTAAACTGATAATTCTACATTTAATAGTTTTCTCTAACTTGCTAGCTTTTCGGGTTATAGTTCTATTAACCATATCTTCATGAACTAAGGCTTTTTTTTTCTGATTGCATTTTGTGTGTGTGTGTGTTTTCTAGCTCGCTCATGTGACTGCACTAAAATCTAAAGATCTGAAAGGTATGTACCAATATGGAAACGCTGTTTTCATTTGGTAGTTAGCATGTATATGGTATTTCCTTATCCGTTTTAACATACTCTTGGTCATTGAATGAGTATAATACTGGGCTATCTAAGTGTAATTTTGTAGACATGAAGGCTTTACGTATATTACTTATCAAATGCATGTACGTCATATGTATAGTAACTGTGATTTTTTACTCTTTTGTGAATCTTGTTAGCTTGATGATCAAAGTTGTTTATAATTTTGTACCTATCAATCTTTCCAAACATTCTTAACCTTCACAAAGTGGAGAGTATATCAAGTATAGAATCTGGCTCCAGAGCCAGGAATGCGAATCCAGCTCTAGCATTTACCAGCTGTGACTTGACTTGACTTGACTTGACTTAACTGTGACTTTAGTTAACCACTCTGTGGCTCAGTTTCCTCAAAGCTTGTCCTGCCTACAAAGTCTCTTTGTAATTCCACTTTACTTTCTACATCCATAGAACTTAATAGTCTGTACCATTCATTTGAGACTTATTGTATCCTTTTTTTAACCCTTTATTTTTGTATATGTCCTATCTCTTCAGCTAGAATGTAAACCTCTCAAGGGTGGGAACATTGTTTTTATATTTTCCAAGACATTTACAGGACTCTGACCATAGTAGGTACTCTTTAGTTGTTTATCTGCAGTTGTGGTAAATGGATAGTTGGAATGCCTTTATGAAGAAGTTGTGAAGTGCTAAAGACTCCAAAGATTAACCCCAGAGCATAAATATGACTTCGTAGGCATGTAGATATTTCATGACTATTAATAGTAAAATGAATTTTACCTTTAATTTATTCAACAGGAAAGTTTTACATGATCTTCGTCTTTGAATTTGTAATACACAGGATTTTTGTTTTTAAGAAAAGAAAAGCTTGACGTTAATTTTTTTTTCTTTTGAAAAAAATTCTTGTGTCTCGATATAATCTGTTTTAGATTAAATGGTAACAAAAGCACAATGGTAGCTATAGATTCTCTTAATTTCTAGCTTCTGAGCTGATTTTGATATTTCAAATAGGAGGCTTAGCAAGATGGCACAGCTCTTAATTCTACTGAGAAATAACAAATCACTGCTTGTGACTACTTTTTAAAAAGTATTACCTTTTTTTTTTCTTTGGTGAGGAAGATTGGCCCCGAGCTAACATCGTTGCCAATCTTCCTCTTTTTGCTTGAGAAAGATTGTCCCTGAGTAACATCTGTTCCAGTCTTCCTCTATTTTGTATGTGGGATGCTGCCACAGTGTGGCTTGATGACTGGTGTGTAGGTCCGTGCCCGGGATCTGAATCCAAGAACCCCAGGGTGCCGAAGCAGCACACATGAATTTAACCACTACACCACCGGGCCAGCTGCAAGTATTACCATTTTTATAGGAAAATAATCACTGTTGGGACCACAAACTATGGTATTTCTATTAAATATTGCAAGCTGGTCTTCATAAAGGATGCTTATTTCGAAAATAGGAGTTTTAATAGGAAAATAGGAGCCTCCAAAAAATATGAAAGGATCTCATAATTACTTCAGCTTCTCTTTTTTTGCCCTAAGAATTTAGGAAAAGATCTTAGTGATAAAATGATGTTTTATCTACTGAGTTTTTGTTTTAAAATTTCAGAATCTGTGGTTGAGGAAGAAAATTCTTTTTCTGAAAACCAGCCATTTCCTTCCCTTAAGATGGTAAGTTCCTTAGGAAAATGAGGGCAAGGCTATTTCATTAATTCTGTTATATCTGAATAATTTATTTTGGTATCTTAAATGGGCACTAAAAAGGCTGTCTCAAAGACAACTTTAATGTAAACTTGTCATCACTGATGCTTTTTAGAGAAAATACGTTCTTGGGTGGTGTGCCTGTGCTACTTTTTTTTTTTAAAGAGAAACTTACCTGCTCAAATGAATAAAAATTCCCACCTCAGTGGGTTAATTTGGTAAGGACAGGAGATTCAGATAATTCTGTGTACAAACAGGAAGGAGAGGGCACAGAAAAAGGGGTGGAAGGGAGATGTAATGATGGGAGAGGCATTTTTACAATATTTAAAACTGTTCCTTAGCTTTTGGAGAGAAATGAGATTCTCCAACCAAAGAAAATAAGTACCCTGGTTACCTAAAATAAGACACAGATTTCAAGAATTCACTCTGAAAAAGTATAATAAAAACTAACATGAAGGTTTAAAAACTAGACACAGTTCATACAAGAATCCCTCTGACAGCATCAGGCAAGCCTGCGTGGATGCCAGACACTCGCCTTGACCATGCTGGTCTGCTTTTGTTCCTACTGGCTCCATTTCCTGACTTCTGCTCTTCTCCATTGTCTCTTTCTGGTGATGTCAGATACGGTAGGTTTCTTAGGCAAAAATGGATAATTTCAGTTAATCATGATTATTCACCCTACAAAAAGGATGCTACCAGAAAGTCCCTTGTCCTTGCAGTGGACATTGTCCTTGTGTATTTAAAACATGGTTTGAATAGTTTTTCAGATATTTATGAAGCCCAACTAAATAAAGTCATTCCTTCTAATCCAAAATTCTGAAATCATTTGGTTCTTAGAAATCTCATGATTCCTGGACTTGTGATTTCATAGAACAGAAGAACAGTTAAGAAAAAATTGTGTATCAAAGGTTTGACAACATTTACTTAGCCAAATAAGTTAAACACACACTCATTTATTCACCCACTTTACCAGCACTAATAATTTAATCACAGGGAAATTTTAAAACCATAAAAAGGCCAAATCCAATCTCAGTATAAAGAAGAATCTTTCTGCAAATTTTTTGTTTAGTAGTCAACACTAATATACACTATTGTCCTTATTTTTCTAATTTTGCATTAGTCCAGTAAAAACGCGACAGGTACATTAAATAAATAAGGCCAAAGATATCAGAGAAGAAAGTCAAAAAGCCCCACAAGAACTTGAAGACAAAATGGTCTAGGTGCTGTACTTTCCCTGCAACTGGTTAGTGTAGACCCAGGGCTAAATCCCAGGTCAGCAGACTCCTGGCTGTGTTCTCACCGCTGTATTATTGTTAGTGTGCTTTTATTCGCTGTTATACAATTATATACCATATATACTATACATGTTAAATGATTTCTAAACTTTTGAAATAAATTGAAGTTAAAAACAATCTGTTTCAAATTCATTTTGTCCCAAGTATGTTTATATATTTGCCTGGCCTTCGTGTTTGTTTGAAGACTAAACAAGTCAGCTCTTTGTACATTAACATTCAAGCTTCATATTTTCAGTTTGACTTGCTAGTTTTGCTGCCAAAATGATCTTTTGCAAAGTGTTGAGATAATTTGGTTTAGATAAATTGACACCTTATTATTTGTTCATTTATATAGAGATAGCCTAATTTATGTATGAGCTTCAGCATAATCTTTCATTTGGAGATAACATCTTAAGCATCTCCACCTTTGAAACAAGCTAGAAATCACGGTTTTTCTTATAACTACATCTTAGTATCGTAGATTGACAAAGCTGAATGCAATTCAGAAAACATAACAAATGTCTTCTTAAATTCATGAGGTTGCCTGTCTTATTACAGCTCACTTTGGATGTTCAGTAGTGATGGTGAAAGGATTTTAGGTTAAGGATTCATCTTTGTGGTAGTAGTGATCAGTTAACCACAGATGTTGCCTAAGACTACTGCTTTTGCTGTTTAATTTCTTTTGACTTTCTTATTTAGCTTAATCATTAACCAGGTTGTCAGTTTTGGGGTATGAGAAGAGATAGTGGTTTATGCTGAGAGTACCTAACATTTTGTCCTTACTAGTGATATGTTTTCTTAGATTGCTTTTTGTAATAATTTTTTTCCTTTTTTTCTTCTTATTCTACCATTCATCTCACCAAACACAAAACAAAATTTACCACCAACAAACAAAACTCTAGGTTTTAGAGTCTTTGCCAGAAGACGTAGGGTTTAATATAGAAATAAAATGGATCTGCCAACAGAGGGTAAGTAATTCTCTATGTAACACACTCTTCTCCCTCCCTGTTTCTTTAAATGCATTCATTCCTATCTCTTCATTTTAGTGGAATAAGTGAGACTAAAATCTTGTTGTGGCTTCCTCCAGCAAGCACAGTTCTTGTTGGGCCTTTTATTAATAAAGCATATCTTACACTTATACTAACATGTGAGTACTTGAAATAGTGATGAATGTATTATAGTAGAAATTTCGGTTTACGTGTCTCATGTGCGCATTCATATAGATTGTCTCTGGGTGTACTTATAAAACGTACGGTGAGAACTCTCTGGACAGTCAGAACTTTATAACTCTGCTTAGTTTTTGTTTTCTTATCCCCCATCTAAACATATATTTTAAATAATTTCCTAAGCAGTTTTCTGTTAAGTGGCAGTAGCTAGTAATAATTAACCAGGAAAAGAAATTTCTGGATATATTTTAAATCACTCCCAGACTTAGTCACTCTTTTGTTCAACAATATATATTGAAAAGCTGCTATGGGCCTGGCATTTTCTGGGTGCTAGAGTCGAGTAGTGAACAAAACAGAATGAAACCTTGCCTTCCTGGAACTTACATTCTAGTTGAGGAAAAGAGTTAACTATTGAATGTATCAGATGGGGATGTGTGTAAATGGGTGGGATGCGTGCTAAGAGGG
Organism: Diceros bicornis minor; assembly: GCF_020826845.1. NCBI lineage: Eukaryota > Metazoa > Chordata > Mammalia > Perissodactyla > Rhinocerotidae > Diceros > Diceros bicornis. Next base: position 33,625,191 of record NC_080758.1, on the reverse strand, counting down.
TTGGTTGGGGTGGGGGGCTGTAGGAAGTAGTTAATTCAAGTATCATGATTGGGCAATCAGAACAATATCCTGGAATTTGTTTTGGTCAGAATAATCTGTAACTGCCCTCAAATCATGCCTTCTAAGTAGCTATTTATGATACGCTGGTTCTGGTTAACATAGTAAGTGCTCATCCAAGGTTTTCTTAATAAGTGATTTTTAGTTTTCTGAGCTTTTAGATTATTTTAACGACTAATATTTAAAACATTTAATATTTGAATCTCAGCAGGGTTCTTGGTATCTTAGCTATATTTAGAGAATTATTTTTATTATTTGTTGAGAGTACTTGATATGCCTGAGACCCAAAGAATGAGATCTTTAACTGATAATTCATAATTACCAGGGGTTTTTTGTAATGAGTTAGCAAGTGAAGTGGAGTCCTTTGGTCCTTTAGTTTATGAAGATTATATAAAAATATTTTAAAGTCATAGTAGATTGCAAATTTCCAGAGTTTTAGCTTTTACTTTAACCTTAATTTATTAAAGCAAAAGTATATTGATAGTATAATCACTTTGTATATAAGTTCTCTATACTTGAATTATGGTAGTTGCACCGTCACTAAGTAGCTATGTGGTCTCGGGCAAGTTAATTTTTTCAGGCCTCGTCTGTAAAATAAGAGTTGGACTAGATGTTTTCAAAATTTTTTCCAGCACTGTGATTCTAGGGTATTTAATGACTTTAGTTTTCCTATTTTATTTCTTCCACACAGGATGGAATGTGGGATGGTAACTTGTCAACATATTTTGACATGAATCTGTTTTTGGATATAATTTTAAAAACTGTCTTAGAACATTCTGGGAAGAGGAGAATAGTGTTTTCTTCATTTGATGCAGATATTTGCACAATGTGAGTAATATTCAGTGTTTTTCTCCTATACTCTTAGACTGTAGCTAGGACTTAGGGTACAAAGGTCATGATTGGAAGTGAGGAAGTTGCCCAGACTTCACCTTTGATTTTCCTCTCAGTCAGGTTATATATATTCTCACATCTCTTCAGGACTACCTGCTGGGATGCCCTCCACTCCTGTCAGCTCCACACCCACTGGGTCCTAGCACCTCATGCCCTGGGTTTCATTTTACAGGCATGTCACATCCTCCTTACCAAATTATAAGCCCTCAAGGGCTTTCTTGTTGCCCATTTCTGGGACTGTTTTAGCTCTTGTGTAGGATAATTTAAAAGAAAATTTTTTTGACTAAAAGGCAATACGTGTTAATGGTGGTTACATCTCAGTAATAGGATTATGGGTTTTTTGTTTGTTTTAGTATTTTCTAAAATTTCAAAACAATATAATTACCTCCCCAGTGAAAAGTATCTTTAAAATTGTCTTTCTTAGGGTTAGGCAAAAGCAGAACAAATATCCCATATTATTTTTGACTCAAGGAAAGTCTGATATTTATCCTGAACTCATGGACCTCAGGTCTCGGACAACCCCCATTGCAATGAGCTTTGCACAGTTTGAAAATCTGCTGGTAAGTTATATTTGAATTTTTTAATTTTAATTTTTTAAAATGTTTTAGAGCAGTAGTAAATAAAGTTTTATGTTACTTTACACCTCTGATTTTTTAGTTTTGACCTATGTATAACAAGCAGATAGCTCTACCTAAAAATGAGGATATTAGGGGCCGGCCCAGTGGCGTAGTGGTTAAGTTTGTGGACTCTGCTTTTGCACCCTAGGGTTTGCATGTTCAGATCCCGGGCGCGGACTTGCACACTGCTCATCAAGCCATGCTGTGGTGGCGTCCCATATAAAGTAGAGGAAGATAGGCACGGATGTTAGCCCAGGGCCAATCTTCCTCAGCAAAAGAGAGGAGGATTGGCAAGAGACGTTAGCTCAGGACTAATCTTCCTCATGAAAAAAAAAAAATGAGGATATTAGATCTCAGAATGAAAAGCAGTTAAATGAACAACAACAAAAAAATTTTCTTGCCGGCCTAGGTTAAGTAAGGTTTATAGTTTAGTTTTCTGAGTGAATTTTAGGAATCATCTAAAACGGTTAGACTGTAAACTTGTTTGATAAAATAAATTGTAAGAAAAAATTATAACTTTTTTTTCCCAGCCCACTCTACTTTGGAGAGCACTGATCTAGAGCATGACCATTTAGCATTTGCAGTTAATGAGTTACTTTTCCATGAGTAACTTATTTTTCTTCTTTTAGGGGATAAATGCACATACTGAAGACCTGCTCAGAAACCCATCCTACATTCAAGAGGCAAAAGCTAAGGGACTAGTCATATTCTGCTGGGGTGATGATACCAATGATCCTGAAAACAGAAAGAAATTGAAGGAATTTGGAGTTAATGGTCTAATTTATGATAGGTATTTGTTTTTCATAAAAAATTTTTAGGGAATGCTAGGAAAAAAAGTAGTTTTAATCTTATAAAATTAAAAATAATATTAAACTTAGTTAAGTTAAAATTCTGTAGTTCAGCCTGAGGTTTATCTTGCCATTTGTTTGTCGGCAGAATTTTTCTAACTTTAGAGTATACCACGATCGCTTGGGAGCTTGTTAAAAAGTCAGATGACAGGGCCCTAACCCAGACGTGTACTGAGTCATCTTGGGGTTGGGGTGGCTGTCTGCCCCAGACCTCTTCTCTGTCTACACCAACTTTCTTGGTAATCTCATCCAGTTTTTTGGCTTTTCATATACCTGTATATATTCCCAAATTTTTATATCTCCAAGTCAGATGTTTTCTCAGACCTCTAAACTTTTGTATCTGGCTACCAACACCTGTTTTTCCTAAGACTTCCTGATTTCAGTGTAAATGACAACTCCGTCTTTCCAGTTTCTCAGGCCAAATCCTTGGAGTCTTTCATAACTCAGTTTTGTTTTTTTTTGTGAGGAAGATCAGCCCTGTGCTAACATCTGCCAATCCTCCTCTTTTTTTTTTTTTTTTTTGCTGAGGAAGACTGGCCTTGGGCTAACGTATATGCCCATCTTCCTCTACTTTACATGGGACGCTGCCACAGCATGGCTTGCCAAGCTGTGCGTTGGTGTGCACCCGGGATCCTAACCGGCGAACCCCGGGCCGCCACAGCGGAGTGCGCGCACTTAACCGCTTGCGCCGCCCAGCCAGCCCCTCTGTTTTTTATCTCATACCCCAAATCCAGTGAGACAAAATCTTGTTGATTCTATCTTCAAAACATATCCCGAATCTATCCACTCACCACATTTACTGTTGTCACTCTCTGCTAAGGCACCTCATTTCTTAGTTGGATTATTGAAGTAGCCTGCTCACTGATGACTGCTGCCACCCATCCCTCCCTGCTCTCTATTCTCAGCACAGCAGCCTGAGTGAGCCTGTTAAAACCCAAGTTAGATCATGTTGCTGCTTAAAACTCACACAGTTTCTGTGTCACCTAAAGTAAAATCCCAGGTCCTTACAAGGCCCTGTGTGGGCTGATTCCCATCCCATTCCACTCTCCACCACTACCCTCTTTCCTCTTTCCTCTACCCTCTTTCCCTCCCTGACCTCTTCTCCTACAGCTTTCCTGCAAGCCACTCCCACATTGGCCTCCTGCTGTTTCTCTTCAGGAAAGACTGAAATGTCATCTTCTCAGTAAGACCTTCCCTGAATATCCTAATTCAAATAACAATCTCTGCTCAGTGTACTTCCTGACTTTTCTCCATAGCGTTCACCACCATCTGATATACCCAGGTACATATTATATTTTACGTATTTCTATTCTCCCTGACCTCCTTTCCCAACCCCTGCCTCCACACACACACACAAGCTCCCTGGGGGCGAGGCTCTTTGCCTGTTTCATACACTGTACACTGCTGTATCTCCAGAGGTCACAACAATGTAGGATACACAGTAGGAGCTCGCATATTTGTTGAACAGATCTTTTTCTTTTCTTCTTTTATAAGCTCCCCAGGTGTTTATGATGTAAGTTTGAGTGCCACTAACCTAAGAGATGAAGTTTGCTTAGCATAAAGAGATTTGGGGTTAGAAGCGATGTCATTTACTCTGCTGAGGGATTAGCAGGCTTATTAATGCTTGAGCAGCATTATACAAAGAGTAAGTGATAAAATTCTTACCAGGCCTGCTTTAAAGAATACTTTTCTGGGATTTAGTTCATATTTCTGTTCTATAAAGTTATATCATTTTCATAATAAAGGTGTGTTTTTCGTTATTTTGTCTGAATTAGTCAGGTTTTAAAATTGCAGCCCAGATAATGCCTGCCTTCCTTTTTAACTATTTGTTTAGTTTTGCATTAAGCAGCAAGTGATTCATAGCTCTTTTTAATAGACATTTCTACCTAACTAAAGGAAAATTAAAATTTTAAATTAACAATTTGAAGGAAGTGCTGGCTTTAGCAAAATTTTGAAGAATATTTCTTTAAGGACGAGGAAGGAATGATTGCAGATATTTTCAGGCAAGGAAAGTGTGTTGTGAGATTATACCGTGTACAGCTTTGTGGGATATACAAATTTTAGGCAGATGCTTCATCTCAACGGCCTTCCTTGATTGGAGCCAAATACGGACATGTGATGGAGAACAGGAAGATACTGTGTGATATAAAAGGCCCCGAAGAAAGTGAGTGCTTCTTGGCCTGGGGTCAATAAGGATAATTTTAAAGCAGCAGCATTGCCATGAATTTTGGAGGGTGATTAAACTCACTTTGACAGGATTTGCGTTTTAGGCAGAGGTGAGAGCATGAATGGGGCAGGGCTCTGTTGAAGATGTGGAGGATGTTTAGGACACAGCCCAGCAGTGGCTCCTGCTAGGGTCTGACAAGAGGAGCGGTGCATTGTGTTAGAGTTGGTTTTTACCTTTGAAAGTCTTTATTTAATTCTAATCAAAGAACTACGCGTATAACTATATATACATATACTTGATTTAAAAAATCAAGTAGTCTACAGGGCTTACAATAAAAACCAGCAGTCCCCTATCCCTGTCCCTTTCATTGTCTCTAGCTGAGTTCCTATGCCCTAATTTTTTTTAGCTGTTTCTTCTGGTACTTAATGTGCTTGTGCTATTATTTTTTTCATTATCAAATTTAGACATATAAAAGGTTTTGAATGATTAGTGATTCAGAGCCTTGGATTCATTTTACATTGGAGAGTGTGATGAGAGTGGGCATTTTTAGTTTATCAAAACCATTTTGTTCTTTTACAAAGGCATTAACACAGTAGATTTTACAGTTAATCATAGTTTTGTGATATATTATTTCATATACCACTACATTTGATTTGCTATTTGGGGATTTCTGCATTTATGATAATGAGCAAGAATGGCCTTTAATTTACCTTTCTCAAATGGTTGTCTAATTTTGGTATGGGTACCAAGTACCTACCTCATACAGTAAATTGGGCGGTGTTCCCTCTATTTATAAAAAATTACTGTGCTCAAATGATTTTAAAAATACAGTAACAGACACCACCTTTAAGGTAAAGAACATCATCCTTAGATTTGAAGTCCCTTGTGTGCCTCTCCCTAATTCTATTCCCTTATCTCCTCCCTCAGATATAACTGCTTATCAAATTAGTATTCTTTTTAAAAATTTTTTAAATTCCTAATTTCTATCAGTAAACAATATACCATTTAGTTTTGCATGGCTTTAAACTTTTTAACTTTTTTTCCACTTGTTATGATGTTCCTAAAATCAATCCATTTGTTGCATGTAGCTATAATTTATTCATCTTCATGGCTGTATAATATGCATGGCTGTATGTCTCTACCACAATTTATTCTGCTATTTGAGAAGACTTAGGTGATTGCCAAGTTTTCGATATTACATAATAGTGTCTCCTAAAATACGTGTGTAAAGTTTCTCTAGGGCAATGATTTTCAAACCTTTTAGACGCCAACGCAGTTAGAAATGCATTTTACATTGCAACCTAGTGCACGCAGAGCTATGTATATCTACCAATGTGTACCTAAAACAAAATTTTAAAAATAATGCCCCTTGGGTATTTTTATTCGTATATGTACTTTTTAAATGGTAGTTTATTGCACCACTGGCCTTTATCTTTTTAAATGCTAGTTTTAACTTTCTGAACTGATTTGCAACCCCACTTGGTCTCTAGCTCAGCATGATAAGGCATGTGTTTGTGGGTCAGGCATTGGAAGTACAGCAGGAACATGGTCACGTGGGATGGGCTGTTCTGTGTTTCCTGGTTCTGTGCTCGTTGTAGCCTGCCACCAGTTCTCAGGAGTAGCCTAACGCGTAATAAACCTGTCAGGTAGAGTGGAAATTCATCAACACATGGTTAAGACAAACCATATTTAAGTAAGACTCTGGTTCAGTCTCACCAGGACACTCCATCCTTAGGTTGCAAAGCTGGGAGAGTGGCAGTGGCCCTCTTGGAATGATAGCTGTTAGCACGCCTTCTTTTTCACTCAGACTGCTCCAGTACAGACTGGTTGACTTCTTTGGGCAAAACTGTCGTCCTGAGTGGTGACCGCTCCGTCACAGTTCCTGTGTCAGAGCTCCTGTTTCTGATAGTCCAAATCCTTTTCTCTCTTGTTTTACTGTCTTGTTTTCTCATCTTTATTTTTATGGAACACATCCTTCATTATCTTTTTGAGAAAGGAGGACATGGAAAGTAAATGTTTTTGAGGTCTTGCATGTCTGGAAGTATCATGGCCAGGGATAAAATTTCATGTTAGAAATCATTTTACTTTAGCATTTTGAAAGCATTTCTCCATCACCTTCCCAATTCCAGTGTTGCTGTTGAGGAGTGTGAAACCGTGTTGACTCCTGTTCCCTCATATATCATTTCTTTATTTCCTCTCTGGGAGCTTGGAGAGCCTTCTTTTTGTCACCAGTGTTGTAAAATTTCAGAGATGGGTCTTTTTGTGGGTCTGGTTTCACCCGTTGTGCTGGGCCCGTGGTAGCCCTTTTAGTCTGTTGATATATGTCCTTGACGATGCAGAAGATTTTGTGCATTATTTCTTCCATTTTTGTCCTTTCCATTTTTCTGTGGGGTTTTTTTTTTTTCTTTTTATAGAACTGCTTTTGTTTGTGTATTATACACTCTCAGGCCAAACTTCTAATTTTTATCTTTTCTCCTGTTTTCTTTGTTTTTTTGCTCCATTTTGAAAGATTCCTCAACCTTATCTTCCACCCATTCTGTTGAGTTTTTCATGTCCGTTACTGTGTTTTTAATTTCCAAGAACTGTCTTTTTTCTTTGAAATGCTCTTTTTTCTATAGATGTATATAATATCCTGTTCTCATTTGATGCAAGTACTATTTCTCTGAAGGCATGAAAGGACTTTTTTTTTTTGTCTTTTTGGGATTTTCTTCTATTTTGCTCACTATCTTAGATGTTAGAAGCTTTCCTCAGATGTTTGGAAATCCTTAACCGCTTCTCATGATAAGGAATCAGAATCTACAAAGCTTGTTGGAAGCTCTGAGTGTGTGAATGGGGCTTGTTGACTAGGATGTCATGATGGGGTGATCTGGGGGGGCCTGTTTGGTCATACCTCTGATTTCAGTAGATTGATAACTTCACTTTTTGGCTGATCAGATTCCTCATAGAAGAATCTATATATTCTACCTAGAGGATCCAGGTCTGGCTGCCTTGGAGTTGGGGCAGGGAAGAGACCTGGGGAAGTGGGCATGCCTCTGTGTTTAGCATTTGTTCTGTGTGTGTACTGTCTCTGATTCCCCTGTGCTGCTGGTGGTTTTGTAAAATGCCCAAATTCTCACCTGGTCTTCTTGTCCTCCGTTCCAAGAGATTTCCTGTTTAATTCTTGAAATAAACCTTGGTCGGGGTGGGGGAGGGGCAGCCTCTGCAGCAGGGAGGAGGAGGGGGAAGGGAAATGCTTACTGCTGCTAGAGCCTTACCCTCCCTGTTTCAGCCCCTCTCCCTTTCACTCCAGTTCTAGAGGAATTTGGTGCTGCTTCTAACTGAGCCTTTCTTTTTTTTCCACTACTGGCTTGTGATTTGGCCTTTTCCGTTCTGCTAACTGAAATACTTTTTGTTACTTATCCATCTGTTTTCCAGCTTCCAAAATTTTGTTGCTGTATCTCTTTGGTTTTTCCTCATACTGGTGGATTTTTTTCTTAATCGCTTTATTTTAGTTTTAATGGCATATAGGGAGAGACTGAAGTTAGATGCTTCTATTCAGTCTGATACTTTGACCCAGAGGTCACTTTTCATTCTCTTATATATGTCTTTAATTAACAGAAAGTCTGTTTTAATAAAGTCAAATATTTAATGGAGTCAATACATTTTTTTATCTTGTTTAAGAAATTCTTTCCTACTGTGATGTCATAAAGATTCTCTTGTAGTGCCTCATATAAGTTGCCTGGCTTTCACATTTAGGCATGAAAGGCCATCCTTTCTCTGCTGATGGGCAATGCCAGTGCTGCCATCGTCACATGGCGCTTTTTCTGGGCTCTCAACTCTGGATTCCTCTGCCTGTACCACACAGCTTTAGGATAATTCTCACACTGGTGAGCAGTCCTTCTCATCTTGATCTTTAGTGCTTTGTATTCAGAACTGTATGAATTCCAGCTCTGCCTCTTAATAGCTTCCCATCTGTAAAATAAGGCATTGCCCATTGATTGACTTGGAGAGAAGATACTTGAAGAATCACTAGTAACGTACAGATTTTATTTTTTGTTTCAATTGCTTTTTAATCAGCTCTTTTGCATCAGGGGTACAAAAGGAAATGCTGCTCTTCTGGATTATTGGAAAGATTGGGGAGAAGAGAAATATTTTTAAATAGAACTGATGCTTGCATCTTAAAAAAAAAGGACTGTAATATGGATGTTTCCAGCATTCTGTAAACAAAGTCTCCTGAAAAGGTTAAGTCAGACAGGTCTCAAATAAACCATAAAATTACACTACTTTATGTGTTTTGTGTTTGTTTCATCATAGGATATATGATTGGATGCCTGAGCAGCCAAATATATTCCAAGTGGAGCAGTTGGAACGCCTGAAGCAAGAATTGCCAGAGCTTAAGAGCTGTTTGTGTCCCACTGGTAGCCGCTTTGTTCCCTCGTCTTTGTGTGGTGGGGAGCCTGACATCCACATGGATGCCAACGGCATTGATAACGTGGAGAGTGCTTAGTTTTTATTGGGCAGAGGCCATTGTGGGGCATGCACTGCTGTTCTGGGTATTCACTTTTCATCGTTGAAGCGTTGTTTTTCTATGCCTTTTAGGTTTCTTGGTCCAATGAAGCAATAATGAAGTATTTTACTATTTCACTACTGTTCTTGCTAGAATTTCAAGTATGCTATTTAAATCACTTGGCCAGGTATAATTACCAGTCAGTCTCTTTACAATGAGAAAATTTATTGGTTGGTAAATATTTTAAACTAAATATGTAAATGTATACTCTTAAACAAATGTTCATTAAAAGCATAGCACTTTGAAATTAACTATATAAATATCTCATATTTACACTTCTTACAGCTTTTCTTTTGATCAGGCCTGATATATTTAGCACTTGAGGAACATGACTATGCATAATTATACCTGACCATGGAAGAAATAAGTACCTCAAATGCATGCGTTTGCACTGGTGATTCCAACTGCACAAATCGTTGTGCCATCTGTGTATATATGTATTTTTTACATGTTACATGCACATATACCATTTCATTCAGTATGAACTTTGAGGCTGCTGCTGTTTTCCCACGTAACCAAACCAACACCTGTGTAAACAGCCTGGAGGTGATCCTTAAAAACTTGTTTCATAAGTCTTTCAAAAGTTGTTTGGCATAAATGTTAAAATTTCAGAATGCTGCAGGGTAATTTAATGTATAAAATATTAGAAGTATGTATTGCATATTTAGTAGAGTAGATCATAATGTATAGATTCTGTTCAATGCATGCTTTAGGTTTTAAGCATGAGATTGTACATGTTTACTGTAAGTCCTTGCATCTGTGGTGCTAGGTGAGTGTGAGAAGGTGTCAAGGACTGGAGATATTTTGTTGCCTAAAAAAAAGCCTGTTTGTAGGCATTTTGAATATGCTTGTTTTAAGTGTCTCTCACTACCTATTACACACAGTTGCTTTGTGGGTTTGTTTTGTGTGTGTGTGTGTGTTGCACAGTAGTTAAATCTCCATGCAGAAAAATAAATGTCCTGAATTCTCATATTGGTATTCTTTATTGGTTAATGTATATCATGCATGTAATTTATTTAGAAATGTAGAAGATCCTACTAAGTGTATATGCATGTTTTTAGGATTATTCTAAGGTTTCTTTCATTAGAAGCAGATTGTTTTGGCATAACTGTAACTTAAGAATGAATGTTAAATAAAATACACAGATTTATTTTCTTCATTATAAAATGTAATTTCAAGAAGGTGTTACTTTTGTAGAATTGGTTCTATAATATTACTATGAGAAATTGGAATTTAGTATCTACCCTAAAGGGACGGCTCATTTGCATTTACATTTTACTGCATGTTCTTCACTAGGTGGTTCATTCATGTATTGACATATTTTGGTAGTAGCTGAGAACCTAAGACTTGGAATTACATGTTGTATCTTTTTATTTTTTAAGCCAAGCAATGCAGTTTTGGTCAGATCTTAATTGTGTAAAGATAGGCTTTGAAATCCTACGGTATTGTGTGTGTAACACTGATATTTAATGGAAAATAGTTTAGGAAATGGAGTCTTCTGCAAGGATTCTATATACTTTTCCCATGTTGAATGAGATTTTCCAGCGCTTTGCTGTGAATTAGGCACTTTTAGAAAACTTTTGAAAAAATTCGTTTTCTTCACCTGCAGACCTTTGTACAATATAAATACCATTATGTGTGGTAACTTAATCATACGTGCACATTTCTAGGCCTATTTGTTTGCTCCTCCTCTACGCCTTCCCAGTTCCATGTTGAAGACTCTGCAGATCAGAAAGGGAGACAAGAGAGGATGAGGAAAGGAGGTGATGGGGAGTGTGGAATTTTCCTGAACAGTGTAATTTGCTGAGAAGAGCTTACAGTGACTGCTTATGACACAGACAGAACCTCAGTGCTCACTTTCTTTCCTTCTCTTCCTGACCTCACAAACCAGGATTAGTATTCATTAAAACATAACAAGCCGTGGCTCCCCGTTTTTATAGGACTAAATCTGGGCTTCCGTATCACTAGCTGTTGCCCTGTACATTCTGCTCTGGCCACACTGTACCCATGCTAGGCCCTGGCCACACCACGTGCCTCCAATCTCCTTGTCTGTAGCCATGTTCTCCCGGCCTAGAAGCTCTGTCCTCCCCACACACGCTTTCTCCCTGCCAAACTCATTTCTCCTTGAGCCATCGACCTCTCTCCCCTGAGCCCTTGCTGAAACTCCTTCAGGAGGGATGGAGCCATCTTTTGTACTCCATAGCCGTATGTTGATACCTTGATCCTGCCGTGCATCGTAGTACGTTCTAGGTAGGCATGGTTGATGTTGGTCTCACCTACCAGGCTGTGGGCTCTTCAAGGACAGGGGCCTTGTCTTACCCATTTTTATTTCCACGGTGCATGGAACATAGTAGAAAATAAATGTTGGAATTATTGGGATAATGTAATTTGTATCAAATGTCCTTTTGAATTAAAAGATTTAGTTATGTTTACCAAGAATGTAGACTTTGAATTGATTTACATTTTGACAATTGGAACAGTTTATTGGTTTCAGTTTTCAATGTAGAGGTATATTGTTAAATTATTTTTTGTATTTTCTGGAAATTGAGTGAGTTGTTTGATAAAATGCTGCCATTGTCCTCTGGTATTTTCTACTCTCTGGAATTATGTACTGTAACTGACTGGATGTAAATGTGAGGAACCCCTCTCATTCCTGTGTGGGTAGTGCCTGGGGGCTACCACAGCCACCCATTTACCTCACTCCCATTGTTTCTTGTGACACTTGCCTTTCTTCTGCCCTCCAGACACCACGCTCACACCTACCTCAGTACCACTTTCCTTGTCTGAAATGCCTTCTCTGTCTTCTCTCAGTGTCCAGCTCAGGTGCCACCTCCTCCATAAAACTTTCCTCAGCTTTTGATCAGAATCATGATGCAGACAAGTGCAGACAGCCTCTAAGTCTCACTACTTCATTTTGCAGCTGGGGTAATAAACCCAGAGAAGTTAACTGACTTACCAGGCTGAGACTAGAACTGGGTTTTGTGACTCCTAATCCGGTGTTCGTAAACTACTCTGCCGTCTGAATTCTTGTGGCATTTATTAGCATATGCTTTCTTAGAGTCCGGCTTACTATGTGCCTGTTCTATTTCCCTAATAAGATTGTAAGCCCCTTAAGGGCAGGGACTTCTTTGCCTTCTGTCACTACTATAGTATTCTATACTTAGTTATGAACTAGATAAATAAATGGTGGTGGCAACAATCCTAGTTTCCTAACTCAGATTGTTTCACAGTATACATACAATTTTGTGTAGCGTGCTTGGCTGTATTTGTCTGGAGCGTGTGTGCATGTGTGTTTGCATGTTTACATGTGGAATTCTCTGCCGTGTTGCTTGGGATCACATATTTGATGGGTTACCATAAACTGATTTTCCACTCCATGCTCAGTGGGGACAATTACGGGAATAAGTGGAAGATAAGGTACAGTTTTCCCCCCAGACCTGGTTGCCTCTTCCTGGGGCAGTACACCTAAAGCCTGCAGCCAGTGGCCTGGTAGTGAAGAAGGTGCTGCCTTGGATAGGCTTGTGTGACCTGTGGGGAGACTGTCTCATTGGTCTCAATGGACTATCATTGTCCTATGTGCCTTGGCTGTTTCTCTTCACAGCTTGACTGCGTCTTGTCTTTCCTATTATTACTGGTTTGGTGCTCTAGGTTGACAGTGGAATCCTGTTAATTTAGATTTGGTTGCAGCTGATTTACTCTTGTGGATTTTAAGTTGGATCATGTACTTTTTGGTAGAAAGCAAAGTGTGTATATTAGAAACATTGCATTACTTTGGTGTTCATCAGTGGAAAGTCATTCAAATATAGTCTCGTAGTGGGTTTATATAGTTTGAGAAATAGATTTGAAGTGTTTAAAGTGCAAGAGAGCATATGATTAAGATCACGTGAGTGTGTGTTGGAGGTAAGGAGGAGAGATCGTGGGTTGGAACAAAGACTTCATAAAGCTTTCAGTCCCTTACAGAATGGGGTAGAGGTCAGGCTAGTTATGAAGCCAGTTTGGGGCACAGCCTTTGTAAACTCAGGACCAGGGTAGTATTTGTGGTGTGTTCTGGGAGAACGAAGGAGCCATCTGACAATGGAGAGGGTATTTTGAATATCAGAGGCTTTGCTCCCTTGTAGGAGATAAAGTTTATTAATGATTTTAAAGGGAAATGACATTAAAATGAAATGTACTTTAAAATAATGAAGAAACTAGTGTTAGTATAGGAATAATAAAAGAAGTACAGAGATTAGTTTGTCTAATCCTCTACTAAATTGATCCAAACATACGTCTATCTGTTTCCTCAGAAAACAGAAATGCAGATGGGGTGAGTGAACTTGTGAAACTTACTTGCAACCCAGACTATGTAATTTCCGAGGAAAACTAAAAGCCTAGTAAAAGTTCCATGGCATCCCATGGTTTTAAATGTCTCTCTCCACCACCCACACCTCTCCCGTAAGCTCACGCATCCAGCTGTCTGCCCACGTCTCCATGTGAGGTCTAATGGGCATCTCACAATGAATGCACCTCAACTCAGCTCTTTGTCTCTTCTTCCACCAAACCTCCCATCTCACCTCCTCCAGTGTTCTGTCTCGTTAAGTGGCACCTGGGAGTCTTCCATGATTTTTCTCTTACTGAAAACTTGTGATTAGTATAATTTCATATTATGATATGTAACAGGTCAGTTGCCCATTTGTTCTTTTTCAATTTTTAAAAAATTCTTCCATATATTATTTTGTTTAATAATGTGAGAATCACCTTATCCAGTGCCAGAAAAGTCCCCTTGAGATTTTGATCATTGTTGGATTTATTTTCTAGATTAATGTGTGGGAAGGATTAATGTTTTAAAAATATGAAGTCTTTCTATCCAGAACACAGTGTGTGTCACCATTTATTCAGAATTTTTACATCTTTTTAAAGTTTATTATACTTTATACTATACTGTATACTTTTTAAAGTTTATTTCTATATTTTTAAAAACTACTTCTCTTAGGAATTGTATTTCTAAAATTCCTATTACATTTCCTTAAATACATTCTTCTTCACCAATAATAAGCACTTAATTTTTGTTTCTATATCTTTAGCTACTTTGGTGAATTCACTAAGTCTAAAAAGTTTTGTTGTTTAAGTCTGGGATTTTCTAGATAGTTGATTATATTATCTGCAAATGCATTTTTCTAATTTTTAATAACAGCTCTTTCTTTATCGTGTCTTATTTCATTAGCTAATAACAATTGTAGGCATCCTTGTTTCTTTCTTGACTGTCATGGGAAATAAGTATGATGGCTGCTGAAGTTTCTAGTAGATGACCTTTATCAAATTAAGGAAATTCCCTTTTTTCTTAGTTTCCTAAAAATTCTCTTCCTACTTGCCCCGCAAAGGATAGGTTTTGAATTTATCCACTGAGTTTTTGAAGATTTAGGAAATAATCATAATTTTTCATTTATCTGTTAATTTTAATGGGGGGAATGATGCTAAGATACTTTCTAATGTTCTCATATTGAATGTTACCCTTCAATAACTGGTGTAAAACCTATTTATGAATATTCTTTTAACACTGATTTACTAATTTGTTTAGGATTTATTATCTACACTCATAAATGAGATTGACTTAGTTTTCTTATGCTATTTATGTCTAGTTTTAGAGACCATGAGGATAGCCTTATAAAATGAGTTAAGTAGCTTTTCATGTTTTCCTGTCTTATGGACCAGTTTATGTAATGTGAGAATCATCTGTTCATTAAAGATTTGATAGACTCTCCTATAAAACTATGTGCATATTTTGAAGTGTTTTTACTGCCTTTACAGTTTCTTCTTTAGTTATACCCTGTTCATGTTCCATAGCTTTATATTAAATTTATATTTCCTTGGGAAAATCATTCAGTTTCCCTAGATTTCAAAAAATTTCTTGTATGTAAAGCTATGTGTTTTATTTAGCAGGAGTGTGTGTGTGTGTGTGAGTATCTTCCTAGGTGTGACCACTTTTAGTATTTTCTTTGGGGTAAGGGGGTGCATTATTCTTGATTAGATTACCAAAGAACCTTTTTTTTTTTTAAACTAGGCTCTAGTGGTATTGAGCATTGTTTTTACTGTTTAATTAATTGCCACTTTTAAATTTAGTTTTTAAAATTCTACCTAATTTATTTTGTACCTTTTCTTGCTTCTTGAGTTGACCTCAGCATTAAATACAGTCTGGTTCTATAACAGTGGAATGATAAAGTTGACTTTGGGGAAATACTGTTTTTTTGCGTGTGTGTGTGTGTGTGTGTGAGGAAGATCGGCCCTGAGCTAACATCTGCCAATCCTCCTCTTTTTGCTGAGGAACTGGCCCTGGGCTAACATCCATGCCCATCTTCCTCCACTTCAAATGGAATGCCGCCACAGCATGGCTCGACAAGCATTGCATCGGTGCATGCCCGGGATCCGAACCGGCGAACCCGGGCTGCCACAGCGGAGCGCGCGCACTTAACCGCTTGTGCCACCGGGCAGGTCCTGGAGAAATACTGTTTTAATGGAAGTAGAACAAGAAGTTTAATTAAAAAAAAACAAATCCATACTGCTTAGAACCGATGTTTCTATAATAATGGAACTATGCACTGTATACAGTATAAACCTTATAGGTTCTAGCTAGTGTGATTGAACTAAATTTCCTTATACAGTCGTGTGCTGCATAACGATGTTTTGGTCAATGACAGACTGCATATATGACGGTG
The DNA here is from genome assembly GCF_020826845.1 of Diceros bicornis minor. Classification (NCBI taxonomy): domain Eukaryota; kingdom Metazoa; phylum Chordata; class Mammalia; order Perissodactyla; family Rhinocerotidae; genus Diceros; species Diceros bicornis. The sequence continues at coordinate 33,609,373 of NC_080758.1, read as the reverse complement.
ACCCCCTAAGATTAGTACCATAGAGCCTAGGTGTAGAGTAGGCTGTACCTTCTAGGTTTGTGTAAGTATAGTCTGTGATGTTTGCACAACGACGAAATCACCTACCGACGCATTTCTCAGAATGCATCCCCGTCGTTAAGCGACGCGTTATTGTATTGTAATTCATTCAAGTATAACCAAAATCAAATATTTGTTGAGGGATTGGGTAGGAGAATAAAGCAGCTTCTGTCTTCAACGTGCTCATTATTTAGTTGAGATAATATATGTTTAAAAAAATGTTTTAAAAAATACAAGATTGTAGCAGTTGTCCAAGAGAGCAATAGAAGGAAACTCACCAAGCTATACTCTAATGCTCGTGTAATGACGGATTAGTGCTACTACTTCCACTTCAGCCAGAATGGCTCTGCTTTGACCTGTTTTATTTCTCCTAGTAGAGATGTGGTTTGAAGATGGGATTCCTTGGCTTAAAAATACTTGAGATGCCTATTAAATATGTAAGTAGAGGGAGGTGTGTGTGTTGCATTTTGGGTGATTTCCTCAGTGTTGCCTTCCAACTCATTTACTCTTTCACTATATCCAGCTTACTCGGTTTATTGCATTGTAAAGTATATTTTTAAATTTTTATATATTGCATTTTTAAAACTATTGTTCATTTCTGCGATTTCTAGTTGGTTCTTTATGTCTATCTAGTTTTATTTCATTCCTTCTTATTTTTATTAAATGATTTAAAGTTCTGTTTTTATTGGAAATGTAACTCCCATTTATCTCTTTAAACATTCCAATCTATTTTATTTTACCCTTTTAGGTCTGTTCTAGAATGGATTCTGGTTCTGATTTTGTTGATTTTATTGGCTGTCTTTCTTAGCATAGGGTTTCCTCATGTGTTTTGGAGTTTGGGTACACAAGATCATGTTTTTGTTTCTTTGCTTCCTTCTTCCACCCTCTCTGATGGTCTTGTGGTTGCTTCTCTTAGGAGCTCCTGGACCTCAATCTGAATCCAGTTATGTGATTGTACCTGATACTTAATGCCCAGAAGGATACTGGGGACATTGCACCCTACCCCAGAGTCACCACATGGCATCATTTTGATTTCTGGCCAAGGAGATTTTTATGTTCTATTGTTTTTTGCTTTCTCTTTTTGTAGTTTGCCCATTTTTCCTGTGTGTTTGGAGCAAAGATTTGCTTGTTAGTTTGGCATAAATTCGCCAAATCATCATACAGTGTTAAAAATTCCCACCTCCCAGAGGACTGTGATGTAGGTTCCTCCTCCCCGAGGGGACCAGAATTAATGTAGTGTGTGTAGTGGAGGTTTGTGGTTCTCCAGCTGTCCAGTGCCCAGCTCCTCCTCTTGAGAGTGGCATTTCATTTTGGGGAATTCTCTCTCCCTGTTCGGTATAGTCTTGGGGAGCTGTAAAATAGAGTATCTTCCTTTCTCCCAGCCGAGGACTGGGCACATAAAGACAGCCAAACCAATCGGACTCTGGACTCTTTCCTGGATTATTACATCTTAATCAGAGCAACCAGAGGATAGAACAAGTGTTTAGACTGTTTCCATTCCAGGGCGACTTAAGTGGTTTCTGCAGTGAAGTGCATGGAATATTCCTGATTCTTGTTCTTTCTGACCTGACTCTTTGGCCTTCCCTTCAATTCTGTGAGAGACCCCTACATCCCTCTAGAAAATTCCTCTCTTCTAATGTTAGAGGCAGATTCTGTTGCTTATACCCAGAAAAACTTGACTGATAGGATATGTGCCCTTACAGGTGTGTATGCATCTATAAGCATGTAAATATTCAAATATAGTTTTTATATACTATGCTTACAGTTCAACAGCTTGCATTTTCTTCACAGTTGTCAGATACTTCATGAACTTAGCATCAAACAAGAAGCACTTATTAAGTAATTCAACTAGGTTCTAATCTGACGTGGTGTGGGGATAAATGAATAAACTAGTAGACTATATCTCAGTTAACCAAACAAGTGGCTTAGTGAATCAGGAGCCCAGCCTGTACTTTTGCTGCCTTGTGAACAGTGTGGCTAGAGTGGCTCTGTCTATCCTCATGAATGTTCTGCTTCCCCTGTTGCCTCTCAGCCTTGTCTCCCACCATCCTGAACCAGAGCCCTCCTCTCCTGTCATACTCTTCTATTCACTGTCTCAGAGGGCGCTTATACTCTCTCTTCTTGGTGTCTTTGTTTTCACCATTTTTCTATTATTTCACTTGTCCTTCCTCCAAGACCAGCTCGATGACCTGAAACCTTTTATGACTAGCCCAGCCGCATCGAGGTGCCCTTCCTTTCCCCGCTGAATTCCCAGAGGAGCTGACTGCTGTTCACTTGACTTGCCTTGTTACTTATGTGTCTTGAGTCCAAGATATAAAGGACGATGAGACATTGATGGCGTGTCAGGGAGGATTGTCTCAGTGCTTGATACACACGCACTTGCCTTCTGTCTTTTGAGTGCTCATCGTGGCATTATATCCTGAAACTTCTAGCATGTAACTGTCTTCCTAGCATCTCTCACCTCTTCCTCATGGCATGAGGCCCCTCACTTTATACCAGTTTTTCTTGTCTTCCCACCTCTCCTTGGCCCTGGGAATCTTTGTTGCCCCACCAGTAGCTGATGATTGGAGAGGGGACAGCATCATCTACCTTGAGTTAGCCAATGGGTGACAACCAATGGCCAGGTTTTTCTGTGGCTGGTTCTAGTTCTTAAGGAGCTGTCAAAAACTTTGTTGGGGGTTGCATATTGGAGAGAACCAAGGTCCTGCATGTCCTTAACCACTGGAGCCTGGGCTTCTGGTCACAGATCTGGCCCTATGGGTGGCCTCTAGGAATGCCTTGTTTACAGTACATAGAGAACTTTTTTCATCTAATAAATGTTTTGGTAGCAAGGAAACTCAGATACTTTAATTTCTGAGAACTAACAAAAGCCAAAATCAGCCTACATCAATCAGAAGTGGTAATAGTCTCTTGAGAATGCATTTCTCACATGGCCAGGGGCATATCAGCAATCAACAATATCAGCAATATGTTGATATTTAAATATTTAATACTTTTTATAACAAGTGAAATAGTTTCATAATAATGTCATGTAGTTAATATCCATAGGAAGTGAACTGAGCTGAATGTATTAAGTCTCTGGGAAGAGACGAGTTACTAATATTCTGAAGATGAGAATGGTAAATAGCTGCTTTTCTACTAAAGACTAACCAGGAAGACAAGATGCAAAAATTGTGGGAAGAGTTTATGTTGGTAGTAAGGAAAGGTTTCCTGTTGTAAGTTATTAAACATGAACGGGTAGCAGATTTTTTTTCTTGAAGTAGTGGACTACTCCGGGCTGAAATGGATTAAAATCTCATATAACCCATGGAACAAGAGAATGAACAATGACTCAATTTTCTTCTGACCTTATGTGTGAGCCATTTTCAGTTTCTTTAAAAGTTAAATATACACCTACCGTACAACCGGCCATTCCACTCCTAGTTGTTTACCCACAAGAAATAACAGCCTATGTTCACAGAAAGCCTTTTACATAAATGTTCATAACATATCTGTAAGAGCCCTAAACTGGAAACAACCTGGATGTCCATTAACATGTGAATGGATACAAAAATTGTAGTATATCCATATAATAGAATATTTTTCATTAATTAAAAGGAACAAACTATCAATACATCAATGTAGATGAATCTCAAAAATAATTTTGCTGAGTATAAGAAGAAAAGGAGTTCGTGCCATGAGTCTATCTATATAAAATTCTAGAAAATGAAAACTAACCTACAGTAATAGAAAGCAGATCAGTGATGCAGAGGACTGGGGGAGGACTGGGGAGGGAGGAATGGATTACAAAAGCATGAGGAAATTTGGGGAAGTGATGGATATGTTCAGTATCTTGATTGAAAATGCTTGTTTTTTTTTAAAAAAAGTTTACTTTGTACCCCAGCTCCATCTAAATAAAACAAACCAGGTGTGGTGTTTGGAAGATAAACCAGATCTCACAAGAGGTCGTTAGAACTGATCCCCAGACCAGAACATGTTGCTGTAGGGTGGAGAGGTATATTCTTTGACTCTCAAGAGAATCTTTTGTGTTCATATAGGGAGGTGAGGGTTGCTCATGTTTGTCTGAGCTGGCTAGCCTGCTTACAAGTGTCATTTCTTGGTGGGGGCAATCACAGAGGGCTTACACCTTTGCCCAAGATACGAACTTTTCTCCCTGCTGGCTCTGCTGATTCCTTTGGGCAGAAAGAGCCCAGGGGCTCTGTTCCTGGAAAGTAGGGGTAGGACAGGAGTCTGAAAAGCATCAGCTTATTGGAAGTTTTAAAAAGCACGCTAAAACAAGGATCCAAATCCTATTTGGCTTCAGTAGTTTGGAACCCATACTCTCATACCAAAAGAGAACATAACCTGGGAGATTTCATAAGAAGGGAAGACACCAGTAGAAATCAACTTGTGGGAAAACAATTTTTATTATTTCTGAAGCGATACACGTTCATTATTTTAAAAATGCGAAATAGAGGTAAACAAAATATCCAGAGGTCCACTACCCAAATATTACCATTATTGTAATTTGGTATACTGTATGTATTTCTAGTCTTTCTTTCCCTATGCAAATAGTATGTTTTATTTTTAATAAAATTGTCAATCATACTGTTTTTCATTTTTTGACTTAATATATAATGAAAAAATGAACTTCTTCTGGAAAGATGGACTAGACATACTTCCCATATTCCTCTTGCTAGTGCAACTAAAACCCCTGAACATTATAGGAATACCAAACAAAAGAATCAACGGTGGAGAGAAGACAGACTGGCTAGGGGCCTCAGGACTCAAGGAATAACATGGTGGTGAGTTCCCTGGGTTTTCTTTTTGCCTCAGCTATCCCAGACAATACTGGAGAAGCTGGCAACCAGGAAACACCAACAGGTATAGACAGAAAACAAAAAACAAAACAGCAAAAGCCTGCTCTCTCCAGCCAAAGGACAGGGGAAAGGACAGCCTAGCAAGAGAAGTCTCTTAGACAATGACTGCTTTATTCCAATCAAATATCACAGAAAAGACTGCAGCCCATCTTCACACCCATGAGTGAATGCCAAGTAGAGAGCTTAGACTCCACCCCCACCTGCAGTAATGAGGTGCCTCTCTCCCTCCTTTCTGGGATGCAGGCAGAGGAGGCCCAATGGAGAATCAGGGTTTTCACCACTGCACAGTGGTAACAAGGCTGCGCCCGCTGCAGCATCAGTGGAGACTGCACAGGGAGCCTGCACATCCCCATCCTGTGGTAACAAGGTGCCTTTCCCTTTCCCCACTGGGTGGTGTCAGAAGAGGTGTAGTGTGGAGTCTGAACTCCCAACCCTTCCTGTCCCCAGGTATCAATAGGAACCTTCTTCCCATACCTAGCAGTAATGAGGCAGTGCTGTGGCTGAGGAGCCCTGTTAAAATACAAGATTTAAATAAGATCTAGAGTCATAATACTTAAGATGTCCAGGTTTCAATGGAAAACCACTTGTCATGGTCTGTGTCAAGGACTAGGAAGATCTCAAACCACATGAGAGAAAACAATCAACAGACGCTAACACTGAGATGACACAGATGCTGGAATTATCTGACAAGGATTTCAAAGCAGCCGTCATAAAAATGCTTTGACAAGCAATTACAAACATGCTTGAAACATGAAAAATAGTCTCATCAAAGAAATAGAAGATATAAAGAAGAACCACATAAAAATTTCAGAATGAAAATAAATTTAAAAACCCAGTGAATGGACTCAACAGCAAAATGGAGAGGACAGAAGAAAGAATCAGAAAACTGGAAGATAGAATAGAAATTATCCAATCTGAACAGAGAGAATAGACTGAAAAAAATGAGCACAGCCTCAGGAACATATGGGACTAAAACAAAAAAATCTAACATTCATGTCATCAGAGTCCCAGAGGGAGAAGAAAGAGAGGGTGGGGCTGAAAACTTGTTCAAAATAAAAATGGCTGTAAGTTTCCCCAATTTGGAGGAAACAATAAACCCATAAATCTAGAGATATAAGGAGCTGAGCAAACCACAAATAAACCCAAAGAAATCTGCGCTAAGACACATTATCATCCAACTTCTGAAAATTAAAGACTAAAAATCTTGAAAGCAACCAAAAAGAAATGGCCCATTACCTACAGGGGAAAAACAATTCAAATGCCAGTACATTTCTCTTCAGAAACCACAGAGGCCAGAAGGAAGTGACACAACATTTTTCAAGTGCTGAAAGAAAAGTACTGCCAACCCAGAATTCTATATCCAGCAGAAATAATGATCTCCAGAAATGAAGGGGAAATCAAGATATTATCAGATAAAGGAAAAGTGAGAGAATTTGTTGCCAGCAAACCTACCCTGAAAGAATGGCTAAAGGGAGGTCTCTAAACAGAAAGGAAATGGTAAAAGAAAACATGTTGGAACACCAGGAAGGAAAAAAGAACTTGGTAATAGGGAAAATATAGGCGAATATAATAGAATTCCTCGTCCTGTTGAGCTTTCTCAGTTTAGCTGATGCTGGAAGCAAAAATTATAACATTGTCCAATGTGGTTCTCAACATATGTAGGGGAAATATTTAGGACAATTATAAATGAGAGGGGAAAGGATGTAAAGGGAGATATTTCTACACTCAAACTGGTAAAATGATGGCACCAGTAGACTTTGATAAGTTATATATATGAAAGGGAATAAGTTGAGTAACCACTAAAAAAGCTGTGCAAAGAGATAAACTCAAAACACTACAGACAAATAAAAATACAATTGTAAAAAATGTTCAAGTAACCCACAGGAAGGCAGCAAAAAGAGAACAAAGAAACAAAAAACAGGGCTCCGCCCGGTGGTGTAGTGGTTAAGTTCACACGCTCCGCTTCAGCAGCCCAGGGTTCACAGGTTTGACTCCTGGGTGTGGACCAACGCACCACTCATCAAGCCATGCTGTGGCGGTGTCCCGCATACAAAATAGAGGAGATGGGCACAGATGTTAGCTCAGAGCCAACCTTCCTCAGCGGGGGGGGGGGGGGGGGGGGGGGGAGATTGGCAGCAGATGTTAGCTCAGGGCCAAGCTTCCTCAAAACAAAAAAAAGAAACAGAAAACAAAACAAGTAGAAAACAAAAAGTAAAATAGCAGACTTAAGCTTTATATCAATAATTACATTAAATGTAAATAGTCTAAACACACCAATTAAAAGACAGATTGGTAGAGTGAATAAAAAAACAACTCAACTACATGCTATCTAAAAAAAATTCACTTCATATATAACGATATAGTTGGTTGAAAGTAAATGGATGGAAAAAGATATGCCATGCAGACGTTAATCAAAAGAAAGATGGGAATGGTTGTGTTAATATTAAATAAAATACACGTCGGAACAAAAATTACCAAAGACAGGAACAATAAAAGGGTCAATCCACCAAGAAAACAGCAATCCTAAAGGTGTATATACTAAACAATAGAGCTGCAAAATATGTGAAGCAAAAATTGGTAGAACTGAAAGAAGAAATAGATAACAATTGCAGTGGGAGACTACAACATTCTTCTCTCAACGACTGACAACAATGGAACAGAAAACAGCAAGCATATGAAGAACTCAACACCACCACTGACTGACAGAATCTAACTGACATTTCAAAATTTGTGGGAAACAACTATAGCAGGGCTGAGAAGGGAATTTATAACACCTAAATGCATATGTTAGAAAAGAGACAGTCTGAAATCAATAACCTGAGCTCTCATCTCAAGAAACTAGAAATAGAAGATCAAGATAAACCCAAAGCAAGCAGAAAGAAGGAAATAATAAAGAGTAAATTGGAAAACAGAAAAAAAAAAATAGAGAAAAATAAATGACACAAAAAGCTAGTTTTTAAAGATCAATAAAATTGATCTAGCAAGACTGACAAAGAAGAGAGAAGACACAAATTATTAATGTCAGGAATAAAACAGTTGTTACAGACCTCAAAAGGATAACAAGGCAATATTATGAAAAACTCTACACGTAAATTTGGCAGCTTAGATGAAATGGGCCAATTCCTTGAAAAACACTAACTACCACAACTCATCTAAAATGAAACAGATAATTTGAATAGCCCTATAACTATTAAGGAAATTAAATTTAAAAACCTCCCAGGGGGCCAGCCCGGTGGTGCAAGCGGTTAGGTGTGCACGTTCCGCTGCGGCGGCCCGGGGTTCGCCGGTTCGGATCCCGGGTGCGCACTGACGCACCGCTTGTTAAGCCATGCTGTGGTGGCGTCCCATATAAAGTAGAGGAAGATGGGCATGGATGTTAGCCCAGGGCCAGTCTTCCTCAGCAAAAAAAGGGGAGGATTGGCATTGGATGTTAGCTCAGGGCTGGTCCTCCTCACAAAAAAAAAAAAAAAAAAAAAAACCTCCCAAAAAAGAAATCTCCAAGTTCAGATGGTTCCAGTGGAGAATTCTACCAAATGTTTAAAGAAGAATTAGGACCAATTCTACAAAATCAAGGCTGGAAAATAGAAGAGGAGAGAATCCTTCCTAACTCATCCTAGGAAGCCAGTTATTACGCTGATACCAAAACCAGATGAAGAGAGTACCAAAAAAGAAAACTACATGTTACCAGACGTTTGTGGCCGGTGACATACAGACCAACATTCCTCATGAGTATAGCTGCAAAAATTCTTTTAAAATGTTAGCAAATAGAATTCAGCAATATATGAAAAGAATTATATACCACAAACAAGTAGAATTTGTTTTAGGGATGCAAAACAAATATTCAAATATCAATAATATTCAAATAATATTCAAAAATCAAACAATGCAATCCACCATATTAACAGGCTAAAATAGAAAAATCACATGAGCATATCAATGGATGCATGAAAAAGCATTTGACAGAATTTAACATTCATTTATGATAAAAACTCTCAAAAGAAAAAGAATAGAGGGGAACATCCTCAAACTGATAAAGAATGTCTACAAAAAACCTAAAGCTAAAATCATACTTAATGGTGAAAGATGGAATGTTTTCCCCCACGGTTGGGAACAGGGCAGTGATGCCCACCATCCAATGCTATTCAATATAGTACTGGAAGTTCAAACCAGTGCAATAGGTTTTAAAAAATGAAAGGCATACAGATTGGAAAGGAAGAAGTAAAACTCCATATCTGCAGATGATATGATGATCTACGTAGAAAAATCCTAAGGAATCTACCAAAAAAACGAAAACCTACTGAAACTAATAAGTGAGTTCAGCAAGGTCAGAGGATCAACATACAAAAATTCAAACAAAATTTTTTTAAAAAAATTAACATACAAAAATCTGTATTTCTATATACTAGTAATGCATATGTGGACACCAAAATTAAAAATACTGTACCATCAGGGCTTGCCCCGAGGCCTAGTGGTTAAGTTTGGCATGCTCTGCTTCGGTGGCCAGGGTTCAGTTCCAGGTGTGGACCTACACCACTCGGCGGCAGCCATGGTGTGGCAGCCACCCACATACAAAATAGAGGAAGACTGGCACAGATGTTAGCTCAGGGCAAATCTTCCTCAACAACAACAACAACAAAAAATACCATTTACAATTGCTTAAAAAAAAAACACAGGTGCAAATATAACAAAACATACAAAACATAGAGGTCGTATGCTGAAAACTACACGGTGATAAAAGAAACAAAGATCTGAATAAATGAAGAGGTATTCCAGGTTTACGGATTGGAAGACTCAACATAGTAAAGATGTTGATTTTCTCCACATCACTGATATGGTTTTAATGCAATTCCTGTCACAATCCCAGCAAAACATTTCATAGATATACACAAGATTATTCTAAAATTTATATGGAAAGGCAAAGAACCTAAGGTAGCTAAATACAATTTTAAAAAAGAATAAAGTGGGAGGACTCACTCTACTTGATTTCAAAACTCATATAGCTGAAGGAATTAAGACTGTATGATACTGCGGAAGATTAGAAACATAGATCGATGTAACAATAGAATAGAGAATCTGCACAAGTACAGCTGACTGATATTTGACAAGGATGCAAAAGCAAATCAATGAAGGATTGTCTTTTCAACAATCGACTCAAGAGCAATTGGACATCCATAGGCCAAAAAATGAACCTTGACCTAAATTTCACGCCTTATACAAAAAGTAACTCAAAATAGATCATAGGTGAAAATGCAAAAATCTAGATAGATCTTTTAGAAGATAATATAGGAGAAAATCTTCAGGACCTAGGGCTTGGTGGAGTTCTTAGAACATGACACGAAAAGCACAATCCATTAAAAAAAAAATTTGACAAGCTGGACTTTATCAAAATTAAAAACTGTTGCTCTATAAAAGACCCTGTTAAGAGGGTCAAAAGGGAGGGAACAGACTGCAAGAAAATATTTGCAAACCACATATCTGACAAAGAACCATCAAAACTCAATATTAAATAAAATTCAATTGGAAAACAGACAAAAGACGCGAAGGGACGTTACACTGAAGAGGATATATGAGCAGCAAATAAACGCATGAAAAGATGTTCAACATCACTAGCCATTAAGGAAATGCAAGGTAAAACCACAATGAGATATCACTACATAGCTACAATACAAAATAGTGACAATACCAAGTGCTGGTGAGGATGTAGAAAAAGTGGATTTCTCATACTGGTGGGAATATAAAATGGTACATCCATTCTAGAAAATAGTTTGACAGTTTCTTAAAAACTAAACATACACTTAACATATGACCCAGCAATTACACTCCTGGACATTTATCCTAGAGAAATAAAAATGTATGTCCACACCGAAACTGATACACAATTATTTATAGTGGCTTTATTTGTAATAGCCAAAAACTGGAAACAACTAAAATGCTCTTCAATAGGTGAAAGGTTAAACAAACTGTGATACATCCAGACCATGGAAAACTACTCAGTAGTAAAAAGGAAGAAACTACTGATACAGGGAACAAACTGGATGGATTACAGGGGCATTATAATGAGTGAAAAAAATCATAATCAAAAGGTCATATACTGTATGATTCCATTTGTACAACATTCTTGAGATGACAAAATTAAAAAGGTAGAAAACAGATTAGTGGTTGCCAGGTGTTAGGGTTGGCGGGAGAGGCTGGGTGGGACTATAAAGGGAGATCTTTGTGGTGATGGAGTAATTCTGTATCTTGACTGTGGTGGTGGTTACATGTATCTAAATATGTGATACATTGAGCTATACACACACATTGCACTAATGTCAATTTCCTGGTTTTGCTATTTATAGGATAATTATGTAAGATGTAATCGTTGGGGAAAACTGGGTGAAGGGTAAGAAGGACTTCTCTGTATTTTCTTTGCAACATTTTGTGAAACTGTAATATTTTAAAATAAAAAGTTAAAAATATATGAAATGAAAAATTTTCATGCCACTCTCTAATATATTACAACTGCGTTTTTAATGGCTGCCTAGGGACGCTGACACTTCTGATCATGATTTGAAAACATTTATATGCTCTACTACCTTTTAATAGCAGTAGCCAGCAATTCATCTTGGGAAAAGCTGGGCTATGAGGAATTCCTCCTTTGGAGCCTCTAAGGAAAAGTTTATCTCCAATTCCTAAATTCTCCTGAGAGCTGGCAGAGGGGCCCCCTCCTCTCCGCAGTCACCTAGGGCTCTGAATGCCTCCAGCCAAGCTTTATTCCTGCAAAGACCGTCCCAAGGAGGATAAGAACATGAGTGCTGCACCCTTGGCCAGGAAATTGGCCGGTAGGAAGCATGACTAAAAGGAAAGAAAAACGTGTTTAAATTTTCATTAATATGAGTAAAATAAATTGTAATTTAAAATATAAATTTCAGAGACCTAAAAAATGAAAATAATTATACATGTACAAACACAAATGAATTTTATGAGACTCCCCACCACTATTCTATGAAGCATATCGTATAACATCTTGAATTTTTTTTTTTAAAGAAAAAACCTTTCTCGTTTCATAGTTTTGGCATGTCTTGGTATAATCACTTTGTTTACTGCTTTAAAATTTGGAAAGATGTCTAGAGAATGATTTGGGTGACCCATGTGGCTTGAAGAAAAGTTCCTGCTCTTTCCACCTCAACTCTCAGTTTCTTGTCCTTCCACCCATCTGCCCAGGCTCTGAGGACTCATGAGGATCATCCCAGAGGGAAGCTCGTGATGGGAGGGCCTGGAAGGGAGGGCAGGGCAGTCTTGCTGCAAGCTTTAGGGGGGTACGGGGGGGCGGGGGGCGTGTGCCTAGCTCCATGGGCCGGTGTTTGAAAAAACTCACAGCAGACCAAAGTCACTTCATTTCCCCTCTCTTGCTGCTTCTCTGAGTCAATGCCACACTGTTCATGGGATCCCTTTCCCAAAAATGTTGAATGAGTGGGAAAGGACAAAAATTGGGGCCTGCCTCCTTCTACCCTGGAATGCATTTTTTTATCTTTGCTGATGTCAGTCACCAAAACACTAGTAATCCTAAAGTATGGAGGAAAATGTCTGTCTTTGTTCCTCTCCTGTCTCTTAGTAATTTACCTCCTCATTATTCGTTGAATCAATGTCAAATGTCATGGCAGCTGGCCAGCTGTCAGAGTCAGACCTGTTTCTCTCACAGGGACCCAGATCTCTGAGCCGAGGTGGTCTCTCCGCTGCCTTTGCTGCTGGAGAGAGTGGCCACTCCACTCTGCCCAGAGGGCCTGTGTCTGTCCCCACTGGCTCCCATCAAACCAGCTGGTGGCCCCTGGTTGTCTATTTGGAAGCCGACTCCAGGGAAAGGGGATTCTGTCCAGCTTAGCAGGTACCACTGTCTTTTGTAGGGAAGAAAAGAGCTGGTTGCATTTAACTAGAGTTCCACAAACGTTTACCCAGCACTGTGTTGCAGCAGATCCTGTAACACACTGGAGACTAATGGTGGACATGAGCCAGCCCCTGCTTATGACACACTTTGGGTGGCGTGTGGTACATGCTTCTTAGACAGCCATGTGTCGACTGCTAGGAGCCCGGAGCACCGCCTTGGACTGAAGCAATCTGGTCTGATATTAGAGATGCCTGACACCTCGAATCTCCCTTCCCCCAGCCTTGAAAAAAAATTGTTTTTGTTTGTTTGATTGATTTAGACAAACCAGGCTCACACACAAAATAATAATAAAAACAATAAATTACTCTGGATCAAAAAGAGGTAAGCAAATATTAATCTGCTAGTATCAAATAAGTAGGCTTAAGATATAGAATTTATCTATAGAAGACCACATTGCAATGAATTCCGAAGCTTGTGTTTTACTTGAATTTTTGTGTGTGATTTTTTTAAAGCAATATTCACATGCAACAGAAAATTCAAATGTACAAAAGTTTGTAATAGGACAACGGTTTGGAATTATAAAGCTAGGTATTTTTCTTTGCCTCACAAATTGTCTTTCCTAGCAGGTGTTCTACTGTTGTGGCCTTAGGCAAGGGGGTGAGAGTCAAGGCCACCGGGAAGGAGAGGTAGGGGAAGTCCCTTCCAGACAAGAAAGGGAAGTCAAAGAAAGTGCTCCAAGCCAGCCAGGTGAGGAAAAGAGAGAGAGAGAGAGTGAGCAGGTGAGATTCCAGGGTTCTTGTGTCCCACTTCTTCCCCTTGAGGAGAGCTGGGAAGGTTGCTGAACAAGCCTCCAGATAAGTGAGGAAGATTTCAGAACACTAGTGGCTCCATTCCTGCATAGAAACGGGGTTGGGGGCAGGGTGCACATCTCCAGTCCAGGGGACTTGCCAAAAGTAGGGGCTTCAACAGATAGCTGCTGGCTGGGGAGGAGATAGGGAGGTCCTGGGAGCAGCAGAAGCCTGGCTGGTTAGAAGGTGGCTAGTGATGGTGGGGACCTCGTCAACAAGCCACAATATGGATGCCATTCCCTCCCCAAAGGCCAAGTGGTGCACATGTGCGAGTGTACCTGGGATAAATTCCTAGAAATGGAATTCTCAGTCAAAAGCCACATGGATACTGTGACTATGTTTAAAAGTTCTTGCCTGTTGGAAATAGATAACGATGTAATTACAGGTAAAATGATATTATGTCATGGATTTTCTTTAAAGTAATAATCCAGCCAAAAACTAAGAAGTGAATGTTGGGGAGGTGGTGGGGGGGATCAGAATTTGCCACCCCAAAATGTGCCTCTTTGGCTTGATTATTTTTAAGAACAAAAGACTCAGGAAAAAATCTTTGACCTTCCTCCTAACTGCCTAAAAGAATTTGAGAGAAGCCCTGTTCCAGGAAGGAGCTAATACCATAGAGAGTTATAGAATAATAAACTAGGTGTGGTGGACAGGGAGGAACCTAGCAAGGCCCATTTGATCCAAGTCCTCCCCAGGTCTCATTGTCTCTGAAGGCATGGCAATCATTTGCTTACCAAACATTTGCTTTTCCATCTCCATATGAATTGCCTTCCTCCCCTTTGAAGTTCCAAACCACTGCTCCCAACATCCTCCTTTGTCTTGAGCTGAAGATAATATCTAAGGTGCTGGCTTTGGCCATTATGGTGAGTTACTCAGTTTTGCTGGCTTTCTCCCATGTATACATGTTATTAAATTTGTTTCATTTTTCTCCTGTTATTCTGTCTCATGTCAGTTTGATTTTTAGACCAACCAGAAGAACTTAGAGGGTAGAGGAATAGTTCTTCCTCCCCACAGTGGTAATATGAAACAAGAATGGTAGAATTTTAATAATTGTTGAAATTGACAGATGGGCACTGTATTCATTTGCTGGGGCTGCCATAACAAAAGACCTCGGACTGGGTGGCCTAAACAACAGAAATTTATTTTCTCACAGCTCTGGAAGCTAGAAGTCCAAGATCAAGGTTTGTTTTGTTTTGTTTTGTTCATTTATATATTTATTTAATTCTCAGAGGGAAACTTCTACTTCCAGCAATATGGCAGATTAGATATACTGAAACAGCTTCTCACTGCAAAACAAATACTTATTTAAGTTAATAGGCAAACTGGGGCCAGCCTGGTGGCATAGTGGTTAAGTACGTGTGCTCTGTTTCCATGGCCCAGGGTTGATGGATTCAGATCCTGGGCGCAGACCTGCACATCGCTCATCAAGCCATGCTGTGGTGGCATCCCATATACAAAGTAGAGGAAGAGTGGCACAGATGTTAGCTCATGGCCAATCTTCCTCACAAAAAAAATAATAAAAATAATAGATAAACTCTCGAGAAAGCAAGAAAAATCCACAAAAGATAAAACCAAAATTGGAGAAAAGTCTCCCCTAAAATTTTGAACCATTGGTCTATCCTCACACAAGTTCCAGGTTTGAATTTACATGACCATATGATCAGAAAAAATCCAGACCAAGAAATGGTTTTCAGATGCTTCCTGGTTAGTCGTACCCTGGGGCACCCTGCAGAAGCAAATACAAATTCCACTTGGAAGAAATCCCTCTCACCAGGCCCCTGAGAAGTCCTTCAAATTTAGGTAAGCCCATTATTAGTATGCAATAAGAAGTCCAAACATGCAAGCCAGCCACCATACAAAAAAGGGACTGGGTGGATGAGGCTGCCGTGTGCTGACGTGAGGGAATTGAGTGATTTCCCCTTTGCGCCCGTCTGGTTTGACGAGTCTGGAGACACCCAAGGGAAAGTCCCATTGGCAGCTGGGTATATTGGTCTGGAACTGAGCAGGAGGTCCGGGTAGAGAATTCGAAGTCATCCCCGTGTAGATCTGCCTGCCACTGTTTCCTGCTGCACACACACACACACAAACACACACACGAGCTAGGAAAGTTCCTGTACGATTTGTTACACAGTCAGAAATTCCAACAGTTAGCAGTTTATTAGAGTCATAGACCTATTTTAAAAATGTAAAAACTTCGGAGTGCAGGAACTGCTCATGATTTTACATAATCCAGATATACCCACAAGATACCTGGAATTTTGCCAATTCATTGCTGGCACTGTGCCAGGCACTGGAGCCTCAGCAGTGAGCATGTGGTTACCCTCACATGAGGCTCAATATCTGCAACATCTAACGCATTGGAATCCTGGCTCCACCTGTGTGAATCTCTCTCTCTCAATCTCAGTTTCCCTGTCTGGAAAATGGGGTAATAGTCCCAAGCTGGCAGAATATGGCACGGGTCAGAGATATATGTTGTTGGAGACCATTCTTGTATTATCTACTGGTGGGAAGTGTTCAGGGCTGAGACTTGGGAATCTCCCCTGGACCCCTGGTGATGTGCCGCCATAGAGAACCCCAGGGGTGAGCACAAGGCCACGATGCTGCTCAGACTCCAACCTCTGTCTCTGCAGGTACCAGCCATACCTGGGGCCAGCAGGCCCTGGGAAAAACATCAGGGGAGGCTCCCTTCTTCTCCTCTAAGAACAACAGTGTTGAGTTATTCTCACCCTTGTATTACCCAGCCTATCCCTTAAGCCACACCAACCTATTCGTCCAGCCAGTGCCGATGGAAGTGTAGCTGGTGCCAACAATGATAAAAGCCCTACATGCAGAAGATCCCTCCCCTCCCACCCCATACCCCACCCAGTTTCCAGGCAGCCTTCCCTGCACCATGCGGCCGCCCATCTAGGCCAGTCATGTCCCTGCCCCAGGGCACTGAGCAGCCTGCAGAAGAGTAGGGGTTTATCTGGAACTTTCTGGCATCATCACCCGAACTATAGCCTTCAGCACATTGCTTTGTACTTTTGATCCATGTGCCCTTTGTCTTACTCCGCTCGCTGCTGTAACAAAACACCGCAGACTAGGGGCTCAAACAGAAACTGATTTCTCACAGTTCTGGAGGCTGCAAGTCCGAGATCAGGGTGCCAGCATGGTGGGTGCCTGGTGAGGGCTCTCTCCTTGGCTTGCAGATGGCCTCCTTCTTGCTGTGTCCTCACATGGCCTTTCCTCGGTGCGTGCACATGGAAAGAAAGCAATCTTTCTCTCTTCCTCCTCTTATAAGGGCACTAATCCCATTGTGAGTGTCCCACCCCCATGACCTCATCTACACCTAATCACCTCCCAAGGGTCTCATCTCCAAATACATCACATTGGGGTTAGGGCTTCAACATATGAATTGGTGTGGCGGAGGACACACATTTCAGTTCCTAGCACCCTTCTCCTCACCAGGGCACAGCTCAACCCCAATGCTTAGTTCAGAGCTTGGCACTCATGAGGACCCAGCAGACACTCAGATGAATAAATAAAAATGACCTAAGTATAAGACTTCAGGTCTGTCCCCTATGGCAGGGTCAAGCCAGGTCCCCCATGCTCCTGAATGCCGGAGTGGGTCCCAGAGAGCCTGGCGAGGCAGCGTGATGGGATCAGCACTCATCTCCAGGCTTCTCACACCTCCAAGCAGGTTCCCTGGGATGGATGGTACCTAATGAGGAAAAATCTCGTTTTCTCTCTGCTCCTAGAAATATCTTTTGATTTGTAATTTTATTACTCTAAGGAAATTTAGTATATAGATAAGCAAAAATCTAAAAAATAAAAATAAAGGCCACACATAATCCCTGAGAGATAACGCTGCTTTGGTTAGACTATTTCAGACCCTTCTCTAAACGTGAGTGTGTGTATGTGCACATGGTATATATTGCTCGTAATCCGTCTGTTCCCACTGAATTGTACATTTGGGGAATGACTTGATCTCTTTAGTAGCCTTTTCAGCATCCTTTAAAAAGGCCATTTAGTACTTGGTCTTTGTTGCTGCAGGGAGAGGGCTTCTCACAAGGGCCGGCTAAGGACCTGGCCTCAGATTGGGGGTGAGGGCTTCACTGCGGCTGGGGAGCTGACCGTGTGATCACACTAGAGAGGGGAGGCAGGGAGTGTGGGTGACCTGCCCCAGCTGTCTTCTGCTCTGAGCAAGCTGCAGAGTCACCCTGGGACCCTCCAGGTTGCTCCACGACAAAGTACCCCAGAATGAACGACTTCCCCTCTTGGGAGCAGGGAGGATGGCTCTCTGCAGCCACGAGAGATCTCCATTCAGAGCCGTGGTGTCGCCCCAGTGCACGAAGGCCACATCTACCTCTTCATGCCCCAGCACGGGAGCGTGAGAGTGCTGTGTGAGAAAGCAGCAGGCTCTGGGGAAGGCGACCTGCAGGGAGGGAGTGACAGATTGTGCTTCTCTTTGTCTACTTTGCCTGAAGCCCCTGAGAGCCTGAGTCTAGGCTGCAGGCAGTTAGGGGCGCAGTGGGGTGATGGGGAGATGGGATGTTTAGAATAAACTTAAAGGTCCTGGGACGCTTTCCTGACACTTATACCAGGAGGAGTCTCTAGCTTCTGCTTCTACCAAAAAAAAGACATTGTTCACATCCACTCATTCATTTACTCCGTAAACCGTATTGAGTTCCTATTATGTACCAGCCACCATGAAGTAAACACATTTTCTCCATATTTTAAGACTCTTTAATGATCAGAATAGTTTAAAGTTGAGCTGCCTTAGGGGTAGTGAGTGCCCCCTCCCTTGTTGTGAGATTGGATGCTGTCACCAACCACCTTCTTGAATAAGATGACTTTCAAAGCTAGTATTGAAATATAACGAGTGTTTGCTGTAAACATTCATGGGCTTGTTCTGACTCTATAGTCCAGCCAACTTCATCCACGGTATCACAACAAGTTCGAGGCTTGCCTCTAGAGTTGGGCGAGGGCGACTGAAAGACAGCAAGAGGGCATGAGAAACAAACTCATCAGTCTGGGGCCATTTGCTTCCTGGATGGTCTGGTGGCATCACCCATGTCCCCATTTCAGGCCTCTCCTGAATGACCCACCCCTGTGGTGAGTCACCGCTGGGACATTCCAGTCCTGCTTGCTGGGCTCTCATGGGCCACGGCCCCACACCCTCCGCCTAACTCCAAGTTCTCCCCATCCTTCCAAGCCAAGCCTGCCATCCCTCCATCAGTGGGCGTGACGTGGTTCCCTCGGTTACACTGACCTGGGGCCATGATGGTCTTATGCCTTTCGGAGATGTGGATATTTTGATGTGCAAACAACAAAGGATGTAATCAGAGTCCTGAGCAATCTCAGAACAAAATGGTTTCACAACCACTTCATCATGCTAAATAAACAAAGCACTGAACTTCCAGCTGGTACAGGGCCAGTAGGTAATTTCACTCCACCTTTGAGGCTCACCCTCTCCCACACTCCCCTTCTCTTCGCATTCTCCCTGAGCCTCACCCAACAATGAATCCCACTCCTGCCCTGGGCCTCTCCTTCAGCTCTGAGCTTCACTCCATTCCTGCTCCTACCACTGCTTCCTGTCTCTGAGTCTCACCTTATCTCTGACCTGCAGAGATGGAGGAAGAGTCAGAGATAGATAATGGCAGATGGGAATTTGTTCTTTGGATGTTGGATGTCAAAATGCCCATTCCAGAACCTGCCTCAGCGGAGCTATTCACTCTGGACCAAGGGCACCAGTGTTTGGAGAGGAGTGGGGAAGGGAGTACCTGAATGAAACTGGGTTCTTCCAAGGGCCCACCTGAACCTCCAGAATGTTCTGCTTTCTCCCCCTTTCCCACTGTTTCTGCCTATGTGGTTATGAAGCAGCCATGTTAGGAGGAAAAACAAAACAAAAAGCAAAGCATGAGATCTGGCCAGGCAAAGGGCTTCAGAGGCCTTAAAAGAAAGAGAGTAGAACTTTCAAACTGTCTTGCCAAGTGAAGAGGTGACTAAGACCAGCTTCTAATGACCATGACTGTTAGCCAGAGGAAAGGCCCTGAGAAGCCCTAAGGAACAGGCAGTATCAGGAGAGGCAGCAGAATGTCACACAAGTCCCTCTGGACCAGCAGAAAATAGATTTTCACATGTCTAGGGCAGGGCACGAAGGAGATGTGCGTGGAGCATCTTACCATGCCAAAAGCAAGGAAGGTGTCAAAGACTGACAGAATGAAGTCAAAGGCACACAATCTGAAGGGACTTCCACTTGCCTAAGATTGAACAGTTTTAGCACCAAAATGGATAATGTGGACTGAAACATATCATAATGATACAAGAACAAAATGAAACAACAGAAAAACCTGCATTTGTCACCACTGGAAGTTTCCAGGGCACAACCCAGTTCTCTGACAAATGATAAATAAAGGGACAGAATCAAGCATTTATCCTACCTTTACTGGCTCAGCTGTATTTCAGGAAAACCAAGCAGTTAATAAGGAAAAGTTTTCCTTTATAGAAGAATTCCAGCTAATAGAAGCAAACGGAATGATAGACTTGGAAAACTCATCCTATTGCAAGCGTTAATGAAACAATGACCGGAGGCAATGATCATCAGGGATGCTAGAACCGCAGTGAGAACGTTGATGGGGAGCTTTCCAATGGAGGGGTCAGGCCAACAGCACCTGAACATGCAGAGCAGTCTTAGCGTCACCAAAAGTAGCCAGGAGCCAAGATATGCCCCCCGATAGATGGCCATTGCAAAAGCACAATCCCGCCTATCAATTATTTTTGCCTAAAAAGCTGAATGCGAATCTGAACAAGCCTCTAGACCTGACTTCTGGTGTACAGGAAATACAGGGAACAGAAGTGCACCGTGGGACATGGATGACACCATAGGAAGCAAAATGCCAAACCCAGCGCACGGAACGTTCTAGAAGACAATTGATCCACCCTCTCCAAGAAATCAATGGCATTAAAACAAAAAAGAGATAAAATTGCTATAGACTAAAAGGGACTTAGACATACAACCAAATGCAATGTACAGACCTTCTAAATCCTGATTCAAACAACTCAACTCTAAAGACACCCTTGAGATAATCAGGGAAGTGAATATGGACAGGTATAAGATGATATTAGAGTTATTGTTAACTTTATTGAATGTTTAATGGCATGCCTTTTTCTTTTTTTAATATACTTATTAGTTAAGGAAGCAAGCTCAAGCAGTTACAAGAGAAATGACGTAGTATCCTGGATTTGCTTTAAAACAATCCAGTACAAGTAAAAGGGGGAATAGATAAAACAACACTGCAAAATGCTGATCATTGTCGTAGCTGAGTGATGAGTATACATGAGTTCATTATACTATTCTGTCTACTTTTGTATATGTTTGAAATTTTCTATAACAAAAAGCTAAAAGAGAAGCCAGAAAAAGGGGCCTGGGCTCCGGTTCCAGTTCTGTCACTAACTAGTTCTAAATTTGAGCAAGTCAGTTCCCCTTCCTGGGCTTCAGGTTCCTTATCAGTAAAATCAGTTCATGCTTTCAGCTCCTGACTTCCGTGGTTCTTTATCGTCTCTTCAACTTGGGAGCCATTTTTAAATCCTTCCCAGGAGAGGATCCATAGGACAGATTGTGTGGAAAGCATGGGGGTTCCAGAGGGAAGTGGAATGCAGAACCCGCCCGGGGTTAACTGGTGATAATTGAGTTTATTTGTGTTTTGTTTTAACTCACCAAGGAACTACAAAGGGGAAGACAGACTCATCTGATACAATTTCCTTGTTTTTTTTTTTGCAGCCTATCCTGTTGGTTAATTTCTTTGCAGAAAGCTCTATGCGAGGGTCTGGACAGGAGAATTGCTTGTTCACCCATTGGCCTAATGAAGAGGGAATTGGCTTTCTTCAGCTGGGCTGAGGTGGCTGGTTCAACTCAAAAGATTCTTA
This sequence comes from Diceros bicornis minor, assembly GCF_020826845.1. Taxonomy (NCBI): domain Eukaryota; kingdom Metazoa; phylum Chordata; class Mammalia; order Perissodactyla; family Rhinocerotidae; genus Diceros; species Diceros bicornis. Next base: position 33,587,837 of record NC_080758.1, on the reverse strand, counting down.
CCCAACATTTTATTTTTTGTAACAAAACTCCAGGTAAGTAGGGAAATGTTTGCAATGAAGCAGGAGCAACTTGTGACCAGGGCAAGCAGAGGCTAGAAAGTTCTTGATGGGTAGCTATAGATTCTCTATGTTACGAAATGTAGAAACAACAATCTGGCTTCTGGAACCTCTTGTACTCTATCAGCTAATATGTGTTCAGGGTAATATTAGATTGGGCCAAATGTCAATAGGAAGATATATCTGCAAAGATGTGCACCCTGAAAAATGAATTGGGAGTTATTCACGCCATGGTGATTCAGCAAGCTATAGGGAAATGATCAGATTGAGCTAGAAATCTTCAATCTCAGAATTCACATTCCATAGCTTTAAATACAATCTAGATGCAGAAGACGCTCAGATTTATATCTCTAACCTCATCTCTCCTGTGAACTGCAGTCCCCTATAATCAAGTTAGCCATAATATGATGTATTTCAATGCTAGCAGAAACTAATTGAGCTCCATCTGACTCAATAGAAGGAGATCTCTACACTTCAAGCCTCTTCAAGATCTCTACTTGGAGGCCTAGCAGGATCTTCGAACCTAACAATCCCCATGTGAACCCATGATGTCCACGGCCACCCCCCAACGGTCCACTTGCAGTCTTCCCTTTTCAGTAAAAGGCACCTCCATTCTTCCAGTTGCTCAGACCAAATCTTGGAGTCACCCTTGACTCCCCATATTTTCATGCCCCACATCCAATCCATCAGCAAATCTTGTTGGATGCTTCCTTCAAAATATTTCTGTTTTCCTTGCCTCCTTTGGCAGAGAGAATTGGGGTCTCTAACCAGAACTGGGTCTTCCCCTTACCTCCACACAGTCACGACCTTGCCACCAGTAGCTGCTTTGGGAAAATGAGGACTTTTGACTCTGCTTTCTCCAGGCACCACAAGAGTCCCAGGAATCCCTGGAGATCCCTCAGCCCCGAGACACTTGTCCTCATACGGCTGTGCATCTGCCTCTCTGATCCTTTCTGGCAGCCCTCGCCAACCCTGAAGCCTTTCCACCATGGCTTCTGGAACACTTGATCAGTTATCAGATAAACGCCCTTTTTCCTCCACCTTTACTCGAGGAGATTCCTGCATGGTCTTTCTCTAAGCCAGCACTGCCCAATAGAAATGTAATGTGAGCCACACATGTAATTCTAAATTTTCTAGTAGTCACATTAAGATAAGCAGAAAGAAGCAGGTAAAATTAACTTTAATAATATATTTTATCTAGCACAATAAATCCAACACACAAAAATATATTTTGTGTGGCCCAATATATATCACCATGCAAAAAGTATAAAAATATTCATGAGATATTTTACATCTTTTTTCTCCATACTGTCTTTGAAGTCTAGTGTGTATTTTACAGTTAGAGCATATCTCAATTTGGAGTTTCAATAGTTAAAGTGAAATGTAGTCCTACCAAAACAATGAAGCCGTGTTTAACGGAAAAATATTCTACACTGCTTCAGTTTTTAACTTAGATTGAATTAAATTCAATTAAAAATTCAGTTCCTCAGTCGCACCAGCCACATTTCAAGTGCTCAGTAGCCACACGAGTCTGGCGGCCGCCATATTGGACTGTGCAGGTTGAGTGAAATATCATTTTCTCGGCTGTCCTCTCAAGGTGTGGGTGTTTTCTAGACTTTTTGTTTATTTGTAGGCCTGAAGGTGGGATGAGTGACTTCCTCGACACTCATTGCTGCTGTCCTAGAACTTTCTCCCTCCTTCCCATAACAAACGATTTCTCCCAATACCCTTGTGGTTAGAGTCATCTACCGAAGTCTAGATAGATGACTTTATTCCTTGAAGATTTCACTTCCTGGCTCACTGTCACTTTCTCTAACACTCTCCTGTCATGATCCTTGGTAATATCAATATCTTTGTAAATAATATTTCCAACAAACTGGCCTCTCAGTTCTCCACCAATGATCTTGTCTCCTCAGCCATTCATTCCCATGGTCATAACCCAGACCTGTCCTGTCCAATATTGACAGCCCCTCATAACAGAAATTTCATGCATCCCACCCTCCTATCACTGTTCACTCCCCCGGTACCCTCCCCTCAACAAGACCACCAATGCACTGACCGTCTCCTTGAACTATAGTCTACCTCCTCTCATGCCCTCACTTCCTGCCTCACCCAGCTTTAATTAGATGGTCTATTCTTGGAATCACTTCCTTATGTGTGCCCTCAAGGCCCTTGCACCGTCTTGCTTCATCACACCACTCTGATTACACCATCTCACTTCCGAGTCTGCGTCCGCACCCTCATAACTGAAGGAGAACAAGCAGCACTTCTAACTGGCCTCTCTACATCTGTGGCCACTGACCAACCTCAGTTGTTCTGCAGGGTTGGCCTGAAATCTATGACAGTTCTCTATCCACTCAACCTCCCATTTTCCTAGGTATATTTTACCGTCCTTATAAAGGCACAAAAGACTTTTACTTAGCTAAATTCATTTTTTCCTAGATATATCACTTAGAAAAGTTACATGATACCTCATTCTCCCGATGTGTGAAAGAACGATAATGCCCAACCTAGAGGGTTAATGTGAAGGCTTTACATAACTTTACATAACGTATGTAAACCACATATATCAAAAGTGTGCATGTCAAAAACTAGATGTTATTTTAGTGAAAACCTGCATGCCAAACATGCTCTGATAGAATTTGACATTTTCTTATTTTTTCTTTTTAAACTGAGATATAATTGACATATAACATTGTATAATTTTAAGGCCTACAACGAGTTGATTTGATCCACTTATATATTGCAATACGATTACCAGTGTAGCATTAGCTAACACCTCCACCATGTCACATAATTACCATTTCTTTTCTGCGGTGAGAACATTTAAGATCCAGTCTCTTAGCAACTTTCAAGTATATAATACAGTATTGTTAACTATAATCACAATGCTGTTCATTAGATGGATTTGGCATTTACAACAACAACAAAAAAGACAGGGGCTCCTGATTTTCTGTTTACCTTATCCTACTCTGAATCTTGTTTCCCTTCCCCCACCAACTCTGTGCTCGAGTCACATGGGTGAGGATGAACTGCATGGCTTGCAGCCACAGCGGGGAGGCAGGATTCCCCACGGGTGTTCTCCCTGTAGATGAGGTGTATGTGCCTCAGATAGACTTTACCTGTCTCCTGCTACATGCCTACCTGTCTTTTCATCCATTCACCATTCTGTTACTAAGTAGTATTGAGCATCTTGATTCCTCCTCCCACTCCCAATAGTCATCAACAGGAACTGGGAAAAGCCAACTTTCCAAAGCTAAAAAAAAAAAGTCACTGTCCATATCCAGCCGCCTCACCTGCCCCCTGCCCAACACCAAGCTAACTGTGGTGCTGGAAATGTGCCATGCAAAATCGCCATATATGCTTACCTGTGATCTGCCACTTCCACAAGTTGTTTGCTAACCTGTGGCATTTTGAGTATCAGTGTAAGTTTAGTCCTACAATTATTGAAGTGGGAAAAAAGAAAAACCCCATCAAGTGCCCATGTAAATCATCTTATGGAGCTGGCCCCATGGCATTTAAGTGCACGAGCTCCGCTGCTGGCGACCGTGGTTTCCATCTGAGGCGCGCACCTACGCACCGCTTGTCAGGCCATGCTGTGGCAGCATCCCATATAAAGTGGAGGAAGATGGGCATGGGTGTTGGCCCAGGGCCAGTCTTCCTCAGCAAAAAAAGAGGAGGATTGGCAGATGTTAGCTCAGGGCTAATCTTCCTCACACACAGACAAGAAAAGAATCTTATGAACATTTTTTTTAATAATAAGTTGCTATTTACTATTCTCACTATTCCAAGCTAAGGGCTATTCTCAATTGGTGTTATATCGAACATACCAATGATCATATTAATTAAAAATATTCCTGATGGAAGAGAGAGAAGACACCTTCCGTTACAATACAGGTCACACACTTCAGCGATCACGAAGCTTAGACATGAGCGCCACCTACAGGAGCCGTCGTGTACTGCGGGAGTGTTGGGAGTCAGGCTGGCCGGGTTAACGGCGCACGTAAGACTTGGCTAGCTCTATGCTATTACGAAGGTTCCTAACGGCTCTAATTCTTATTTTTCGCGTCTGTAAAATGAGAATTATAATCGCTACTCCAGCAGCTGCCATAAAGTTTAATGCCTAATGCGTGTAAGGCATTGCCAATATGCCCAGCATCGAGCTAAATTCTGAATAAATGAACCGCAGCAATTATGAGATGCAGGGACAGTGTCCGGCACAGCCAGCCTCAAAGCCACGAGCACAAGCAAGAAACCAGTGCTGAACAAATCCTTTTATCAAGTATCATTGCTTTCTGGCTTCAGGTGCAAGATACATACTCTTTACCAAAAGGTGAAGAATTTAACTACATGATCTCTTGTCATCCTTTGAATCTATGCATCTACCTCAAGAAATTCTTCTTGTGTTTGCAACACATTAAAAACGTGCCTCATCATAAACCTTTAAGTGTAGGGATTTCCAGGATGGCAGGGGCATTGCGGAAGGACTGTTCCACTGCAACGTTCTCTCCGGGTGAAGGAGCTTTAAATGCTGTGTGCACGTGCTGCCATCTTGTGGTACTTTGGGGGAACATGTCTCCGATGTATTCTGGAGCTGTTTAGCTGAGGGTGAGGTCTAGCCTTTCTGAGTAGGATTACGTGTGACGTGATGACATACATATATGTTACATAGACACATAACTCCACGCAAAAGAATTGTGTTCCACACAGTGGGTAACTTCGCCCATGAAGTTATTCACAGGTTGTTCTAAATGTAGGAGAACAGATGAAAAGGCACATCCTGGCCAAAGAAAGAAAAACACATGCCCCTCCACTGGCCCAAGGAGGCTGCCCTATTGAGGACATGTTTCCGAAGTGCTTTGGACTGAGGCAGATCTGGGCACCCTAAGGCCTTAGAGATGCAGTTCGATATTTACCAACTCTAGGCTGAACTATTCAGTTCTGCTAGTGTGTCGTCACTGTTCTCTCCAGCCCTCCAATAAACACTCTGACTCTGCCCCAGTCAGGTGCCCATTCTCTGAAAGCCACGAACAGTCCAAGCCTGAACTTCTGCAGCACCTTCCCTCAGACTGCTTTGGACATTCACTCATTGAAAGGCGTCTAGGTTGTGTCCAAGTTGGGGCGATTATAAATAAAGCTGCTATAAACATTTGTGTATAGGTTTTTGTGTGAACAAAAGTTCTCATTTCTTTTGGATAAAATGCCCAGAACTGTAATTACTGGGTCATACAGAAATTATATGTTTAGCTTTTTAAAGAAACTGTGAAACTTTTCCAGAGTGGCTGTGCCATTTTACATTCCCACCAGCAATATTTGAGAACTCCGGTTCGTCTGCATCCTCACTAGTGCTTGGTATTGTCACTATTTTTTATTTTAGCTATTCTGATAGTGATATCTACTGTAGTCTTAATTTTCATTTCCCTGATGGCTCACAATGTTAAACACCTTCTCATGTGTCAATTTGCCATCTTTACATCCTCTTCAGTGAATGCTCATTTTCCAATTTTTTTTAGCCATTGAGTTTTGAGTGTTCTTTATATATTCTAAATACAAGTTGTTTCTAAGACATGTAGTTTGCAAAATGTTTTCTCCCAGTCTGGAGACATTCATCCTCTTAAAAAGATCTCTTCCACAGGAAAAGTTTAGTTCTGATGAAGTCCAATTTATCATTTTTTTTCTTTTATTTATCAGGCTTTTGGTATAAAATTTGACAGCTCTTTCCTAGCTCAGATTGTAAACATTTTCTCTTGTATTTTTTTCTAAAACTTTTATGGTTTTGCATTTTATGTTCAAGTTCATGATCCATTTCAAGTTAATTGTTGTATAAAGTGTGAGACTTAGGTCAAGGTTCATTCTTTGCCTATGGGTGTTCAATTGCTCCAACACCATTTGTTGAAAAGGCTATCCTTCCTCCATTGAATTGCTTTTGCACTTTTGTCAAAAATCCATTCACTTTACTTGGGTGGGTCTATTTCTAGGTTTTCTATTCTGTTCTTTTGATTTATATCTGTTTCCCTCTGCCAATACCACATCGTAGCTCTATGATAAGTCTTGAAATCAGTTACACTGATTTCTCTCACTTTATGCTTCTTTTTCAAATTGTTTTAACTATTATACTATTACAGGTCCTTTGTCTTTCCATATAAATTTTATAATAATCTTGCCTAAATCTACAAAAAAAATCTTGCTGGGATATGATAGGAATTGTGTTAAACCTGTATACCAATTTGGGGAGAATTGACCTCTCTATCATATTGGGTCTTCAATCCACGAACATGGTATGTCCCTCCATTTATTTAGATCCTCTTAGATTTCTTTCATCAGTGTTTTGCAGTTTTTAGCACGGTCAGTACTATGTTGAATAACATTGGGTGGTGGGCATCCTTGCCCTGTTCCCAATCTTAAGGAGAAAGCACTCAGTCTTTCACCATTAAGTATGTTGTTAGCTGTAAGCTTTTCATTTCAAATGCCTTACCAAGTTGAGGAAGTTCCCTTCTATTTCTATTTTGCTGAGAAATTTTTGATATGCTTAATGTGATTTTTTTTCTTTAGCTTGTTAATATGGTAGATTATGTTGATTGATTGGTTTTCAATCAATTATAATTTCATTCAATTATAGGAATGAACCAGTCTTTCATTCCTATAACCAGCCCTACTAGTTCATGGTGTATTCTTCTTTTAATATATCGCCAAATTCTATTTTTCAACATTTTGTTAAGAATTTTTGCATCTACATTCATGAGGAATGTTGGTCCATAGTTTTCTTTTTTTTTGCCCTGACTTTATCTAGTTTTTGGTATCAGGGTAATACTGGCTTCCTAGAATGAGTTGGGAAGGGTTCTTGCCTCTTCTTCTATTCTAGAAGAGATTTGGTAGAGTTGGTCTTAATTCTTTTTTAAATATTGGGTAGAATTCTCCACTGGAAACATCTGGGTTGAAGATTTCTTTTTCAGGAGGTTAATTACAAATTCAATTTCCTTCATAGTTATGTGACTATTCAAATTATCTGTCTCAAGTGGATAAGTTGTAGCAGTTTGTGCTTTTCAAGAAATTGGTACATTTCATCTAAATTGTCAAATTTGTGTGTGTAGAGTTGTTCATAGTATTCCACTATTATTGTTTTGATGCCTGCAGAGTCTGTAGTGATATCTTCTGTTTTACTTCTGATATTAGTAATTTGTGTATTATAATATCTAAGACATAATCTAAGAGATATTAGTAGTCTTTTTTTTTTCTTTATCAGTCTTGCTAGAGGTCGGTCAGTTTTACTGATCTTGTCAAAGAACAAACTCTGCTCCATTGATTTTCCCTATCGTTTTTCTGTGTTCAATTTCATTCCTGTCTGCTTTTTATTATTTCCTTTCTTGTGCTAGCTTTGGGCTTATTTTATTCTTGTTTTTCTAGGTTCTTGAGGGAGAGATTAGATTGTTGATTTGAGACGTTTTCTCTTTTCTAATGTATACATTTAGTGCTGTAAATTTCCTTTTAGCACTGCTTTAACTGTGCCCCACAAATTTTGATATGTTGTGTTTCCATTTTTATTCATTTCACTCTACATTTTAAATTTCCCTTGAGACTTTTTCTTTCATCCGTAGATTATGTAGAAAGTGTTGTTTAGTTTCCAAGTGCTTTGAAGATTTTCTTGTTAACCTTCTGTTGTGGATTTCAAGTTTGATTGCTGGGCAACTGGCCTTTTATTCCCTTCTGAGCCTTGCTGGCCAATCCTAGCTCCCCTCCTAGTGTGTGAGTGGGTGTCACAATGGAACTCTCACGACATCACTGCCCCTCCCCCAGTTACTTGATTCTAGAATTGCTTCTCCACCTGTCCCAGCCCAGGGGGGGCCATCCAGTAACTGTCCTTCCCTCCTTCCAGCTCCTGCTTCCCTTTCACCTCATCCACCCCATCTGTCCCGTGTGAAGTCAACTACGTGTCCCAAGTTTGCACAATAAAAAAGTAACCGAAGTTCGAAGAGGATAACATTGCCACAGGATGACAGCCGAGATGTGCAGATGGGATGAGCAGGAATGCAGAGAAACGGATCACCCAGGTGAGTGGGCAGCCCTTGGGGACTCAGACAAGGAAAGGTGAGGCGCTGAAGCCTGGGGTTCTGGATCTGGGGGGCAGGGAGGCAGTGACTGGGAATACAGGAAACCAGGGTCTCAGCAGCTTAAATTGGGGAATGTGGGTGAAGGTTTGGCTGAGTGATCACAGAGATCTGGGTCTCTGGTGGCTAGTGCTAGGACCAGCCTGAGGAAGACACATTGGGCCAGGTAGGAGGGGCTCTGTCTAGGAAGACCTTGGTGCGGGTGGGGTCGTCCTGGAAGGGAGAAGGCCAGTGGGGAGGCAGGTATCCTGGCCCAGTGCTGTGCCAGCAGAGGCCTGAGACTCCTGCGGGGGGCACCGTCTGTGGGTCATCACTGGGTGACAGCCAGGAAATAGACTTCTTTCTATTATTTATTATTATTTTTAAATCAAACTCACACATTCGCATATACTGAACAAATAACTTCTAAGAGGTTTTATTTCAGGAAACAGCGCCCTGCTCCATGGCCTGTCCCCATTGCCTGCTCCTCAGAAAGCCATTTTCCCTTCTTTGAGCTGAGCCCCAAAGATCTCTCATATTCCCTCCCTCTCCCCGTGCCCCAGCTCTGCCAGCTCCAGTTCCAGGTGCCCTGCTGTCTCCCCTTCTGTTCTGGGAGCGGTTAGATCTCACCAGTGCTGCGTTGTGATTTGTTGCAACAATTTGGGTCATGGTGGTTTTTGCTCGAAGGCAATGTTTTTCTGGTGAGTGTTCTCGGTAAGCCTTGCTTTGCCTTTTCTTTTCTTTCCCATTCTTCTTCTTATAGTTTTTTGTACTCCTCTCCAGCTCTCTCTCACTTATTTCTGAATGGGGGAAGTTTTTCCCAAATTGGTTTTTAGCAGGACGTTCATCTGGAGGAGGATGGAGTGCTGTGGCCCAGGTTCTCATAAATGATGGTTGGAAGCCAAGGTTTTTGTGCGTGGGTGTTTTTCTCCATCTTAAAAAAACGAAATGCAGTAGCCAACATGAAAGAACATATAAATTGCATATGTGAGGCAGAAAGAGAACTAATCACACAATCTCTCCCAGTGTGGTTGTCCCTCAGCTCCAGAAACAAAGAGACCCCTGGGATGATTTCTGCGGGTCCCTTTGCATCCGCCACCAGTCACATCCGTGGAAACCATAATGTAGAATTTTATGGTTCTCACACAATTGCCTTTCTGTGTAGTTTGATGACAATTCTTTGTATTTGCAAAGGACGCGTTGCAGAGTTTTGCGTGTCTGTTTGTATGGTATTGTTCTTCTGGCCTCCTTTCCTTGCTCTACGCTTTGTGATTTTCTTGCATCTGGCAGTGTTGGTAGAGAGGTCGTTTGCACATTTTCACGTCTGTGAAGTATTGCACTGCACTGGCTCTCCCACAGTTTATTTCTCCATTATCCTGTTAATGGACAGTTGGATTGTTTTTAGTTTTGCTTCTTTGAACAAGATTTACCTGTCCTCTGAGACACATGTGCAAAGTTTTAGCTAGTGGTGGAATTGCAGGTCCAAAGTTGCATGCTCAACTTCATTGGATAAGGCCAAACTCTTTTCCAAAGTGGTTGCACCAATCCCAGGGCAAACAAGTTCCTTCTTATTTTACTTCCTTGCAAATACACTACTTTTTGCCTTAATATTAACCCTTTGCTTTTAACCCAGCTGAGAGTGACAAGCTGCTGTAAGGCTATTCACAAGAATAAGTTTCCCCTTCCCCCTCCACCCAAATGTTCTTAGTAGTAGCAATTTTCACCACCCAATATCACTCTCTGTATGTATTTGTTGCTGTTTTCACCTCCCTCTTAAAAATGTAAGTTCCAGGAGACAGGGAGTTCATCTGCCTTTTCAAAACTCTTCCTCAGAGTCTAGAACAGTGTAAAGCAGGTAGTAGGTATTCAGGAAATACTTGTTAAATGATTGAATGGATAAAAAAACGAAATAAAGTAGAACCATTAAGGTAAAAACGCTAATTCATACAAACTTAAAATTACATGAATACTTGTGAAGAGGCCCAGCGTCAAAAAGGAATTGGCAGAACTGCCTGGAAAGTGTTCTGTTTCCCTCTCTCTCGCATGGGGTAAGTTCTCTGTTTAGGAACTCCTTTCTGGCCGTGGACCAATAGATTTCGGTCATTTGGTTTTTTCATCCCTCTCTGCCCACTTTACATTCCCTCTTCCATTCACTGGCAAATTTCTTGAGACAACAACAAATTCTGAACAGTGTTAGCCCCATCCTATCTGATCTCTGAACCCACCACTCCATCCCCACCCTTTTCCCCTTCATTACCAGGTCTCCATCCTTATTTGACCTTTCACCTTGGACCAGGTCCCCGGGGCAACCACTCTGTTCTTCTTGACCCCTCTCTGCCTTGGGCCTCGGTGGCACCACATTCCCACAGCTCCAGCTTAACACGTTAGTTTTCCCCCATTGTATCTTTCCCTTGGAATGTCTTCATTTAGGATCCTGGAAGCAAAGCCTGGGTGCGGGACTGATGAGCACACAACTCACTGGGGGCTGCTGCCAGGAGAAATTGTAAGGATCGAGCAGGGGGTTTTACCTGCTTGTGGGACGATGAAATCAGGCCTCTGCCTGATCCTGGGGTGCTGTGGAGTGTGAATTGCACTGTGGAGTCTGTCCTGTCTCCAGACAAGGGACCCCAGCTGTTGTCCCCCTCACCCCAGGCATGCCTTTGCCACAGGCCTGTGGGGAGGTGGCTGGCATGACTCCTCATCCAGCAGCAAGGGGACTCAAGGGGGATCCTGCGAAGGAGATGACAGGCGTGAGCCCCTAGGCCAAGGCCCCTTAGCCCCTGTGGGTGAGACACTGACCAAAACTGATAAACAGGATCCCAGAGGATCTGGACAGCACAACGAACTCTCTCTCACGTGAGCTTCCGTGGCAGTATCTCTAGGATCAGCCCTGGGTTTTCTCCTCATTTCCTACTCTCTCATAACAAACATGTCCCTGCCCACGGCTTCACTTGCCCTCTGCACCGACCACTCCCAAATGGTTTCCTCTAGTCTACACCTTTCTTCAGAGTTCCAGACCTGAACAGTGAACGGCTCCTGACCATCTCCTCTTAATGTTTATTGGGCTTCTCATAGTCAACCTTCCGAATATCTGGGTGTTTTTTTTTGGCCTTTTTAATGTCTGTGCCACAGGGTGCAGCAGGCCCTGTTTGTGGCTGTCTCTCAGGGCTGAGCATAGTGCCCGCATGGCCAGCATTGAGTATGTATGTGAACAGGGGGTAAGCGAATAAACCAACAAGCTGAAAGGTTGGTGAGGGCACAGCCAGCCTTGGGGAGGGGAGACTCACGCACCAGCGAAAGAGCAGTGAGCAGGCCTTCATGGAGGCTCATGGAAGTTGCTACAGGAAATATGTGATAAATGCACTGAAAAACTCCCTTGGATTTGAGGAGGGTCTCTGGGATTAGAGGTGGGATAGCAGCAAGAGGCTCAGGGAAGAACTGCGGTTTGAGATTTGGGATGAGGATGTTGTTGAAAAGGAAGAAGGGGATTCAGGAGGATGTGTTGGAGGGTCGGTGGAGGAATTCTTAGGCTTTGGTGCAAGGAACCAGGTGGGTTGGAGTGGCTGAGGTTGGCATTCTTTTTTTTTTTTTTTTAATTGCCAATCCTCCTCCTTTTTTTCCCCTTTTTCTTCCCAAGGCCCCAGTAGATAGTTGTATGTCATAGTTGCACATCCTTCTAGTTGCTGTATGTGGGATGCGGCCTCAGCAAGGCTGGAGAAGCGGTGCGTCGGTGCACGCCCGGGATCCGAACCGGGGCCGCCAGTAGCGGAGCGCGCGCACTTAACCGCTAAGCCACGGGGCCAGCCTTGAGGTTGGGATTCTTGAGGGACACCAGACGCTCTGGTAGAGAGGTGTCAGGTGCGGATGAGGTCATCAGGAAAAGGGCTGGCCTTTGGCTTTCAACTATGGCTGCTCCATGGAATAACCTGGGGGCCCCGAAAACTCAGGTACAGGGAGAGCGTGGCACTCATCGGTGAAAAGAGTCCTCGTTAAGTGAGGAGGGATGTTTCTATTCAACTGCTGGTGGAATCACTACAAGTGAGTTAAAAAGGAATGAGGTGTGGGGGTGGCCCCTCAGCAAAAAAAAGAGGAGGATTGGCATGGATGTTAGCTCAGGGCTGATCTTCCTCACAAAAAAAGAAAAAAAAAAAGAATGAGGTTCGAGGGTTGGGATAAGAATGAGGAGTCACTGAGGACAAGTTGCTGGACTGGAGCAGGAAGTGTTAGGCCTTGGTGCAGGGAAAGGTGAGGCGGAGGCTTGGGGTTTGTGTGTGGCAACTAGGGGGACCAGCCATCCCAGTTTGCCCGGGGCTGAGCTGGTGTTAGCACTAGAAGACTCAAGTCCCAGAAACCTCTCTCAGCCCTGGGCAAACTGGGACAGTTGGTCACCATGGTGGCAACAGGTGTTTTGATGAGGGAGGTGCCAAGAGGTGATGAGGTTGTTGCTAGAAGGGTGAAGGGTTGGAGGAGAGGGTCTCTGGGAAGACTTTAAAACTCCTGATATTCACTCAGCACCAAAAAGCAATTGTCTCAGGGCCTGAGGAAGCGAGGTCCCAGCGGCAGTAACCTTGGGAACACTCCCAGGTGAGCCTCATGTGCAGCCAGGGTGACAACCACATGGTTACAGCAGGGCTCTAACCTTAAATTCCAACTCAGAAACCCAAGGAAATGACCCTCCCATTGGTACTAGCAACCAGAGAGGGATTCTCATGTGGGTCCCCTGCCCAGTGGCCTTGTGAGAATCTCTGGATGTGTGGGGGGTGATTTAAAGGACCTGCTTGTTAACAGAGCGCCTGGCACCTGCCCCTCCCAGCACGTTAAGGGTCACAAGCAGCTTGCCAGATGGAGCTCCATGGAGCTTTCTAGAAGAAAGATGGTGGGGGTCTATGGGTCCACCTCAATGTGCACACACTGCAGGTTCTCAGTGATACACAGGAGTCACCAGGGACATGAACACGTGGAGGTGTCAGCTGTGTCACACACGTGGATGTCCAGAGACACTCACGGGCGTGGCTACTTCTGTGCTCCCGTCTCCCTGTGAGCACACAGGTGCACTGCTCCTGCCTGCCCCAAACAGCAATGCCAGGTATCTCAGTTCAGGATAAGAGGCCTCAGACCTGAACTGAAGTGGGAAGTCTCCACTCTCCTGGGTGTGAAGTGAGACTTGCCCCTCAGGCACAGGGACCACTCTGGAGGGATTGCCGAGTGAAGGGTGCAGAATTCCAACTGGAATTCAGAGGAACACCCAGGGCCCCATCCCCCTCCCTGACACCCTTGTCTCCAGCCCAGGCCTTGGCAACCCCTAAGGTGCCTCCCTGCCACCTTGGGCTTCTGGAAGCAGGAGTGAAATGGGATTTGGTGAGTTTTATTCTGGCATCTTCCTGATCTTCCTGAAGGTCTCCTTGGAGAGGTGGCTCCTAACATCCTTTAGGTCTAAGAAAGTCATCTTTGAGAGCTAGATAATTGCTATACATCCTCAACTCAAAAAAAAAGTATGTTACCATCTACACACACAATGTTGAATAAATTTTCAAAGACTTGATGGTCTCTATGGAACCATCTGTGGATCTCATCTCAAAACAGCTTCCAGAGGCAGCTCAGACTTGAGCACCGCAGGGCCTTGCAGAGGAGAGCTGGATGGGTCCTTGAGTCCCAGGAAGTGGCTGAGTCTGATACCAAAAGACAAAGACACAACAAGAAAACTGCAGACCAATATCTTTTATGAATATAGATGCAAAAATCCTCAACAAAATAAATCTAGTAACATATGAAGAAGATCATATACCAAGACCATGTGAGATTTATCCCAGGAATTCAAGTTGGATTTAACATGTGAAAATCAATTAATGTAATACACCATATCAATAGGATAAAGAAAAAAAATGACATGATCATCTCAGTAGACACAGAAAAAGCACTTGATAAAATCCAACACCGCTTCATAATAAAAACACTCAACACACTAGGACTAGAAGGAAACTTTCTCAACCTGATAAAGAGCATCTATGAAAAGCCCACAACTAACGTCAAATTTAATAGTAAAAGACTGAATGCCTTCCCCTGCAGAAAAGGAACAAGAAAAGGATGTTTGCTCTCACTACTTCTATTCAACATTGTACTGGAAGTTCTAGCCAGGGAATTATGCAAGAGAAAGAAACAAAAGGAATCCATATTGGAAAGGAAGAAATAAAATTCTCTCTATTCAACGATCACATGATCTTATATATAGAAAATCCTAAGGAATTCATTAAACTAGAAGAACTAACAAACCAATTCAGTAAGGTTGCAAGATACAAGATCAATATACAAATATTAATTGTATTTCTATATAGTAGCAATGAATAAAACAAATTCAATTGAGAAAACAATTCTATTTTAACAGAATTAAATGCACAGAAATAAATTTTTAAAAAAGAAGTGCAAAACTTATACTCCGAATACTATAAAACCCCGTTGAAACAAATTTTAAAACCTCTAAATAATTGGAAAGACGTCCCATATTCATGGATCAGAAGGTCTTGGTGTATGATCTTCTTCATATGCTGCTAGATTCATTTTGTTGTCAAGAAGGTCAGTATTAAGATAATAATACTCTTGTGATGGTTAATGTTATGTGTCAACTTGTTTTTTGATGAGATTAACGTTTAAATTGGTGCAGTTCGAGCAATGCGCTGTCCATAAAGTGGGTGGGCCTCATCCAGTCAGTTGAAGGCCTCAATAGCAAAAAAGACTAGGCTCCTTGAGCAAAAGGGAATCCTCCAGCAGACAGCCTTCAGACTTCATTTGCATCATTGGCTGTCCTGGGTCTCCAGCCTGCTGGCCTTTGGACTGGAACTGGAAGATTGGTTCTCCTGGTCTTGAGCTTGCTGGTCCAGACTACAGATTTTGGACACACCAGCCTCCATAATCATGTGAGCCAATTCCTTATAATAAATTTCTTATACACACACACACACACACACACATACATATACATACATACATCCTATTCTGTTTTGCTGGTGAACTCTGACTAATACAACTACCCGAATTGATCTACAGGTTCAACACAATACTTATCAAAACTCCAGCTTGTTTCTTAACAGAAGTTGACAAGACGATCCCAAAATTCATGCAGAAGTCCAAGGATCCCAGAAGAGCCAAAACAATCTTGGGAAAGAAGAACAAAGTTGGAGGAGTCACACTCACTGATTTCAAAACTTATTACAAAGCTACAGTAATCAAAACAGTGTGGTATTGGCATTAAGGATAGACATAGATCAATGGGATAGAACAGAGGGTCCAGAAATAAACCCTTATATTTATGGTAAATTGCTTTTTGAGAACAATGCCAAAACAATTCAGTGGGGAAAGGATAGTCTTTTCAACAAATGGTGCTGGGACAACTGGATAGCCACAGGCAAAATAATAAAGTTGGATCCCTATCTCACACCATATCCAAGAATTAATTCAAAATGGGTCAAAGACTTAAATGTAAGAGCTAAACTATAAAACTCTTAGAAGAAAACATAGGAGTTCATTTTTGTGACCTTGGATTAGGCAATGATTTGATGCCAAAGGCACAAGTGACTAAAGAAAAAATAAAATAGACCTCATCAAAATTAAAATTTTTTGTGGTTCAAAAAACACCACCAAGAAAGTGAAAAGACAACTCACAGAATGGAAGTAAATATTTGCAAATTATATATCTGATAAGAGACTTTTATCTAGAATACTGTAAGGACTCTTACAGCTCAACAGAAAGACAAAAAACCCAACTAAAACATGAGCAAAGGTTTTGAATGGACATTTCTCCTAAGATGATACACAAATGGCCAATAAGCACATGAAAAAATGTTCAACATCATTAGTCATTCAGGAAATGCAAATCAACAGCAGAAGGAGACACCACTTCACACTCACTAGGATGGCTATAATCAAAAAGATAGACAAATGCTAGGATGGGGAGAAAATGGAATCCTCATATATTGCTCGTGAGAACAAAAAATGGTGCAGGTACTTTGAAAAACAGTTTGGCAGTACCTCAAAATGTTAAACAGAGTTACCCTTTGATCCAGAAATTCCACTCCTAGGTATATACTCATAAGAAATGAAATTCATTCACCCAAAAACTTTACACAAATATTTGTTCATAGCAGCTTTATTCATGAGGGACAAAAATTGGAAACAGTCCAAATGTCCATCCATTGATGAGTGGATAAAGTGTGGTTTATACTTACAATGGAATATTTTTCACTTTATTGAAGGAATGAAGTCCTGATACTGATTCAACAAGGATGAACTTGGAAAACATACTAAGTGAAAGAAGCTAATCACAAAAGACCACATATTGTGTGATTCCATTTCGATGACATTTCCAAATTGGCACATCTACAGAGATAAAGCTTAGGCCTGGGGAGTCATGGTGAATGGAGATGACTGCTAATGGGTACAGAGTTTTATTAGATGGTGGTGATGGATGCATAACTCTGTGAATATACTAAATGCCAGTGTACATTTTAAATGGGTGAATTGTATGGTGTGTGAATTATTTCTCAATAAATCTGCTTTTTAAAAAAGGGGAGCGAAAGAAAAGGGGCCCAAAGAGCCTGTGGATGAGCCCCCAGGCGTTCCCAGTC
Source organism: Diceros bicornis minor (assembly GCF_020826845.1). Lineage (NCBI taxonomy): Eukaryota > Metazoa > Chordata > Mammalia > Perissodactyla > Rhinocerotidae > Diceros > Diceros bicornis. Next base: position 33,571,078 of record NC_080758.1, on the reverse strand, counting down.
CAGCCTCCCCCTCTCCCGTCTGACTCCTGTCTGTTAGGCTATCCAGGCTTCGAAGATCCGTCCATCCATCTGACAGGCAGCTGATGATCAGCTGGTTGCTCATCAGTTGGTCAGGGGGGGCCACACTGCTCAGCCAATCAGGATCACCTGGCAGTTGGTTCCTTGGAGACAGAATCAGTTAAACTGACAAAGCCTCCCTCAGACGGTCCAGTGCCTCAGTGAGTCAGGACTACTTGTTCATCCAGGGTCAGTCAGTCAGGAGGGCAGTTGCTGGAATGTTCATGGTGAGGGAGGCAGCCAACAGTCAGCAGGTCAGGCCACGCAGGGACAAAATGTGTGCCTGCCCTGAGCCTTGGAGAAGTACAGACACCTGGCTGCTGTGGGCAGACAGAGAAGCTTTCGAGGATGGGGACAGTCACCCCCGCCTGGTAAGAGGTAAGAGCATGCAGCGGGGCTGGGCAGGATGAGTGCCCTTCCTGGGCCAGGCCTTCTCCCAGGGGCTGGACTCCCTCCTGTGACCCGAGGGCAGGCCTCCTTCAGAGCAGCCTGGGGACAGGCTGGGGACCTGGGAAGAGGTAGGAGGAGGTGCTCTGGGCACAGGGATGAGGGCAGGATCCTGGCATCGGAGCTGTTGGGGTTGAGAGGGGGCTGGTTGTCCCCAGGGGAATGAGAATAGCACCCATCTTCCTCATCTGTAAAGTGGGGGGGGGAGATGAGAGCATCGCTGCATGGGAACAAGTCAAGGATCTGGAGTTAATCAATGTAATGGGCTTAGAGCACTCTCTGGCACCCAGGAAGCACCCATGCATGTTGGCGGGTGATGTAAAGGAATTCAGCAAGCACAGAGCATCCTGGCAGCAGGGCAGACGCATGCCTGTCAGTGGTGACCTGGGAGCCATCGCTGGACATGGAGATATTGGGCTCTGTCCTCTCAACAGGGGATCCCATTGGAAATGTCTTTGGGCACAGTGGTGGAGAGAAGGGAGCACAGCCACGACCAGGATGGCTGGAGGGCCCCTTAGCCACTGGGCATGGCAGGTCCAGTGCCCATGCCACAGACTTATGGATCCATAAAAATAGTTTCCTGAGCTGGTCGGAAGAATCAGCTGGGCACTCAGCTCGAGGGCAGATTTTTGCTGAGCATGTATCCCAAACACAGACCCCAGCACAGGTGCAGCCAGACGACGGACACACTGAGATACGCCCACATTCAGACGACCCTGCTCTCCTCCCTGCAGCCCGCTGGTGGCATGAGGACATTGGAGTGGCTGACATGCTCCCCTGGGGACAAGGACAGCAGACCAGCGCCCCTCCCCCCAGCATCTCTCAGCTCAGCACAGACAAGGACAGAGGCCCAACTTCACAGCTGCTGACGGGGCCATGGTCACATGCAGAACCAGACACACCCACCACCTGGACCTGGGGCTGAAAGGCTCAGAGGAGGTGACGGGACTGAAGGATCGGGTCACCAGGCTCCAAAGTCTCAGAGGGTCCTGCAGGCTCCCTGGCACCTCCCACCAGGCTGCCCCTGCACTGCCCGCTCCTCTGAGGGTCTTCAGTGGACAGGTAAGGCCTGAGCACTCACCTGGCCCCCCTACTGTGCAGATGGGCAGCCACTCTGCCCTAGGGACCAATTTTCCCAGATAAAATACTTGATTTCTGCCATCCCAGGCTGCATAGGATGCACAACCTCCCTCTGAGCCCACCTAGGCTTGGGCCCCTCATTTTAGGTAACAGGAACACTCTCACTGGCTTTCCTGCCCCTTAGGGGACCAGAGTCATGGAAACAAAATGAAACATCTGTTAACCTGCTGGTTGTGATATTTTTTGTAATCCTCATATGTTTGAAAAATCTAATTCTAAGAAAACGGGGGAGGAATTGCAAACATAACAGTCAGCAGGTAGTCCTCAGGGCCGAGCTTGTTCTTGCTGATTCTGCTCCAGCTGGTGCTCAACAGTGCTGCAGGCATCAAGCGCTCAGACTCCCAGAGGGACCGTCAGGGAGGGGACTCCTGGAGGCTGGATCCGTGTGCCTCCTGTCAGAACCAGTGGCACCGGCTACTCTGCCTGGGGAGGGGAGGAAACTCAGGGCTGGCTGGGAGATCTGCTCTTCCTACCACCTGCCCTGTCCATCTTAGCCTCTCACTTTGAACAGAAAGTGAGGAACACGGAACAAGACCCCGAGAACCACAGTCGATAGGGAGCGTGGAAGCCTCTCACTTCTCCTTTCGCCAATTCACAAGTGTTGCCCGGTTTGGAAGCTGAGGGAGCTGAAGGAGGCGGCTGCACGGCTGGCTCCCTCCTCCCGGAAAGGGGACCCGCGCCCCCGAGTGGCCTCAGCTTCAGTCTCCCGCACTGAGGGAGGCGTGGGTGCCCAGATGCCGCCTCCCACCTGGGGCAGGACAGGACTTGGCTGACTCCAGGAGATTCTGCACCTTCCAGCAGCCCCTGGAAACTTCTGCCCAGCAGGGCTCCCCTCTGCTGCCACCCTGTCTTAGCCCTCACGTCCACCAGAAAAGGGCCTGGACTCAGAGAGGAACCTGGCATCTGGACGCAGCCCCTGCCCGTCAGGCCGGGTCTGTTTCCTGAGCTCTCAGGGCCTCAGGCTTCTCCTCCTCCTGAGCAGCGAGGCCCAGGGAGAGTGTGAGAGCGGGGCGGGGAGCTGGGCGGGCAAGAAGCCCAAGGAGCCAGGGTCTAGCAGATAATGAAACCCCCAGCAGAGGCCTGAGTCCAGGGCAGCTGGGCCCCATGCTGGCTGTGTGTTCTCGGGCAAGTTTCATGAACCTCTCTGTGCCTTTGTTCTCCTCCTCAAAGGGTGATAATAAGAGCACTGAGGCCACTGACATGTTGGGGGGCAGACGGGGAGCTCCGGGTGAGGGTTTCTCCTCCTCACAATTAGCTGTTGGGGAGACGTTGGGCGGGATGAGCTCTCAGAGCTTGGCCATCCTCCGCCACCTCGTGCCTCTGTCTGGAGGGTCAGACAAGGTCAAGGTCAAATGCTTTCTTCCACAGCCGCCCAGCCGGGCTGCTTAATTCCCTGCAGACTCTCCAAGTCAGGGTCCTTTGACACGGCCGGCGGGTCCGACTCCCACGTGAGACTCGGCAGGTGAGGCTCTTGGGGACCTTGTCTGGTTCTGTTTTAACGACAGGAAACAAAAGTGTGTGGCTGGGCTTGATTTCCCCTCAGGTTGTAACCACCCAGAGAGGAAGTGAAGGCCCATCTTCAAACCCAAGTTCAATCCTCAGCCCGTCTCGCTCATTGAGGGGGAGAAGGTCGTTGCAGGTGGAACATGATCGGGGTAGTGGGGACCTCGGCGGGGTCAGTGCTTGGCCCAAACTGTGAATTTGGGTTTGAGGACCTCTCTCTGGAAGGATTTCATGACCAGATCGTCCTGGAGATGGTATCACAGGCTTGGGTCTTTGAAATAGTTCTCTTGCTGGGCCATTTCATTTCATGTATTCTCTGTTCTCTTCCATTCCCGCTGTCTTTTGGGCTCGCTTACTGGTTGTTCACAGGGTCTTACAGAGTAACTGTCTTCCAGTGGCTCACCTCCCCTGAGAGCTTATGCTCGCCTCCTCCCATTCTCTCTTTTATGGAACTGCTTCTTTGGATGAACCATGCTGGTGTTTTCAAAAGGTTCCTTGCTGGTTTTGTCTTTTTTCATGATCTGATAGTATCTTACTTCTTTTTTGCTTTTTTGTGGTGATATTTTTGAGCTTCTGCTAAACCCACTGTTGAGGCCCCTGTTATTGCCTGTTTCTGGAGTGTGCAAAAAGAAAAAAAACGGTGATCATTATAGGCTCCCCTGAAACTTCAAACATAACTGAAGAAATATGAGACCTCGGGGTGCTGTAGCCAACAGCAATCCAATCTTATCCTCTCTGTAGTTTTAGATGTGAGAGGTTTCTTAGCTTATGGTGAAGCTTTGGTATTTCTGGCTCCGATGGGGTCAAACAAGTCTGAACTTACGTAGGCACTTCCACTTGAAGACTCATTTTCTCATATCCTCTCAGATTTTTCCAGAAACAATGGAGCTCACTTATTTCACTTATTGATGTTTCAATTCCCATCTTCTCAGTGTCCTGTGGATTACGGAGTGTCACTAGGCAGTTGTTATCCAAGGTCCAAGGAGTGGCCAGTGAGATATGAACCTCCCCAGAAGAGGGCTTGTACTTCAATTATTGAGCTTTACACTGGGCACTGCTTGTCACCTTCCTCATCTCCATGGTGTCTCGTCTTCCTGAAGCTGCCATTCCCACCCTGGCTATCCAGGCCGCCCTGCTCCCTGGTTGCCCCAGGTGGACTCAACAGTAGAGTCACATTTGTAAGGTATTGGAAAGAAATGTGTCGAAAGAAGTGCAGAGGCTGGAGAGTGTCTCTCTGGGCCTGGCACAAGACTTTTATCTCCTCTCAGTGACTGCCTGGCCAACAGCCAGCTCCTGCTCTGGCTGGATCTCCAGGAAATTTTGGCAACCAATCCCTCCCTCTGTGACTCATCCACAGACGTCTCCATGGATTTGCTTGCTCTCAGAGTCCATGCTGTAGAAGGAACCATCCTGAAATGTTTCTTGTCTTCTTCCAGTTTGGCTTGTCTCTCACTCCATCCCACCTACCTGCTGTTCTCTCTGGGGTCAGCAAATGTCCCATACTTTAGAGGTAAAAAAATTGGGCACAGAGAGGGTAGTCTTCTCAAGATTACACGGAGTTTACAGTGTGGTAAGCCCTCGAAACCAGGGCTCAATAACACAGGTCTGCCTCCCAGGGATTCCTAATGGCCAAGAGTCCCAGTGAGATGGCATGAACAGGGGGCCTGAGAAGGGCTGTCTGACCCTGTCAGCTCCTAAGCCCCACCCAGCGCACATGGCCTGAGGTTTCCATGGTGATGGTAAACGAACCTCACCTGCTTCCTTTTTCATTAATGCCATGTCCCCTGTCATTTTGTTGTGTGCCGAATGTCTATGTGATCAACAGAATCAGGGGGAATGGAGCCCAAATGTGAGCAGCCAGACCCTGGCAGTGGTGGCACTGGAGTCAGAACAGAGGCTGGCGGCTCTGAGGCTCTGAGTTCAGAAGCTTCAAACCTGGGGAGCAGAGCAGCAGTGCCCAGGGGATCGGGGGGTTGGGGACCAAGTTTGTGCTGGGAAATAAGCATATAGGCACAGTTTGGAGAATCCTGATGTTCGGGGGGCCCCAGCACGCAGAGCTAGGACTGGCTGGAGGGAAGACCAGGTGCTGGAAGGTTGTCCAAGAACAGGGCAGACACCTGGATCAGTGTGGGGTCTCCAAGGCCCTGGAGGCCCAAACACCACTGCAGGGACAGTGCCAGGGGACTTGAATGTGCGGTAGGGGTGGGAAAAGTTGCTTTTCATCATTTTTCAAAACCCAAGTGACAAATTCACACGCTTCTAAGAGGCAAATGGCTCTGCACGGTGCACAAAGAGCTTTCTCCTCCTGGGGCCCACCCCATGGCTTAGCGGTTGAGCGCGCGCGCTCCGCTACTGGTGGCCCGGTTCGGATCCCGGGTGGGCACCGACGCACCGCTTGTCTGGCCATGCTAAGGCTGTGTCCCACACACAGCAGCTAGAAGGATGTGCAACTATGATGTACAACTATCTACTGGAGCTTTGGGGAGAAAAGGGGGAAAAAAAAAGGAGGAGGACTGGCAATAGATGTTAGCTCAGGGCCGGGCTTCCTCAGCAAAAAGAGGAGGATTGGCATGGATGTTAGCTCAGGGCTGATCTTCCTCACACACACACACAAAAAAATCATTGAACTTGAATAACTCTTGACACAGAGAAACGATGCAGCAGAAAGAAACAAAAAAGAACTTTCTCCTCCTGCCTCCACTCTTCTCTCAGACAAGTATTGTTAGTAATTCGAACTTTTCCTATTTTTTTTTTACCTCCTTCAGCTCTCTTTTCATCTCATCCTTTACTCCTGATATTTCTTCCTCAGTCTCTTGTATCTCCACATCTGTCTCCTGCTTTTAGAGGTGATTGCTCCGTTAGCTCTGGAATTTGATTGAAAATGTTTCATCACACTTTTCATTTGCTCTGCGGCAGCCCTTTGCTTGTGTGTGTCGAATGATTTTCCTGTCCTTTTTCTGGTATCATCATTGATTAGACTTCATGCTCATCCTTTTTTTGATAACTTGTATTTGAATGAGTTGTGTATACCTGTACCAAATTTCTGTAAATGTTTCGTGTGGGCTGTGTCTTGGGCTCTAATATACTTTGTTTTGTGTGTGGTTATTTTTTCCCATCTGAAGGAAAATGAAATATATAGTATATACGAGTGGTTTGATAATATGTATAGTAAGCTATCATGAGTACTAATAAAATGTGTGCCCACCTCTCAGCTTAAGAAATGAACCACCATTATCCTTGAGGTCCTCTGTGTGTCCCCAAACATCCTATCTCCCTCCCTCACACCCAGGCTAACACTATCCTGAATTTTATGCTTATTAGTCACGTGCTTTTCTTTATAGTTTTACTACATTTTTTGTTATTTTCACAATCATTAATGGCTTTTGCATGTCCTAGAATACCATATATAAATGATTTTACTCTGTACGTCTGTCTTCTGTAGCTACTGCTCAATAATGCTACATAACAAATCACCCCAAATCTCAGTGGGATGCCACAATAAACATTTATTTCACGGCTATGTGACTAGGAGTCAGTGGGGCTCAGCTGGGCTTGGATCCAGGATCCAGGCTGTGTCCAGATCTGGTCCACATGTCTCTGATCTGTTTGAACCTATGGCTCCCTCACACATGCTCTTCAGACGGCAAGAGACAGAAGCACAAGGGAACAAGACCAAATACACAAGCTCATTTTAGCTTTTGTTTGTGTAATGTCCACTAATCACATTGGCCAGCACAGGACATACTGCCTAGCCAAAAGTCAAAAAATATTAAAATTATATTGTGGGTTTATTCTATGTTGGAATATGTAGCTGTAGTTTATTCATGTTCATAGATGTATAGCATTTCATCGTAAAGGCTGTTTTTCCATTGCTTAATAAACATTTGAGTGGTTTCTAGATTTGCGAATGAAGATAATGCTTTTTTGAACAATCTTTTTCGAAATGTGTCCTGGGGCAGGTGTGCAAGAATTGTAATAGATTATGTAACTATTTAGCATACTTATCCAAAATTTTGAAGTAAAGTAGTAAAATGATTGTGTGACATTTTGTTAAGTCTACTTAAAGGTCATCTACTTCCATGGAGTGAAACTTTGTTGACTTACTTTTGCAGATCATTGGGACTCTAATGTTTTATAACTCCCTAATGTTAAAGGTTAACTTGTAGAAAACTGGTTCGGTGTGTTGATTTTTTAAATATTCGGCAAAGGAGATAACACCCAGCATTACAGTACTATTGCACTGTAAGGCAGTCATCAGTTTTGTACTGAATTTAGCAATTTTATTTCAGCATTCCTTTTTTTCCATAGATTGTATAAAAATACTCACATCCTCATTGAGTTAATTTTGCATTATGCTGCTTCCTTCATTAATGAGTTAAACAAAATCTTGGGGGTCCGGCCCCGTGGCGTAGCGGTTAAGTGCGCCGTTCTGCTGCTGACAGCTTGGGTTCGGATCCTGGGCTCGCACCGACGCACCGCTTGTCAGGCCATGCTGTGGCGGCATCCCACATAAAGTGGAGGAAGATCGGCATGGATGTTAGCTCAGGGCCAGTTTTCCTCAGCAAAAAGAGGAGGACTGGCAGATGTTAGCTCAGGGCTGATCTTCCTCACAAAAAATAAAAAATAAAATAAATAAAATAAAATTTTGGCATGTTCTTGCCATTTATTTATATGAGAATTATTTTTAGCAATTTGACAATGACACTTTTATATATCTAGGAGTAGAACTGCTGGTTCACAGGAGAGATCCACATTTAATTTTACTCAATAAGATCAAACTGTTTTCCAAAGTGACTGGATCAATATACACCCCCAATTCCAGAGTAACAGACCTGGCCAATAGGCAGCTGTGTACCTGTTCACAAGAATAAGCTGCCCCCTTTTCGTTCATCAAACAAACTGCTTCCTGCAAATACAGCTTGCCTATGGGGCCTCATTGCGCAACTCTCTCCTCTTTCCCTGTTAGGAGGAAATCCGGTCCGGGGAAGTTCCCACCAGACTGTGCACACCATGCCCCATTTTGCAAGGAAGGGGTTTGGTTTTGTAACTCAGGATGCCTCCCTCTTCTTGGAGGGGTGCCTTTTGCAAGCTCCTCCTGCAGTCTGACTCCTTGAGCATCTTCTGTGCTCAGTCTCTACTGTTTTGGCCCCTCCTGCACTTACTCTGAGGAATATTCTGTGGAATAATTGTAGATTATTTGAAAATAGATGAGTAGGTGGGTCAGAGCCCTCGGCTGGTGTCTTCAGTGACAAAGGCACAGAGTCACACCTGTGGGCTGCCTGTTGTTTGGGGGAAGAGGTGGGACGGAAGAGGCTTTTGATTTACCCGTGTCCTTTCTGCCTCTGGAATCCCCCAAAACACGCACTTCGCACTGTACCCTTCTCCATTCCTGTGCCCCACCAGCCCCACTTTCAGTTCACGTCTATCCCATCTTGTCTCACCCTATTCTTTTCCATTCTATTCTATCCCAGACAAGTCAGCAAATATTTACAGAGCATTATCCAAACTCCAGAGGCGAGTGAGCCCTGAGTCCTGCCGTCAGCAACCTCCCACTCCCCAGGGGTGGTACAGCCTTCCCCTCCTCCTCCAGACCTCCAGTCCACCCCCACATCCAGCCTTCCCTCAAGCGCAGGTCCACCGAGACCCTCGCTGGATCAAATACCATCCAATGCTCCCTTGCCTTTAGTTAGGGTATAAACCAGCCCTAAAATTCTTGCTGTTGGCAAAGAAGACTTGAAGCCAGAAATTTGATCAAAAAGATAAATTCCAGGGGCTGGCCCCATGGCTTAGCGGTTGAGTGCGCGCGCTCCGCTGCTGGCGGCCCGGGTTCGGATCCTGGGCGCGCACCGACGCACCGCTTCTCGGGCCATGCTGAGGCCACGTCCCACTTACGGCAACTGGAAGGATGTGCAACTATGACATACAACTATCTACTGGGGCTTTGGGGGAATAAATAAATAAATAAAATTAAAAAAAAAAAGATAAATTCCAATCTCCACCTGCTTACAAATCCTTCTCCCCTTAACCCCCTTCCACCCACATGGTCATACTGGTTCTCTTAGCCCTGACTATGATGCCATCTCTTATCCATGGACCTGCGCTGACAACTGCACTAGTGTTGTGATAGTAGGTAAAGAGAATTCTTTAGGAGTAGTTCTCATTCCTTTCCTGGTCGAAAACGTAGGACATTCTAGCTTGGGTTTTGATCACCCAGCTAACATCCAAGTACCGTTCCTCTCTTATAGCTGGTATTGTGTTCAGGTTTGCACAGTAATATTAAGCTTACCTAAGGGAGATATACTATTTAAAAAGCATCAAAAATCAGAAGTGGAAGCTTCCTCTATCTTGGCTGCTTAACAGTGGCATAAGAGAGACTTTGGATTAATGTGCAGATTTATGATCTTAGACTGTGATCTTTGCCCAGACACTGATGACTCCCAGATTTCTGTCTCCTGCCCTGACTATTCTCCTCATCCTTGATTTATTCAGCCAACTGCCTACTTGAGATCGCCACTTGGTTGTCTAATAAGCATCTCACATTTTTCAGTTTATCCTTTGTCAAGTACTAGATATCAATGGGCATCGACGTTCTCATCCCAACCCTACATCAGAGGGTCATAGGGAGAAATAAGAAAACCTTCTAACACGCTTACAGAGGAAATGCTTGTAATGCTTGTAAAACGTATCATGCTAAGCATATAGGAAATGCTTATATCAGTCTGGGTCCAAGCAGGAGTCAGAAACCACACAGTGATTTAAATAGGGGAAGTTTAATATAAAGATTAATTAAGCTATGATGTAAAGAGAACTCTATTGTGTGGGGCTGTGGGAGGGTACCCAAGGATACCAGTTTTGCTGCCACCAGAACCAGCAAGAAAAGCCCCTTCCTCCCGCAATGCTCCTCCTATGTGTGCCCTGTACTAATACACTTAACATCATGCTCATTGTACAGGAGAACTGCTGAAAGGAATCCCATTCATATCACACAGCAGATACGGGGCTATGAATTAAGAGCTGAAAGGCAATAAATTGATCACTGGCACCAGGCTCATTAAATACTCACTTTCTGATGTGGGTTTTTAATTTCAAGGGGAGGGACAATATCTTATTCCGCATCTCTGACAATGAATGATGGCCACCTTCACATTACCACTCCTCCTGGCCCACAACTTGGCACCAGCTCCAAGCTCCCAGGTACCTGAGAATCTTCCAGTTGAGCATCAACAGGGATGGAGCCCAAATCCATCACAGCTGATGGTAACAATGCAGAGGGAGAGCCAGAAGCCCCCTCAGACACAACTGAGGACTGTCGAGTCGGGAGGAGGCAAAGATATGAAACAATAAGGTTGAAGGCAAGCAGGGGTCCACAGACTCAGAGCTTCCGGCATGTTCCAGTTGTGGCCCACAAGCTACCTCCTCCTTCTCCTGCTGTGGGGCCCTAAATGGATGGACAGGCCTTTGACCCAGCCCAGAGTTGCCCATTATTTTGTAGAGTAAATGACATTCAAAATATTTTATTAGTTCTGATGACAGTCCTTCATTTAGGATTTATATATGCAATTATCTATTCATTTTTACTGCTGTGTATTTGAAATATCACCTTTAATTTATTTATGATTTATTCAGAAAATATTCAATTATCTACCACTCATAAGGGACCATGCTGGGGGTTATGGATATGGTAATAAATTAAGGTAGACGACAAACTTGCCCTTGATTCCTGGTGAGCAACAAAGAGATTTTTCCCTTAAATAGAATTGGCTTCTTTCACTTCTTTCACTTCTTTCACATGCGCAGAAAGAGAATTATTATCTATCCATTAGCAAATATTCATTGAAGACTTGTGCAACACAGTGCTGTTGGAAACAGGATAGAGAAAATGCTTTTTTTTTTCCTTTTGGTGAGGAAGATTGGCCCTGAGCTAACATCCATTGCCAATCTTCCTCTTTTTGCTTGAGGAAGATTGTCTCTGAGCTAATATCTGTGCCAATCTTCCTCTATTTTGTACACGGGAGGACTCCACAGCATGGCTTGATGAGCGGTGCCTAGGATCTGAACCCAAGAACCCTGGGCTGCCAAACTGGAGCACGCTAACTTAACCAGTATGCTATCTGGCCCATCCGGAGAGAATGCTATTTTTGTTCTTGCCCTGAATGATTCACAACCATCCTGAGAAGGCAAGCGAGACATACTGCATAGAGAGAAAAGGAGGACAATTTCTCAGCAGTCACATGTAATTAAAAACAAAAAAGTCTATTTGAGACTAGAAAAGATTGAAGATGTCACAAAGGAATGAAATACAACAATTTTTCCAAAGCGTGAGTACAACCCTATTAATCTATGTCTGAAACAATTCCACAAACACGTGCTGAGTGTCTCATTCGTGCCCTACACTGTGCTGAGAACCACAGAGAGCAGTCAACCCAATCAGGTGCTGAACAGAGGGAAACGGAAGGGACAAACTCATGTGACACCTCTTAGCACTTCTTCAACATCTTGTCCTTGAGAGTTATTCATAGGAGAGAGGACCTTGTAACAAGCTGCTTTCATTTCTTGAGTTGAAACATAAAGGCTTCAGTATGAAAGCACCCCTTTTATTAAATTTCATAGTGTTACAGAGTATAGTTACAGCAAACCTCACTTACGTGTGCTTCTATTAAATTGGATTTTTTATGTATCCAAAGTCTGTATTTTCTCAATTTTTAACAAATGAAGTGCCATGAAATAAAACTTATTCAGAAATAATATGGGTCCTTCCCATATTGAGGCGTGAGAAAAACTGTTCTAGGTCTTCTCGTATTAGCCTAAAAAGGCAGCGGCTTAGAGCACTGATGTGGCTACAGGCCAGAATTCACAGGGAGTGAAAAAAGTGAAAATTACAGTCGGACCTTACAGAGAGTGGACAAATGAGAACCACAAATAATCTGAAGTCCCTCCTTTTTTTTTTTTTCTCTATTCTAAAGGAAGGAGAATTTCATACTTTTCAATAAAGTAAACCCAGTCAACCACTCTAACTTTCCAAAGGTCGATATGTATTTTATCAGAGTTTTAACACAAGGAATACCAATTCTTAAAAAATCAGCAATATATAAGTGAAAATTAATCTCATTTAATCTGCTATAAAATGGTATACACATAGAAAAATGAGTTGTGTCAAATGGTGATCAGTAAATTGTTGCAACAAATTACCGATACAGCCATTATGCATAAATCTAACGGCTCACAGAACAGAAGGGGCCCCCAGCGCGCTGTGAGAGGGAGAGAGCCTCTGAGATCTTCGTGACTCAGCTCAGAGGAGAAAATGGTTGCTGAGAGGGCAGGCAATGAGGAAAGAGGGCCAGAGCTGTCTTTTTCTGAAATAAAGCCTTTTAGGTGTTATTTGACAGTTCCACGTGAACGTATAACTTTGATTTTAAAAATAAAGAGAATAGAGCCTCTTTCCTGACTATTACTCAATGCCTGCTCCTTTCTGGGACAATCCCCCCAGCAAGAAGGTCTTCTAGTCCTTCCTAGAACTAGAACTTCCCAGAACACTAGTGGGCGTTCCCTCGGCTGGTCCTAGCTTTGGACTCTAGGGGCCTAGGAAACTCTGGGCCTTTAGCCTCCCTGCCTTCTGCGGTTCCCAGTCTCCGCACCTGAGACCCTGCGGCCGACCTCCCCCCAGGGAGCGTAAGCGACTGCGGCGGGGGGCCGCCGCGCTCCACCTCCACCCGGGCATCTGCGCGCAGCCGCGCCTCCCGTGCTGGGGATCCCAGGTCAGACCTCTTGCCGGGAGACCCAGAACTTCTTTGTTGATTGACTTTGTTTCCAAGACGCCCTACAGGCTCTGCCGAACTTTCTTAGTCTGAACCACACAGTCTAGGGCACTCCCACCCATCATCCCTGCTCTGCCCCACTGGGCCCGAGACTCACGCGGAGGTCTGACGGCTCTCCCAGCCTTTCATAGCTCCCACCTCACTCTCTCTTCACACACGTATGTCCCCTGATAAAAATCCTTGCAAGTTTAATCGTTCTTGGTGTCTGCTTCTAAGAGGAGCTGGATAACAGAGACCTCCAACCCCCTCTCCTCCCAGTCGCCGCTGCCCAGTGTCATGGTCGACAATGGCCAATCACAGACCCCCCACACCTGTCCCCTTCCCAGGCCCGGCCCCCCTCTTAGGGCTGCACTTCTCCGCGTGTCAGCTCACCAGACTTGCACGTCTGGACTATCACTCCTGACGACAGAGTTAGATTGGGGGCCACTGGGTCATGGCAGGGGTGGACCGGGCAGTAGAGGCTTGTTTTCCGTCACTATGGAAACCCCAGCAGTCCAGCTCCAGAAGGTGTTCTAAAATGGCCGGTCAGACGCTCAAGGGGCGGGATGGGGGGGTGCCCACCCCCCCACCCCCCCCGGCGAGCTTCCTACTCCTCACCGCTCCTCACCCCCGCAGCAGGCCCTGGTGGCCTCCTGACTCTGAGAAAGAGCTCGGGCTTCAAGGGCTTGCGGGCTTCGACCTGATATTAAGTGAGAACGTCACCCTTTCTGAGCCCCAATATTTTTTTCTCCTGCACATTTGGGACATATCCTGAGTGACACTGGACAGATGTAGGTGGGGTGGGGTGAGAGGGAGGCAAGAGCTGAAAGGAAGGACTGTGGCTGAATGGGTCCCTCTGGGACAGAGAGTAGGGCAGGGACAGCTCTAGGGGCATTTCACAGGAAGAGGGGGCTGGGCTGCAAGGACGTCACAAGGGCCCCATTGTGACCCCCCTCCCCCAGCGGAGCAGGGGATTGGCCAAATGAGCAGAGGGCTGAGGGGTAAATAGGCTGGTTGCCAGGGCCGGAGCCCAACAGGGAGACGATGCGCACGGAGAGATGGCGCTCTGGCTGCTGCTCCTCCTCCGGGCCCCCTTCAACCCGACCCCTTCACACCCGCCTCTTACAAGGACTCCAACTTCCTCCCGTCTCCGTCTCCCTCGGCGCGCTCCGCGCCCCCGCAGACGCACCCGCTGCTCTGACCGAGGGTCGGTGGACAGGGCAGGGCTGGCTGCACCCTGCGAATGACACCTGCCAGAGGGGATCTCGACGCAGCGGCAGAGCGAAGATGGGGCCTGCCCAAATCCAGCTCCGCTGAGGACTCGCCAACCTTCCCGCATCCTCTCCCTGGTCTCCCGCCCCACGCTCGCGTCTGCAGTTGCTGCCCGCCGGCCTCCTCCAGCTTCTTTCCTCGTTTTGGTTCTGCTCTTGGATTTCTTTAAAAATTCCCCTGCCTCCAGGCTCCTCTTTTGACTTACCTGCTGATCAGTCCCTGAATGTCTGCATCTGCTTGGGGTCACCAGGGCTTCTTCAAAATCAAGATGACCATGGTGGGGATGGAACCTTAAGTTTCCTGGACCCAGTGCAGGGGAGAAATGCACCCTTTCAGAGCGAAAAGGAACAGTCTCATTGCAGGGTCATTTTGAAGATGGGGCTCAGGGGACACATGTCCCTTAATCCAGTCTATAAGGGCCCCACAAAGACCATACTCTTTGCTAATTCTAGCAGAGAGTCTGCAGCGGTTTGGGGGAGAGACCTCAAAAGCATGATTCCATCTCCTGGCACAGTTTACCCTAGCGATGGCCCCCAGGCATGTGCAAACAGCCCCCAAGGATTGCACCACCACTCCTCAGATGGCAGGACGGCAGGTTATGGGCTGCTTCTGTGTGGAGAGCTTCACCTCCGTCATTGGTGCCCACCTGGGGAATCTTCAAGGACCGCTCTGCAAAGGTACAATTGGATGCCCACTCTGCAAGGGCATTTTGTCCCCTTACTGTCCCTCTGGAATCATTCACTAACCAAACATGTATAAATCGACCTGTCTTCTGTGTGTGGCTTCCCATATGCCAGATATTGAGGAAGAAAACCAAACGTAAGACTCTGTTCCTTTCCTCTGGGAGCTCACAATTCATTGGATGAGCCAGAGACAGAGTGTGGCAAAGATGAGACAGAGGGGTCGCACACAGGTGGGGAGTCCAGAGAAGAGGGACAGCATGACCACTGAAATCAGTGCAGCCTTCCTGAGGAGAGATATGTGACCTGACTTGGGAGGAGAAATGGGATTTTTAAAGGGGATGGAGAGAAGAGTGTTCCAGAGAGAGGTATCCTGTGGCCAGTGGCCCTCCTCCCTGGTCCTCTTCCTCCCTGCAACCATTCCCTTCTCACAGGGACTCAGCACAGCCACAGCAACTCTCCAAATCATGAAGCTCAAAACTCCCACTTCTAAAAACATGATGCCTCTGCTTCTACTGACTCGACCTCCTTTCTGTGTCTCATGTTCTACCTAGCTCCCACACTCCCAAGACAGATGAAAAATTGCATTCTGAATCCCTCGTTTACTTGTGTATGATTTGAATACTTTTTGAGTCAGTGTGGTGAACATATTTCTCAAACTTTGCTATGAGGGATTAAGAAAAGTCTAAAACAGACTCTGCCCCTTAGAAGTAAATTCACCTACAAGGAGAAAGGAAAGAGACAAGCACCCACCCTTTTGACTACTGAGTTTCCATATGCACTCTTCAATACATATTAGAACTTACATAAAATAATGTAACAACTCTATTTCCACCAAAAAAAATACAGCTTTCTTCCGTATGTCTGAAGGCCTTCTCAACCTCTCCCTGAAATAGGGAGATGCACAGTTCCAACAGCTGTTGTATACGTCACTGATTATGTTAATATTCCTCACAGTTCTTCATGGTTCCACTGAATGTTCTGTTACCTGAAGACTAAATTGTAAAACTAAATTTTGACAATTTGTGTATAAAATAGTGGAAGGAGAGAAAAGATCAAAATGGTGAGTATATACTATAAACACATATGTATTACAAGCAAAGAAAAAATATACAAAGCTACTATGGCACTTGTTTTTGTAATTTGTCATGAGGCCGTGATTGAAACCTGTGGCTTCCTTCTTTCACTGCCCATTCCATATTTCCCCTGCCGTCACCCAGAACCTCAATTAGTCTCAACTCTGTATCTAGTGTAGTGACCCAAACGTCCATTCCCAAAGGGTCTGTGTCCCCAATCATCCTGCCACCTTGTAGTTGCAGTGATTTTCCATTAACCTTTACAATTGAGCTTGGAAGCATGAAGAGGCACCCCAGAGAATCCCCTGCGTTTCTAACATGGCCCTCCTTGCCCCCACTGGGTAGCAGGAACCCCATTACCCCTGGAAATCAGGGTCAATCACACTATACTGTAAAGTAATCTGTTTTTTGTCTGTTGGTTCAGTGGAATAAGGAGTCTAAAATATGCAGGTACAAGTCTCATTTTCAAGTCAATGGAATAATTGCTATGTCTCCTGATGTTAGCGCCTGGGGGACTAACCCTCTAAACTATCAGAACTCTAAGTTGCTGGGACAAGAGGATAAAATTCTGCAAGTGGATTACTAGGTGTAACTGTCAAAAGAGCTGCACCCAGTTCTGTCCCTCATGCTCAGACCAACGTGTTCTGTCTGTGGGGGAGATGACACCACATAATGGTCTCTGATTGCAAGCATATACTGCACCAGGTAAAACACGGCCCATCCTTATAGGGCATTCTCTCGCAACTGATGCCACAACTGAATCTAAGCGTTTCCGTCTTTCAGTTGGGCCAGCCACTTCCAGGTGATGGGGTGTGCGCTAAGAACAGTTAATTCCATGGGCATGAGCCCATTGCTGAACGATTTTTGCCGTGAAGTGAGCTCCTTGATCAGACACAATGATGGGTGGATTGCCATGACAATGGATGAGGCATCCTGCAAGCCCACAGATGGCATTGCTGGCAGGAGCATTACAGGCATGGAAGGCAAATCCTTTGTATTTTGGGGTCACCCCTATCGTGCTGCCGCTGGCCACTTTGGTGTGTTACCAGTTCACAGTGCTGACCCAGCTGTAAACCAGATTCCAGTGCTTCCCTCAGTCGGCTGGTCATAAGGGACACTTGGTGAGGCCATAGGCATGGCTGGAAGGAGAAGAGACACTGCCACAAGAGTTCGTGGCAAAGGAGTCTGAGCCACCTGCTAGTTGCGGTCTATTGCATCTTCTCGACTTACTCAAACTTAAACTCTTATAGACCATTTCCGTTTGATGATAAATGGCTTCTGCACATGCCCCACCTTATGAGTGGTTCATGATGCAGGATTACCTACTGTCCTAGAATTAGGCGTTCAGTATCTACCAAGGCCCTGTAGCAAGCCAGAAGCTATTCTCAAAAGGAGAATAGTTTTCTTCAGAAGAGGATATGGATTTTATCAAAAATCCTAGAGGTCAAGCCGTCTTTCTGTTCACATTCATGAGAAACTCCATACGTTCAACTCTCCTTGCCACGAATCCTCTGAATGTCATTGGATCTGCTGGATCATAGGACTAAGTTACAGAGCAGCTTATACTACAGCCTGAACTTACTGCAGAACCTTCTCTCACTCTGATCCCACCTGAAACTGGCATCCTCATGAGTGTCTCTGTAGATGAGTCAAAATAGTACACTCAAATGTGATATATGTTGCCTCCAAAATCTAAAAAGGCCTGCCAAGAGTCATGTCCCTCTGTTCCCGGTATGTGGCACAAGGTGCAGAAACTGGTCTTCTGCCTTGGAGGATGTCCCTACATACAGCAGACTCCTGAACCTCCAGAAACTACACTCGGGTGACAAACCCCTGTGTCTCCCACAATGTGGTTCACATATGTCTTAATCAAGGTTTCTAAAGTACTTGCTACTTCCTTCTCATCAGATCCAATCAGTATAATGTCGTCAGTATAGTGGACCAGTGTTATGTTTTGCGGAATGTCAAGAAATCAGTGTTTCTGTAGACTACGTTATGGCAGAGAACAGAATAGACCTACCCCTGCGGCGATGCTGTGAAGGTATACTAACAGCCCTGCTAGTAAAAGCAAACTGTTTCTGGTGGTCCTTGCAAATTGATATGAAGAAAAACGCCTTAGCCTGGTCGGTAGCTGCATACTAAGTTCCAGGGGCCACGCTGATTTGCTCCAGTAAAGCTTTTACATGTGCGCCTGCCATTGCAATTAGATCCCCTACCTGATTAAGTTAATGACAGCCCAGTGACTCTCCAGAATTCATCCGACTTCTGCACAGGCCGAACTGGTGAGTTACATGGGACAGGTATGACCAGCCTTGCTTCTTTCGAGTCTTGGACTGTGGCATTAGTCTATACAATTCCCTGGGTAATGCCATTTTGCTTATGGTTTACTCTTGGTAGGGAAGGGAAGTTGCAGAGTCTTTCATTTCAAGGACACACAAAAAAGGCAAGGCATGACTGATTTGGCCAGTAAAGGTAAAAAAGCCACTTTTGGATTCAGACAGTTTATTGCGTACATAGACAGTGAATGGAAGAATAGCCAAAGATGCCAGCTCCCTCCAGTCCTTGTACGCACACACACACACACGACACTGAAATGAAATGGGCAACATGCCTGTAACACAAGCTGGGGGCTACCCACAGAGGAGCCAACTCTAGGCTGCAGCTAAGCAGTTTTATCTTCTGCAGCTCTTTTCTGAGGGGGTGGGGCAGAAAGCCTCATACCTCAACAGAACCCAAAAGGCAGGGGACATGGGGAAGTGCGTGAGACGTGGCCCAGAACTGCTCCTCACAGGCCTCTCTTCCTGTGGTGTTGCAGGAGGATCACAAGGCCTTCTGCCAAGAGTCAGGTCACCTGCGTTTCAAGGCTTTGCCTGTGAGGCCTATGTGGATATGTGCAAGGTTGCCGGGATGCCGAGGTGGAGCCGTTCCCCTGCATGTCCATGCCCAGCCCCTCACTACCTTTCATATACCCATCTAAGAATCTTGTAACGTAGGCCATCCCATCACATGATCCAAGGAATTGCACTGATAGGGGCTTAGACAATTCCGTTCTGTTTCCCTTGGGTAACACTGGACGAGTGTGACTGTGCTATGACTCTCATTAGTGCGATCAGGCCTGCTTGGAAGATAGTCCACAGCCAGCCTCCCCATTTGGGCCAGGTCAGTTAAATAGGTCGTTAACCCAAATGCAGCATGAGGTGTTGGCAACCGTACGCACCCCACACTGACTGGCCAGCAGGAAGTCCAGCGCAATGTGATTGTCCATTATCATTCATGCTATAGAATTTAGAACAATCAATAGTCAATGAGAAACATACAAAAAAGTTTAACGATAATGATGTCAGTGTCCACAAAGTTAATCTTGTTCTGTTGTTTCAAGTGGAGGCTTTTCCTTTCTGAAGTCACTGGCTATTGGTAGGTTTCTGATGAAGGTACTATGTTGGCCAGCAGTTGAGGGCGTTGGTGGCAGTCTGGGTCAAATTGGCCAAATGCCCTGCGGACAATGGCTCGGAATAAAATTATGGTCCCTCCCTTCACCCATGACATTCCAGGGTCTAAGGTGCTCTCTCCCTGTCCACCCAGGTTGTCTCCCTCCTTCCACAGCCAGGTGATTAGTATGACCAGTCCCTCCACTAGTCACTCCATCACATTTGCAATTCTTCCCATGTCTCAGCCACATCACACATCCAGACTCGTCCCGATGAGACTTGGCAGTTTCTTTCTTATATACTTTGCACCACCCTAGAAAATCTCTCACCCCTCGATGTGTGGGTCACACCAGGACCACCTTAGGAGTTGTCACCTCATATTCCTGAGTTGTCACCTCATATTCCTGATCATTATCATGTAATTGACTAAATTCAGCAAGCATGGCCAGACAGCAAAAGAAGCACCAGATTAGAGTCACCCACTCTCTGGCTCTTTTTTTGCACCTCTGAAATTCCAGTGGCCCAGTTTCCCAGAGGTAGGCATGGGAGGCAGAGCAAGAGGGTTAATTGTGTGCTTTGGGAATCTTACAACCATTCTGGGCCTCCTCAGTTCCCCAACCTGACCAGCATTCTATTTAAATAGGAGGTACCATTTTGGGAATTGTTACATTTAGCACCCAGGTGCCTTTATGAAGTTATGCTCCATTGGAAGCTGAGCCTCCATTGTCAGCTGTCTGTATCAGTTTTTCCTTCAAGGGGAGCCCATTCCTCCTTCAGTGGCACCTGTTACCTGGCAGTATAGGTCTGATCAGCTTGTGGTTTCTCGTGATGTTCATCCTCGAAGGGTTCTTTTTCCTTGGCATCCACGTGAGTCACAAACAAGGGGCTTGGGTCTTGTACAATATGCTGTCATAATGGTTGTCCCCATAGAAGATGAAACTTTTTCATCCAGTCGTCCCACCAAGTGGCCATTGCCCACAAGTCAGTGAAAATGTAACAAGGTGCATTTGGGGAATGTTTCCAGAGCAAGCATCAGAGTCTGCAACTCCCCATCTTGAGCAGAGTTCCCTTTTCCATGCATCGCTTCGAGCAGTTTTCTTTGGGGTATAGCCAGTATACTCCACCAGCCTTTAACTTAGCCGGTCCGTCTGTGAGCCAGGCCCGGGCATCCTCAGGAAGCTCGGTGTACTAAAGCCCCCAAGACGCCCGAGGTGCTGGCACAGCCCCTGCGTCTGAGGCAGCCATGTTTGGTGGGCGAGTGGGCACTTTCATATAGCTGTGAGATGCCAGGCTTACTTTCTTGGTTATACCATTTCCATTAGTAATGACGCTTTCTGGACAATACCCACTTTGTTTGTGTTCTCATTTCTGACTCATCTCAGGATAGGGATGTCAGGGTGTAACAACACCTGCTGCCACTTTTTTAGCCTTTTAGTGTCCACCAGAACCCAACAGCAAGCAGTGATTGTCTCTCAAATGGAGTATACTGGAGGCAGTGTCAGGCACAAGTATTATAAAATGGCATTCTCAATTATTAAAAATTTGATTCTCATGGGGCTGGCCCGGTGGCATAGTGGTTAAGCTCCCATGCTCCGCTTCGGCGGCCCGGGGTTCTGGAGCAGGCGGTTGGAGAACATGCAGCCTGTGGGAGATTTTGAGGGTGAATTATGGAGTGGGTGGGGTGGGGAAGATGTGAACGTCTGACTGAGACCCACCTGTGGCCAGAGTGTCAGATATTGGCCAGAAGGTTGTTGGGAGGGGGATTTAAGTCTGGCTTGCCAGCCTGAAGACCAGACAGAGCAGTCTGTGCAAGAAGAGATGATTCTCCAGCTTCTGATACTTCTTCTTGATCCTTTTCCCCCAACATCCTTCAAATCCAAGTCTCCTGTCTTGTGCAGTCGCGACGCCTGGGTAGCTGGGTAGAAACAGCTGCTTCAGGAAAATAAATCTCTGTGGGGATAAGGAAGGTGGCAGGTCAAGGCCTCAGTGTGAAGCCCTAAAAATCAGACACAAACCCTCTTCAGAAGAGGTCAGTGTCTACTACCACTGGGTCCTTGGATGAAACACAGTGACAACACACTGGTCAAGGAGACAGTGTCCGTAGGAATTAACATCATCAGTGAGCGAAATGAATGATATCCATGATCTAGTGGAGGAAAAAGAATACCAGCGAATGGAAGTGCCTGAAGAAAGTTCAGCCAAGTTGAAAGGGATGGCCCATTTGATGCCGTTTAACCCCAGAAACACTGAAGCCTGAGAGCATGTCTGTAAAGAGGCTGGAGAGTGCAGTTCTCTCAAAGCACAGAGTGCTAAAGGCTACACAGCCTGAGGACTCAAGACTCAGCCAGATTTTCTTTTTCTTTTTTTTTTTTAGTTTACATAATAATGCCTTGAAATTAACTTTATTTCAAAAATTTTTATGAACAGTTTATTACATAATAGATTTTTACTTTACTCTTTGGCATCTTCCTTTTTTTTTTCTACGCAGTTTAAGTGCAGGACACTGAAGCCTCAGAAATTAATTTATATTATAAAAGAGATTTTTAAATGTTCTGGCCTACCCAGCATAAACAGAGATAAAAGCAGGGCCTTTTTCCTCAGAATCTCTTCTTACTTATCCAGAAATTCTAATGACCACAGTCTAATTTTCCTTTAACAAAAATTATAAAATTTAGTTTAGCATTTCTCAAACTATAGTTTTCCAGAGCACTAACCCAAAAGATATTATTCAAAATATGTCTTCTATAGCCAGATAATATCGTGACACGCTATACATCATATATGCTCCTTGCATTTTTATTATTCAAATTAGAATATTAAAGGATCTCAGAAGTTCTGCAATAAGAAAACCTTTTCAGCCAGATTTTCTTGAGGAGTGCTGAGAGCCTATTCATACACCCATTTTTTTCTTCCATAATTCAGCATGAAGAGAAGGTACTGACTCAAGAACCGAATGAGTAGAAGTTTACATGCAGGAAAGGATTAGAGTATTACCAAATTATAAAGAGATGTTGAACCAGCAGGACACCTTTTGAAAACACCAGCGTGGTTCATCCAAAGAAGCAGTTCCATAAAAGAGAGAATGGGAGGAGGCAAGCATAAGCTCTCAGGGGAGGTGAGCCACTGGAAGACAGTTACTCTGTAAGACCCTGTGAACAACCAGCAAGCGAGCCCAAAAGACAGCGGGAATGGAAGAGAACAGAGAATACATGAAATGAAATGGCCCAGCAAGAGAACTATTTCAAAGACCCAAGCCTGTGATACCATCTCCAGGACGATCTGGTCATGAAATCCTTCCAGAGAGAGGTCCTCAAACCCAAATTCACAGTTTGGGCCAAGCACTGACCCCGCCGAGGTCCCTGCTACCCCGATCATGTTCCACCTGCAACGACCTTCTCCCCCTCAATGAGCGAGACGGGCTGAGGATTGAACTTGGGTTTGAAGATGGGCCTTCACTTCCTCTCTGGGTGGTTACAACCTGAGGGGAAATCAAGCCCAGTCACACACTTTTGTTTCCTGTCGTTAAAACAGAACCAGACAAGGTCCCCAAGAGCCTCACCTGCCGAGTCTCACGTGGGAGTCGGACCCGCCGGCCGTGTCAAAGGACCCTGACTTGGAGAGTTTGCAGGGAATTAAGCAGCCCGGCTGGGCGGCTGTGGAAGAAAGCATTTGACCTTGACCTCGTCTGACCCTCCAGACAGAGGCACGAGGTGGCGGAGGATGGCCAAGCTCTGAGAGCTCATCCCGCCCAACGTCTCCCCAACAGCTAATTGTGAGGAGGAGAAACCCTCACCCGGAGCTCCCCGTCTGCCCCCCAACATGTCAGTGGCCTCAGTGCTCTTATTATCACCCTTTGAGGAGGAGAACAAAGGCACAGAGAGGTTCATGAAACTTGCCTGAGAACACACAGTCATCAGGGGGCCCAGCTGCCCTGGACTCAGGCCTCTGCTGGGGGTTTCATTATCTGCTAGACCCTGGCTCCTTGGGCTTCTTGCCCGCCCAGCTCCCCGCCCCGCTCTCACACTCTCCCTGGGCCTCGCTGCTCAGGAGGAGGAGAAGCCTGAGGCCCTGAGAGCTCAGGAAACAGACCCGGCCTGACGGGCAGGGGCTGCGTCCAGATGCCAGGTTCCTCTCTGAGTCCAGGCCCTTTTCTGGTGGACGTGAGGGCTAAGACAGGGTGGCAGCAGAGGGGAGCCCTGCTGGGCAGAAGTTTCCAGGGGCTGCTGGAAGGTGCAGAATCTCCTGGAGTCAGCCAAGTCCTGTCCTGCCCCAGGTGGGAGGCGGCATCTGGGCACCCACGCCTCCCTCAGTGCGGGAGACTGAAGCTGAGGCCACTCGGGGGCGCGGGTCCCCTTTCCGGGAGGAGGGAGCCAGCCGTGCAGCCGCCTCCTTCAGCTCCCTCAGCTTCCAAACCGGGCAACACCTGTGAATTGGCGAAAGGAGAAGTGAGAGGCTTCCACGCTCCCTATCGACTGTGGTTCTCGGGGTCTTGTTCCGTGTTCCTCACTTTCTGTTCAAAGTGAGAGGCTAAGATGGACAGGGCAGGTGGTAGGAAGAGCAGATCTCCCAGCCAGCCCTGAGTTTCCTCCCCTCCCCAGGCAGAGTAGCCGGTGCCACTGGTTCTGACAGGAGGCACACGGATCCAGCCTCCAGGAGTCCCCTCCCTGACGGTCCCTCTGGGAGTCTGAGCGCTTGATGCCTGCAGCACTGTTGAGCACCAGCTGGAGCAGAATCAGCAAGAACAAGCTCGGCTCTGAGGACTACCTGCTGACTGTTATGTTTGCAATTCCTCCCCCGTTTTCTTAGAATTAGATTTTTCAAACATATGAGGATTACAAAAAATATCACAACCAGCAGGTTAACAGAAGTTTCATTTTGTTTCCATGACCCTGGTGCCCTAAGGGGCAGAAAAGCCAGTGAGAGTGTTCCTGTTACCTAAAATGAGGGGCCCAAGCCTAGGCGGGCTCAGAGGGAGGCTGTGCATCCTATGCAGCCTGGGATGGCAGAAATCAAGTATTTTATCTGGGAAAATTGGTCCTTAGGGCAGAGTGGCTGCCCATCCGCACAGTAGGGGGGGCCAGGTGAGTGCTCAGGCCTTACCTGTCCATTGAAGACCCTCAGAGGAGCGGGCAGTGCAGGGGCAGCCTGGTGGGAGGTGCCAGGGAGCCTGCAGGACCCTCTGAGACTTTGGAGCCTGGTGACCCGATCCTTCAGTCCCGTCACCTCCTCTGAGCCTCTCAGCCCCAGGTCCAGGTGGTGGGTGTGTCTGGCTCTCCATGTGACCATGGCCCCGTCAGCAGCTGTGGAGTTGGGCCTCTGTCCTTGTCTGTGCTGAGCTGAGAGGTGCTGGGGGGAGGGGCGCTGGTCTGCTGTCCTTGTCCCCAGGGGAGCATGTCAGCCACTCCAATGTCCTCATGCCACCACCGGGCTGCAGGGAGGAGAGCAGGGTTGTCTGAATGTGGGCGTGTCTCAGTGTGTCCATCGTCTGGCTGCACCTGTGCTGGGGTCTGTGTTTGGGATACATGCTCAGCAAAAACCTGCCCTCGAGCTGAGTGCCCAGCTGATTCATCTGACCAGCTCAGGAAACTATTTTCATAGCCCATAAGTCTGTGCCTGGGTACTGGCCCTGCCATGCCCAGTGGCTAAGGGGCCCTCCAGCCATCCTGGTTGTGGCTGTGCTCCCCTCACTCTCCCATTGTGCCCAAAGACATTTCAAATGGGATCCCCTGTTGAGAGGACAGAGCCCAATATCGCCATGTCCAGTGATGGCTCCCAGGTCACCACTGACGGGCATGTGTCTGCCCTGCTGCCAGGACACTCTGTGCTTGCTGAATTCCTTTACATCACCCGCCAACATGTGTGGGTGCTTCCTGGGGGCCAGAGAGTGCTCTAAGCCCATTACATTGATTAACTCCAGATCCTTGACTTGTTCCCATGCAGCGATGCTCTCATCTCCCCCCCCCCCCACTTTACAGATGAGGAAGATGGGTGCTATTCTCATTCCCCTGGGGACAAGCAGCCCCCTCTCAACCCCAACAGTTCTGATGCCAGGATCCTGCCCTCATCCCTGTGCCCAGAGCACCTCCTCCTACCTCTTCCCAGGTCCCCAGCCTGTCCCCAGGCTGCTCTGAAGGAGGCCTGCCCTCGGGTCACAGGTGGCAGTCCATCCCCTGGGAGAAGGCATGGCTCAGGAAGGGCACTCATCCTGCCCAGCCCCGCTGCGTGCTGTCACCTCTTACCAAGCGGGGGTGACTGTCCCCATCCTCACAAGCTCCTCTGTCTGTCCACAGCAGCCAAGTGTCTGTACTTTTCCAAGGCTCAGGGCAGGCACACATTTTGTCCCTGCGTGGCCTGACCTGCTGACTGTTCCCTGCCTCCCTCACCGTGAACATTCTAGCAACTGCCCTCCTGAGTGACTGACCCTGGATGAACAAGTAGTCCTGACTCACTGAGGCACTGGACCATCTGATGGAGGCTTCGTCAGTTTAACTGATTCTGTCTCCAAGGAACCAACTGCCAGGTGATCCTGGTTGGCTGAGCAGTGTGGCCTCCCTGACCAACTGATGACCAACCAGCTGGTCACCAGCTGCCTGTCAGATGGACAGACAGAACCTCAGAGCCTGGAGGGGTCAGACAGGGGGCGGAGGAGGCCGGATAGGATTCCCTGGGGGCTCACCCACAGGCTCAGCCACGCTCTGGACTCAAGGTCCTGTCAGGCTCAACCCTGCAGGGCTCCGCAGGGCTCAGAGTCAGAGCTGCCTCTGCAAGTTTTCTTGATTTGAGGCCCAATGACCCCACGAAGTCCCTGAAAATATATTCACCCTTGTGTGAGGATAGTGTGCATAGTAATTATCTAGCTCTAAATGATAACCATCTTAGACCTCAAAGTCAGGAGCCACGTCTTTCCTTCCCTTAGGAAGGAAGATGCCAGAATAAAACTCACCAAATTCCATTTAGTTCCTGCTCCCAGAAGCCCTAGGTAGCATGAAGGCATCTTAGGGAGATGCCATCCTCGGGAATGCCAAGAATTAAGATGAATTGTGTCCCGCAAAATTCATGTGTTGAAGCCCTAGCCCCCATGTGATGGTATGTGCAGGAGGGGCCTTTGAGAGGTGATTAGATGAGGTCATGAGGGTGGAGCCCTCATGATGGGATTGGTGCTCTTATAAGAAGAGACGTCAGCTTCCTCTCTCTCTGTCTCCATCCCATGAGCATACAGTGAGAAGGTGGCTGTCTTCAAGCCAGCAAGAGACCCTCACCAGAAACCGAGCCCTACCAGACCTTGATCTTGGACTTTCCAGCCTCCAGAACAGAGTGAAATAAATTTCGGTTGTTTAAGACCCCCAGTCTATGGTATTTTGTTATAGTAGCCAGAGCAGATTAAAACACCTTTTTCCTACGTGTGCTACAAGTTAGGGAACTGCATTTTTTTCCCCACTAATGCCCTATAAATTATTATGTTGAGCAACGAATTAGTTTTGATCAGGCATGGTGGATTTCAGTAATTAATCCAAATAGATTTAAGGCGTTTCAAGTAATTTGGGAGCATCTATTTTATTAATAATAGCTCTCATTTGCTGAGGTCTTGTGTTAAGGATTTAATAAGGATTATCTCACTCAGTCTATGAAGTGGTTCTCTAGTATACCCATTTCACAGATGAGGAAACCGAGCCCCAGAGAGGTGAAGTGATTTGCCCAAGTTGATCCAGCTAGAGAGAACTAGAGCCAAGACAAGCTTCAGGACTGTTAGCTTCAGAGATCACTCTGCCATATTGTGCCTCTCTTTTGCGTAGAAACTAGGTGCCAATTGTAAATAATTGTGACTTGTTCCCTGAGCAAACGAATCCCTCACAGGAGAGATAATGGCATTTCTTATCAAACACCTTCTGCTTTGGCTTTCTTCCAAGCTCCCCACAGCCACCTCAAATACTCGGCACAAATGGAGGCCACCTCTGGGCTCCAGCCACTAAGGTCTGCTGTCCACCCAGAGTTGAACTTGGCTCTTAGGTTTCTGCTGCTCTCGCTGCAGCTGTGGCATTATTTATTCAGGAATATGTGAACCAGGCTGCAGCAGGAGGAGAGTCAGGAGACGTGTGCACGTGGCCCAGCAGGCTGTGCACGTGGACACATACAGAGCTCGGCCTGGGCAAAGGGTGGAGGGGTGCAGGCCTTAGCAGGGTATTGCCCAAGGGCCCTGCAAGCCTGGGGAATTGTGGACGTGGAACCCAGCACAGTGCTCTCAAACTTGGGTGTTGTATTAGCTATCGCTTGCTGCATAACAAATTATCTCACACTTTGTGTTTTTAAATAACAACTGTTCTGTGTTATCTCTCACGGTTTCTGTGGGTCAGGAAGACAAGTAGGGCACAATGGGGACAGTTTGTCTCTGTGACATGATGTCTGAGGCCTCAGCCAGAAGACTTGAAGGCTGGGGGGCTGGGATCAGCTGCAGGCTCATTCACTCATATGCCTGGTGGTTGATGCTGGCCAATATCTTAGCTGGGGCTCTTAGCTGGAACACTCACATGTGGCCTCTCCATGTAGCCTGGGCTTCCTCACAACATGGTGGCTGGATTTCAAAGATGAGCACAGGGCACAAGAGAGCGCCAGGCAGGAGCCGTATCCTCTTGATGAGCTAACATCAGCAGTCACATAGCATCCCATTCACTGCTTGGAGAAACCACCCGACCTCATCCAGACTCAAGGGGAGGGAACCTAGACCCCACCTCTCGGGGGAGGAGTGGCAGTCACATCACAAGAAAAACAGATGGCATGGAATAAACATAGAGATGTGGCCGTCTTTGGAAAATACTATCTGCCCAGCTGTGTAGCAAATCCCCATGCCAGAGGGTGGGTGGGGACGCAGGCTCATAGACCTCAGCCCCGGACAGCCTGATTCAGTCGGTCAAGGTGGGGAGGCGACTCGTACTTTTATGGTGGGTCCCATGTAGACAGTCAATGGATGACCCTTTAGAATCACTGCCACAGGGGCTGAGGACTTGGGTTCTGGAGTTAGAGGATTCAAATCCCATTTCTGGCACTTTCTTGGACAAGTCACTTAACTTTCATTAACCTCCTCATCTGCAAAATGGGCGTCATAATACTTAGATCATAGGTTTATTGTAAGGATGAAAATAGCTTGTGTATTTAAAGGGCTTAGCAGAGTGCCTTGTATGCAGTAAGTGCTCAATAGATGGTATTATTATTGTTATCAGTGTTTTTTAATTATAGGAATAGACTGACCTGGAAATCGGAGCACGATGGCCCACTTTCAAGTTCTCAGAGAACGCCACGTCTCCATCAAACTCTGCATTTGTATCTGGAAACCAGCTGAAAGGCCAAGCTGCTTGGATGACAGGGAGAGGGTGGCGTGGCTGCCAGCGGGTCCCCAAGACTGAGAGGACACAGCGCTTGCTTAAAGACTCCTCAATGGGCAGGGGACCTGCACCCGCATCCCATGGCTGGTCTCCTTCCCTCACGCGCCCAGATGGCCTCAAGTTCACTCTCTCTGAGTGAGGCCCATGGTCAGCTTCCTCACTTGCCTGGGGAGCAGAAAGTCTTAAAACCGCAGGTGGACACTGAGGGCAGGAAGGCAGTTCCTACTGGCAAGGGGTGGTGTCCAGGCAGGCACATGGGGCTCCTGCAGGAACCACAGTACTCAGAGAGCTGGTGCCTTGTCACAGACACCAGTGTGGGAAGGAAACATCTGTTTATGGATCTACGCAAAGATACTTTTCATCATGCCACTCTCTTGCTCCCTAACCCTCAATGGCTCCCCTGTGCCCCAAGAAAAACCATCTTTAGGCCTCATAAAAGACAAATATACCTAAACCCTCCAATCCAGGTAAAATAAGCCAAGTGCCCTCCTTTAAACATGCCCCAAGCACTCCTGTCTTTGTTCCCAGCTTCTCCCTGTCATTCTTGTCGAGATGTTATTGTCATCGCCATTGGAGTTCCATTCTCTCCTTTCTCCAGCTCCTACCTGCCACTGTGGCCCCTGCGTGAACTCCTTACTCCTTGCTCTGAAATCTCCAAGAGTCACCCGGTCTGTAGGTCCCATTTGATTGATAGGAAGGCCATTTTTTGTCTCCCTTCCAGGATTTTTCTGTCAGGCTTCCTTAGATTTTTCTAATTCCCTGCAGCTCCTGTTCAAGAACCATTTTCCCCTTGTTGATCCAGACAGTGCCCAAACTGTACACAGGCAATGCAGGTTTCAGGAATCCAGCTGGTCAGTGGCAGGGTGGAGGGCAGGAGGGAGGGGCAGCTAGGAGGAACCACAGGAGACAGAGCAGAGAGGGGAGATCTGTTGGAAGAGGCCCAGAGACTGGCCCAACTCTCTCCTGGAAAGTGGACATTTCCGGTAGTGGTGATTTGGAGAGCTATTGGCACAGTGATGAGTAAGGAGGGAGGGAAAGAAAGCAAGGCCCCAGGAAATGGGGAAAAGGGGACGGAGGGATTGGTCACGCGCTGTCCCCCCATGCCCTTGCCCCTCCCCCATTTGGAAATCCCACTTCTCTTTGAGAACTCAGGCCTCCTGGATCTCCGTGGCTGACGGAGCCTTTGTCTGTATCCCCCAGCCCTTTGCTCCTTTTCGTCCAGACTTGGCCATTCTGGCTCTGAGTCTGGTCAGCCGCTTGCGAGCCGGTCTCACCCGATAAAGGTTACCTTCCTTAGGGGCATGAACCACGCCTTCTTTTGGGTTCCCTCAGCTCCAATCCCAGTGTGACTCATACACAGAAACAGTATTGGCCGGGAGTCAGTTATTCCGGGGACGCAATAAGAAGCAAATGTGTGTTGTACTGAGTGGGCACCAGAGCGCATTACTGAGGGAGGAGCGAGTCCCAAGAGGAGCGGTGAAAAGAAGACTCTGGCTCCAACCTCGTAGCATCTCAGATGGTGAAGAATGGTTGCTATCCAGTCGACCACCAGAGGGCGCTCCGGGCAAAAAGGTCCCGAGGCCGCTCTTCAGCCCCTTGGAATCAGTGCTGTCCCCCAGAGCCAGGGACGCATAGGTCCCATGCAGCTTGCCAGGGTCTCAGGGCATGGGCGTTTACAGTCTGCTGGCATTTCGCCTGAGCAGAGGTAAGAAAATCGCCAGGTTGACGGCCCGTTGTTTGCTGGATGAAGAGTAAGACTGGGTAAGGCCTTGGGATTAGTGCAAAGGTGAGCCCTGAGCTGGTCCCTGCTTTACCAACTTCTGGAAGTGTGACATTAAGAAAATCATTCTTTCCTCTGGGCCTGGTTTCCCTCTGTAGAACGGCTGGGCTCAAGTTCCAGCCTGTCCTGGGATGTCATCAGCTCTTCCAACCCTCCTGGGTGGTGGCCATGCAATTTAGTCCACATGGAAGCTTAGGCCCCTGCTTTCTGCCTCTCCGAGGGAACCGTAGTCATGGAAACCAGCACTCGCTGTGGTAGGAAGTGCTAATGTCCTGGCCATTCCCCATATTCTTCCTGAGCTGCCCCATGCACCACCAGAGGAGGAGACATTCACGAAAGCAAACGCAGCCTGGGGGCATCCTTCAGAAGCGAGCCCGAAATGGGTTTATGCAGAAGGAAACAATTCATGCCAGTTCTTCCAGAACACGAAGATGATGGCACAGGATATATGACTCATTCTTGTGTATAACAGCAGAGCAACGTGCAACGGAATGAGGCACCATTCAGAATAGGGCAGCCTTGGGTGGGAGACTAGGAAGGACAAGGAGGGAGAGAATGAGCTGTTTCTGTAACATTTTACTTCATAAGAGAGAGACAGATGGACAGACTTCAATCGTCTATGGCAAAATATCAACTCCGATAAATCTGGTTGGTTCTTAAATTGTTTTCTGTAATCTTCTCTATTTTCTTTTAATTAAAAAGAAAAAATGATTTAAAGTAATTTAAAAAACAACAGAGAGCCCGCCAGCCCCTCAGAGCACATCTTGGTCCGGGGTAGTTTTTTTTCCTAGCGTGACTTTCCATAGATGAAGACGTGTCTTCATAAAGTGTCTCAAGTTTCCCAGGCCCGTGGGGTGGGATAATCCTAAAGGAGGGAGACACGATGTGGGGGAGGGAGCAGCCCCACTCTGGATCTAAGTAGCCTTCAGTGCCTCAAATCTGTGGGGCTTCGTCTTCCTCATCTGTAAAGTGGAGATAAAGCTGGTCCTACCTATTTTACCGAGTTACAACCTGCATTCAATGAGATATTTGTGAAAACAGCTTGAAAGTAACAATACAAGCAGGTAAACGATGATTATTCATCAAGCAACGCATCCAAGGTCTCACCTATTGGTGACATTAGCATCAGCAACAACAAAGGAAGAAAGGAAGGGAGGAGGATAAAGGAGTGTGGAGGGAAGGAAAAACGAAGAAGAAAAACTTACTGATGAGAGCTACACCTCCGAGGAAATAGCTGCTCTTCCTAGATCCCGACTTGAGGCCTGTCTTTCAAAATAATAGAAGTTATACTTTGTGAGAATTGATCCCAGTGGTCATTGTCATTAGAATTTAGCACAATATTTATATATCTCACCACAGTGAGCCAGCAGTTATTTCCTATGAAAGCCACAGGGCTTCAATTTTCAGAGTTTAAATAATGAGCATAGAGACACCACCAAAGAAACACTTATTAAATATCAATATAGAATAAACTGGAAGAAAAAGAGTAAAACGTCAAGCTGCTCACTGCATTGTTTCCAACTGAGACTCTGTTCTGCAGACCCTGGGGGATGGACATGGCTTGGATGATTTCTTGATGCTCCAGTTAAACTCAGGAGGTTGCAGACTTTCTGGGGCAGGAACAAGTCAGTTTCTGTTCTGAAACCCTGGCACTACCTAAGAAAATCCACACCTATAAATGGAAGTTTTGCAGGAGGATTTTTAATGTTATAAAAGAGTGCTCAGAGATTCACCCACAGAGACTTTCTGATAGCTGACACCAGGGGCAGCAAAAAGCAAAATGTACAGTGGGGTGGCAGTTAACTGGCCCCTCCCAATGCTTAGACCCGTCCTCTGCTCAGTGTCCCCCATTTCTCTCACCTTATACCGTGCCCAAGGGTCCAGGCCTCTCTGCCTCTCTCATGACATCCTTAATGTAATCAATTTAACTACTCTGTGCTGTTGCAGGCTTAAGGTGGTATCCCATTTAGAAGGACCCCAAATTCAAAGAGGCTGCCTGGGGAGGGCAGCATGGCGAGGTGCCGTCAGACAGATCTGGATTTGAGTCCTAATTTCTACATGTGGTAGTCATTCTCCACGACAGCCCATAGTGATATTCACAGCCTTGCTAGTTCCCTCCATATTGAACCAGAGCTGGCCCTCGGTGACCAATAGAATTTGGCGGAAGTGACAGTGTATGAATTCCGAGGCTAAGTCATAAAAGGCATTGCAGCTTCTGCCTTGACCTCTTGGGTCACTCCTTCTGGGGAAGCTGGCCACCACTCTGTGAGGACACTCAAGCCGCTCTGTAGAGACCCACATGGAGAAGACCCACGGCCTCCTGCCAAAAACCAGCGTCAACTTGCCAGCCTTGTAAGTGAACCCGCTTGGAAGGGGGAACTCCAGCCACAGCTGACAATTGACTGCAACATCGTGAGAGACCTTGAGTTTGAACTGCCCAACCGAGCTGCTTCTGAATTCCTGACTCACCAAAACCATGAGAGAGAATAAATGATCGTTGTTGTTTTAAATCCTAAATTTGGGGACAATGTGTTACATAGCCATATTAACAAGTACTTAACCTTTCTAAGTATTGGGGCCATTCAGGGCTGGTATTCATTTGGGAGACACCTGTACTGCTATATCAATTGTTAAAATATTTAATCATTTCTATGCTTCTCTGTAAAGAGCTCTGTACTTGAATTAACATGATCTTGGATTGCTACTTCCCCAAGGTCCTTTGCAAAGGCAAATCATATCCTCTTGAGAGGAAGGTAACATTATCCTTGACCTCAAATTATTTCAAAAAATATTTTACAAATACCGTGTCCAACACATAACCAGAGATAAACTGACACATGGTGAAAAGCAGACTTTCTTAGGCACCCAGAAGACATCCATCACCCAAGGCTCATGTGGTAGAAAATTAAGCATATAATGCTAATGGATTCGGTGTGTGGTGGGGAGGAAGAAACCAAAAGTTGGGAGAGACACAAATGGGCCTAATTCAAGAGAAAGAGGCTTTCATTGCTTCCCAAGACTAGGGTCCAGCTCTGAGAGTGGCAGAGAGCAAACCCCTCTCACTGATGTTCTTCAGAGGGTCACTGGACCTCAACTGGGGTAGCCAGGGGCCCCGAGAGCTCAGATTCTCATTTCTCTCAAAAAATCCCATCCCAAGCTTGGCTGGAGAATGGGAAAGTTGCTTCTTCAATATGGGCCAAGCCATGGACCCATGAAAGGCACCCAAGTGTTTAGAAGACCAGGGCATCCGTACCTGGATGTTCTAGACTCCATGAGACCCAGAGGCTTCTAGAAAACATGATTGATGGAAAATGCTCCTCCATCCAGGAAGATGAAGACTTGGAACAGTGATATCAGATTTAGGGGGAAACATATGGCAATTTTTTGCCTCAAATAATGTAATATATAATTAAAACCCACTATAGGATATTAGCAATATCTGCAACAAGTCCTTCGTCATACAGAAGAGGAAATTAAGAACCAGGAGATTAGAAAGTGAGTCCTAGCCTGCTGACCCACACTGTGTCTGGCCTTTCCCTACATCCCTCTGCCCTGGTGGATGTTGCCAAATACTATTTCTGCCTTACTCTCAGGATATCAGTCCCCTGAATTTTACACGCCAGCTGGCACTTCTTTCCCAACAAGCTAATATTGGCCACCCAAACTGAAAACCTCAGTTTGCATCTTGCACCCTTACCCTTACTTTTCTTTCTCAACCCAAATTCCAACATCCACAGCTTTTTTCAGGTAGGTATCCACAAAAGGTCTTTTTTCTGACATTGGCAACTCATCATGGCTTGTTGTTTTGAGTAGTACCATCTGTAATACCTTATTTCTCTGCACCTTTGTTAAGAGTTTTATACATTTACGTATGCTGGTAACTAGGAGCTTCCTACTCCCTCTTTATAAAGAGATTTTGATAAATGATTCCCCAGTAGAAGATGTGATGCAGCCAGAATTTGCCAAGGGCTCCTAGCCCCGTGAGGGGGCAAGCTCTCTGGCCCTGGAGATGTTGGAGGAGGTCTCAGTGACCCTCCGCCAGTCTTACAAGTCAAGGAAGTTGGTTCAGATAACTTTGAAAGTTCCTTCTAGCTTTACTCATTATAAATAAAATTTCTTGATTTCTCCTCATTTCTGAGGTATCTACTCTGCCTTACCAACTCCCCCTCTCACCTCCATTCACAGCGATTTCCATTCCCTTCTCTGAACCTCCATGGCAACCTCCATCATGGTCTGAAGAGACCCAGCTTTCAATCCCAACTCGACCACCAACTAGCTGTGAAAACCTGTGCAATTCACTAACTCCCCTGAACCTCGGTCTCTTCCTCTCTCCCTGCACCACGGAATTGCTGTGAAGAAGAGTGGTAATGAATAGGGAGGACCAGCTTAGCATCCAGCGCAGAGTTCCTCAGTGCACAGAAGCCTCTGTAGCCTGGCCACCTGTCTTATGATCACTGGTTCACATGTCCTCTTTTCATCCAACCTCCTGGAGGGCAGGTTGTCTTCTCTATCTGTATCCCCAGCCCCTAGCCCAGAGCCGTGGGCCTAGTAGGCACTCCATTAACTCATTACTCAAACCTTACTGAGGTCGAGAAACAGGTGCTATGGTTACAGAGTGGCTCAGACAAGATTTAGACTCTTTCGAGCAAGTGAGATAAAGACATAGATAACCAAAGGCTGAGTTCTTAGAGCTGAGTTGTAATTTTTAGCTTTCCTTGACCTTTTAATATGACTGCCAATGTTTTAGCGTATGTCAAAATTGTTGACCTAGGTGGGCCAAAAGTCATTAAGTATGGAAGCACTTCAGTTAAGGTATATTTTATTTTCCATGGGGTCTGTGAGAGCTTAGAGCAAAATAGAAGCAATGGTAAAATAATAGCGAACAGGCTGCTGCAATTAAATGTGATTTCACTTAAGTATCACTTTCAGATAGTGTCAAATTAAAGCATTTAAGAAGATTGCTGAAAAAAGGAGACTCTGTCTTATCTAAGTGAGATGCTGGCACGGGAGGCCTCCAAAGGGAAACTGCCAGATGCTGTTTTATGTACTTGGCGTGTTTGTGCCTAACATCTCCTTAGTGTTTTTGAATTCTACAGTGTCCACAAAATTGCCACTTCGTTAAAATTGCCTCAGAACTTTCCTCTTAAACGATGCAGGTAGTCAATTCGCATCTGTCCTGCTTCATTTGCATTTTAGAAACGCAGGGATTATTTTCAAATGTACCTTTATTTAATCTTGAATTTCCTGTGTTTTCAGGAAAAATGCTGGTTAGTCAAGGAAACTGGAGGGATGACATTTTAAAATTGATATATTTAAGGTATCTCTGTTTAAACTGTTAGGAGATACAAATTCCTGAAGTTTGACCTTCTCGTTGCCATATATATGCTCTAAATCCTCAATACAATTTTGTGTTAGTTTAGACAATAGTGTCTTACCATTTGGGGTTCAATAGGATTTGTGTTAGTGTGTGTTATAGAGATAGAGAGAGAGAGTTAGAGATAGAGATAGAGATGGCAAGGTAGGAAAAAATTTAGTCTAATTTGTAAATAAAAAAGCAATACACATATACAAACAGAGGCGATTCAGCCTGGCATTCAACAAATTACTGTGGTTTGTTCCAGGCTCAGGTCAAGACTTAGTGTGGTTCAAGCACCTAAAGTTTATTTCTCAGGAGAAAATAACGTGTAGATTCCAAGACAGTGGTAGAAAGACGAAAATTTTCCTAGATAGCAGGAGCCAAGATGAATTACAGTTGATAGATTGTGTGAACAATATTGGACAAGCTTGATAAAAGTAGGAAAAATATGTGGAATATGGAAAGTTTATTGATGACAATTTATATTAGATCTATTATTTATATAAAATTCTAATATTTTATCTTTTTCTGCAACTTGGTTTTTCTAAGCAAGTGAAATGTGTGTGTGTATATATATGTACATACATATGTATATATATATTTAATTATATAAACCTCCTTTATCATTGATATAGAATCCAATTGTTTGTGTATTGGTTAAAAAATTACAATGTCCAACCTCACTGAAGTGGGCAAGGGGGAGAGGAGATGCTGACCTAAGTAACTTTGGAATGAGTGGAGTCTATAACACTCAAAGTGAAAGGAACTGCACATAAGCACTGCACTCTAGTTGATAAAGTTGTTTCCTGTGGGAGTGCAGTTTAACAATTCCAATACTGCTATACATGTACAGTCATGTGTCGCCTAATGACGGGGACACGTTCCGAGAAATGCATCGTTAGGCAATTTTGTCATTATATGAACATCATAGAGTGTACTTACAGGAACCTAGATGGTATAGCCTACTACACACCTAGGCCATATGGTACTAATCTTATGGGACCACTGTCATATGTGCAATCCATCCTTGACAGAAACGCTGTTATGTGGTGCGTGACTGTATATTGGAATTGAACAATTAAGTAAACGGATGGCAAATGGTGAGAGGCAGATATCTCACTTTTGGAGTGAAAATTACAGATAAGCAAGGAGGCTAGAATGATCCATGTGGTAATGGATTATAGTTGGAGACATCAGTATGAACTCGTGTTTAGCTTAATAAAGATACAGATGGTTATATGTAGAAATATTTATAGATATGTGTATATATATGGGTTAGTATAAACACATATTTCCTTGCTCTGTAAGGTGAAAGTACCTAAAAGAAATGACACCCAGTAGCAGCTAGCACACTTAGCTCCTAGATCTTGGTTCCAACTGCCAATCTTCAGTAAAAGAAATAGGGCTGTCCTGCTTTGCTCATGAGACTGGAAAGAATCACAGGCCACACATGGTGGGCTGTCCTCTTCCCCACACAGCTGTCAGGGACCCCTTCTCACGCTCCTCAACCTGCCCTACTTTTTTTTTTTTTGCGAGGAAGACCAGCCCTGAGCTAACATCCAATGCCAATCCTCCTCTTTCTGCTGAGGAAGATTGGCCCCGGGCTAACATCCGTGCCCATCTTCCTCTACTTTATATGAGGGATGCTGCCACAGCATGGCTTGACAAGCGGTGCATAGGTGCGCGCCAGGGTTCCGAACCTGTGAACCCTGGGCTGCCGAAGTGGAGCGAGTGCACTTGGGCCGGCCCCTGCCCTACTTTTATCTGATGTTTCAAATACAGTTGTGGGAAAGGGAAGCGCTTTGACAGTCAGCAGGTGTCAGGAGGCTGAGGATGCTGTAAAGGCATCTTGGAAAATCAGAGAAAGAGGCACAAGCCTAATTCCTATTCTGTGTTTTCCTGGCCTCCAGCAAAGCCTCCCCTCGTCTTACAGAGGCCCGTTGTAGATAAACACGGGCTGCCAACAGTGAGACGAGGCTTGGGCAAACCGCCCAACAGATGGCTCAACTCTGTGTGTACCAGCCAAGGCCCACGTGGCAGACAGTAGCTTCTGTTTGTGTCTTATCTGTAGTGGATATGGGATAATTGTGGGATGGCAGGAGTCCCTGCTACAGTTCCACTCAAGACAAACTTAAGATGTGCTCCTTCAGGGGTTTGAGTACGCAGCCTTCTCTGCTGCCGCCCAAGCTCATTGGCGAGAAGAGTCAAGGGCTCTGGGCAGGAGGGCAGGCAGGTTCTTGCTGGCTCAGAGGATGGGGACAAACTTTGGACCTTTTTATCCTAGCCAAGAACTTAGTCCTTTGGCCTGTGGGCAGTGCGAGAGGCCAGCCCAGGGAGCGGGACAGTGGCCTTGCATTTATTTCCCTCGGGTCCCTGAAGTGGGATGAGAAAGTGGCACAGTGGAAGGTGGGCTTGGGGAGGTGGTGTCCAAATTCCGGCTCTGTGGCCTGGCTGGTGACTTAACTTCACTGAGCCTTCAACTCCATCTGTAAAGTAGGCATGATGTCCAGCTCAAGGGGTTGCCTTGAGGAAAAGTTCTACTCTGCTGGTGCTTGGAGCCTAAAGTTCTCATACGTCGGTACTTCATACTTATCCTTGTCTTAGTCTGTTTGGGCTGCTATAACAAAATACCATAAACTAGGTGGCCTATAAACAACAGAAATTTATTTCTCACAGTTCTGGAGGCTGGAAGTCCAAGATCAGGTGCCAGCAGGGTCAGTTCTCTGATTCTCTTCCGGTTTGCGGATGACTGACTTCTCGTGGTGTCCTCACACGGAGAAACAGAGAGAGCTAGCTCTCTGGCCTCTTCTTAGGGAGGTACTAAACCCATTCATGAGGGCTCCGCCCTCATGACCCAATTACCTCCCAAAGGCCTCACCTCCAAATACCATCACATTGGGGATTAGATTTCAACATATGAGTTTTGGGGGATACATACATTCAGTCCATAACACCCCCTTTCCAATGACTGTTGCTGTTGTGCTCAGAAGGTGTCACCCTCAGAGTCTGAAAAGCCGAGTTTGATGCTTCTACAAAGAGCTCCCCTCTACAAAGGGGGCCCTACCATAGTAGCATTGTCCACCTCTAGTCCCTCTCCTCACACTGTGCTGCGGGATGAGCACCTTGGGATAGACTAGTGATAAGACCTAGCTCCCCCACAGTAGTTATGAGCATTTCCTGATGTTAAAGCTTCAGCTACGGTGCCACAAATGAGCCCTTCCAAGGCATGACATAATCACTCAAAAATATTATGGCCTATAAAGGAGTCAGCACCTGAGAAGAATGAGAAGCTAGCACGGGGCAGCTGGGAGCAGCCTGCTCTGCAGCTCGAGACCTACTTGGGGTCTTTGCCAGTCTTTGCCAGTGACTGGCGTGATCTGGGCTGTCTAGGAGACTCTGAGCCTCAGCTTCTTTATCCATAAGATGAGAATGATAATATCAGTCCTCAGGCAAGGTTGTTTGTGCATTAATAAAATAGCATATATTAAAGTGCTACATTGATAGTGGACTGATTGAATAACCAAGAGCACACATTTCTGTCTAGAAGAAACAAAGGTTGGAAGCAATGAGGAGGCAGCTCTCCATTGGGAAGGGAAATAGAATGATTGAAGGAGAGTCCTGAGGCCTGGGACAGAGGAGGAGTCCAAGATACTTCTATAAGAAAATGTGCTTGCTCAAGGGCCCCTGTTGGAGAGGCTCTGTGTGGTCTCTGAGGGGCTGAGGGTCATCCTACAGGCTGTGGGGGGTGAAGAGCTGGTGGAAGAGAATAACGTCCTATTTTCTTCCCTTTAACTGGAAAGCTTTGTAACAGAGGTCATTAGGAATTTGCAGGCAGGTAGGGACAGGTGTTGGCCCACTGCCCCCCATTCACCCCCTACCCCCACCTGACTGCGCTATGGACTCTCTCTTGGGCCTTCAGCATTGTGGGCACCTACATGCTGGTGAAGTTGTCCAGTGTGGAGGTGGCCTTCTCCCTGACTAGGGCATAGTCTGCTAGTTAAGGAGGAACCGCTGTATTGGTTGCCTTCTGATGGAGAGTTGTCTTGTGCACTTGGGGTGTTTCTCCTCGGGAGGTGGGAAGAAGGGTTATTTACCACTAAATTATCCTTGTCTCCTCAGATTCTGCAATACCGACAGACCCAGAAACAAACAAGAAATTGCTTTTCTTTTGTGTTTAACTCAAATTTCTTTGTGAGAGCAGAGATAGAGAATGTTTAATTTTTCTAACATATTCAGTTACAGAGCAGCAAAGAGAAATATTCGAGGAAAAAACCCTGAACTGCTACTGACATTGTGTGTGTCTTAGCTGTAGACATAATTGAGACTTCTTCATATGGTTTTGTTCCAGGAAAGCATCTCGAGAAGATTTTCATCAGCACAACACTGCATTGGAGTAGCGCTGTATGCAGAGTTTATCTCCTATAAACCATCTTCTCACCTCATTGCTAAATTTCACAGCAGCTTTCTTCTAACGGCTCTATTTTTTTTTTTTTTTTTTTGGTTTGCAAATATCCTAGTATGATTTCTTTTCCCCTTGGTAAGCAAAAAAAAAAAAAAAGTAAAGTCTATTCTAGAATAGAGTTAGAATTATTTACACCAGATCTCTTTAAAAGAAGTCTAGGTCAAACGTCAAGCTGTGAGTACAGAGATAAACGGGGAGCTGCTGGGTTAACTGTGGGCCAATTCCAGAGATGCAACAGAAGGGAGTTTCTGAGCAAGACAGCTTGCCCTGCCCAGGAAACCACAGCTTTCTATGAACAAGGAAAGGATTTCTCCTCCCATCAGAGGGATCATGATGCAGCGTGACACTTTTCCCTTTTTTGTCAAGAAAAAAGAATCAAGAAAGAAGGGACATTTTAAGAACTAACTGGAAATCTCAGAAAGCAAGATAATGCTTTCTGATTATGCTAGAAATAGGCTCTTTTTTCTTCTTTTTTTTAGTAGAGAGAGGATCACTAAATAGAATTCGACTGAAATGGCTGTAGCCCCAAATGGGTATGTGCCCTTGAATGGCTTTTGTTTAAATGGGTTTAAGATATATTTGAGGGTCTTGTTACTCTGGGAACTCAGGGAAAGCCAGGTAGAGTAAGAGGTGATTAAGAACAGATAGCTGTTGCAGATAAAACTAGCTAATTGTACTTCAGCATTCATATTTCCTTAGATTTTGTTCTTATAGTTTATTTTTACAAGTACGTGATGGGAGGACATAGATGTAGTAATCTATGATTAAGCATCACACTGTGATTATTAAATGTGGTACTTTGCTCTTTTAATACTTGCAATTCCTATTTTTAAAGTGCAATAAAATGTACAATTTTCCTTTGGCTCCACGTAATTTGCTTTATGGAAACTCAGCTATTTTTCCATATGTCCTTGCTGGTCACATAGGGTAGTTTACCTGAATTTCAAGTACATCACCTGGGAGAAAATAATGAGCTTTTGTGGTTCTCGATCAATTCTTGTTCAGCCTCCACCGCATCTACACAGGGGAGCAGCAGCCTGGAATCACTGCATTCTTTCTACCGAGAATATACTGTTGGAAGAAGACAGAAATTGACCTATGAGAAAAGGAAGCACATTCTCTTGGACAGAGTATGGCTGGGACAGCAAAGCAATTCCAAAGCCTCCAGATCTCTGTTTTGGTGACAGACACCAGGTTAAGAGGTCTGTGTACAAGAGGAGAACAAGCCCTTGAAGGGAGCTCTGAGATGCCCAAGTTTAGGAACCTGTGTTGACCTTGCCCTAGGATTACTCGTCAGTGAGGAGTAATGGGTTGCAGATGAAGGTCCCTGGACTGGAAGAAGGACACGGGTTCAAGACACTGTTCTCCCACACGCCTGTGTGACCTTGGGCAGATGGCATGAAGCTTTGGTTTCCTCATCTCTAAAATGCTGATTATTCTGCCTCCCCCTCTCCTTATACTGAGTTGCCGTGAGGACAAAGTGAGTGACTATACATGGGGACTGAGTACGTATGAGGCAGGGAGCATGTCCCCTTTGACTTTTGCATTCTCCCATCACAGCTTTTGTGGAACTGTACTTTAGTTCTTTGATGACACAAACTGAATGAAATCAATGTACACAATATAGAAAAACAGGAAGTTATTGAATGCAAAACCACCTTTCCAGTTCAGATTAACGGGAAGAGGCTTAGTTCTCATCGTCC
Organism: Diceros bicornis minor; assembly: GCF_020826845.1. Lineage (NCBI taxonomy): Eukaryota > Metazoa > Chordata > Mammalia > Perissodactyla > Rhinocerotidae > Diceros > Diceros bicornis. Next base: position 33,529,003 of record NC_080758.1, on the reverse strand, counting down.
TCCTCAAAACTTGACTTTATAGAGTTGCTTAGACTCAGTGGCGTGCTGGAAATGGCTCCTACCAGCTGGGAAGAGCCCATTCTGCGCATCTCTTCCCAACTCCATGTTTAGAGTTGTCAAGTTGGTAGCTTGAAATCGGCCATGCTGGAAGTATTTACACCATGGAAATTGGCAGATGCTACTATGATATAATAAAAAAATATATATTTAGTCTTCGTCCCTGGTTCCCGGCACAAAGCTTTTAAAACCCTTGGAATTTCCTGAGTAATAGGAGTGAGCTGAGCACCTTCTCTTATTCATAGTAAGCTCCTTTCAATCATACCTGAGTTTATGCTAATGAGGAGACTCTTGGTGAGCCCCTAGATAGTTCCAGAATAGAGCTGGTTGCTGGAGGAACCAATCATGTGATTAACTGGAACTTTCAGCCCCACCACTGATCTCTAAGGAGGAGTGAGGGGCTGGAGATTGAGCCAATCACCAATGGCCAATAATTTAATCAACCACGCCTACATAATGGAACCTCTATGTAAACCCTAAGTGATGGGGTTATGAGAGCTTCTGGGTTGGTGAGTGCATCCACATGCCAGGAGGCTGATGCACCCCAAACTCCACAGGGATAGAAGTTCCTGCACTCGGGACCCTTCCAGACCCCTTCATCTGGCTGTTAATTTGTG